>NC_135550.1:11198407-11798407 GCF_964340395.1 Glandiceps talaboti | reverse complement strand
GGTAACAGAGGTAAATGGAAGTCATGTGTTCATACACACATTCATGCTCGCACACGCACATCATACATGCGTACGTACGTACGTACGTACATACATACATACATACATACATACTTTACACTCACTCACTCACTCACTCACTCACTCACTTACTTACTCACTTACATTTTTAGCCACTGTGGCATAAAGTCTGGAAAAATAATGTTGAGCTGGCTACATCAAGATGTGTTTCTATGTCCTGACTTTGACCTTTCCCTTCCACTCTGGATTCAGATTTTTCATGTTCAGACTGATAGACAACTTTCTTGCTGTATGAATATTTGATCACAATTGCATAGACCTGTACAACAGAATGTCATTTCTGGTTTTGTATTATGGTAGGTGACAGAATTGGTAGTGGTAGGTTTGATAACAGAGGACAAAGACAAGCAGGAAAGAAAGGAAAGTTTCAACAAGGTTTGTGTACTCCACAGCTAAAACATGCTATCAACAAACTAAGATAGACACAAACAATTACTATGGAAATCAAACTATAGGCAAACTATTAAAGATAAACACAAACTACAACTACGGAAAACATGCTATTGGCAAACTAAGATAGACACAAACAATTACTATGGAAATCAAACTATAGGCAAACTATTAAAGATAAACACAAACTACAACTACGGAAAACATGCTATTGGCAAACTAAGATAGACACAAACAATTACTATGGAAATCAAACTATAGGCAAACTATTAAAGATAAACACAAACTACAACTACAGAAAACATGCTATTGGCAAACTAAGATAGACACAAACAATTACTATGGAAATCAAACTATAGGCAAACTATTAAAGATAAACACAAACTACAACTACGGAAAACATGCTATTGGCAAACTAAGATAGACACAAACAATTACTATGGAAATCAAACTATAGGCAAACTATTAAAGATAAACACAAACTACAACTACGGAAAACATGCTATTGGCAAACTAAGATAGACACAAACAATTACTATGGAAATCAAACTATAGGCAAACTATTAAAGATAAACACAAACTACAACTACGGAAAACATGCTATTGGCAAACTAAGATAGACACAAACAATTACTATGGAAATCAAACTATAGGCAAACTATTAAAGATAAACACAAACTACAACTACAGAAAACATGCTATTGGCAAACTAAGATAGACACAAAACTACAACTATGGAAATCAAACTATAGGCAAACTAAGCTAGACACAAACTACTACTATGGAAATCAAGATAAAGGCAAATTAAGCTAGACACAAACTACAACTATGGAAATCAAGCTATAGGCAAACTAAGCTAGACACAAACTACAACTATGGAAATCAAGCTATGGGCAAACTAATATAGACACAAACTACAACTATGGAAAACAAGCTATAGGCAAACTAAGCTAGACACAAACTACAACTATGGAAAACAAGCTATAGGCAAACTAAGCTAGACACAAACTACAACTATGGAAATCAAACTATTGGCAAACTAAGCTAGACACAAACTACTACTACGGAAATCAAGCTATAGGCAAACTAAGATAGACAAACTACAACTATGGAAATCAAGATAAAGGCAAATTAAGCTAGACACAAACTACAACTATGGAAATCAAGCTATAGGCAAACTAAGCTAGACACAAACTACAACTATGGAAATCAAGCTATAGGCAAACTAAGATAGATACAAACTACAACTACGGAAGTCAAGCTATCGGCAAACTAAGACAGACACAAACTACAACTATGGAAATCAAGCTATAGGCAAACTAAGATAGACAAACTACTACTATGGAAATCAAGCTATAGGCAAACTAAGACAGACACAAACTTAAATTACCGAAAACATGTTATCGGCAAACTAAGATAAACACAAACTAAACATATTGTTATTACATGTGGTAGATTTAGACAAGTCGGTGATAGTGGTACTTCGGTTATGTGGATATAATCACCATGTAATCAAGATAGTGCAAACTTTGAATGAGGTTGAATGTGCACACCATTGGGAAACACTCACAATCAGAGACACCACCCTACTGTGAGTGTAATTACATTAATGTCTATTGATAGCTTATGTCAGCGTCACAATAAAAGTTTTAGTTTGTGTCTGTGTTAGCTTTAAATATTGATGAATAAGTGCATAAAACATTCTGTTGAGTAGCCCACACTGTGTGAGCAACAGTATAAGGTACCAAATATCACATTTAAAAATTGTTCTTTTGTGCTTTATTATGGAAGTAAATCAAATGTACCGTGCAACATTACAGAAAATATATGGGGCATGTTCTAAAATTTGTTATTTCCTTCCTCCAGATGCAACAAAATACTCACCTCCTAATAAAGATGGAAATGCTGGCTACAAAGATTGGAGAGGAAAGGAACGATCACCGAATGATTCTAAGAAGAGGGGCCCAAGTTTAACAATACCTGTCACTAGTACCCCTACGAGGAAATATACAGGATCAGCAACTAGTCCAGATGTAAGAGGGGAAGAAGTAGACAGAACAGCAATATCACCTGGAAATAAATCAGCATCGCCTCTATCAGGAGATGAACCAATCTCACCTGGTGTTCTTAAAACACCCACTGATCACGTCCATGTCGATGACTGGGCAGCAGAAATGGAAGAGGCAAGCCAAAATAGTCAGGAAAAAGGAGAAGAGGATATCGGAATGGACGGGAAGGAAGAAGATGACTGGGGAGAAGATCACGTTGATAAGCAATTTGAAGGTGGCGACGAACATCAACATGACATGGATGAGGAGGAACTGCAACAAGAATTTGATGGTGAAGTGACGGAAGATATCATTGCGGAAATGAAAGGTGTAGATTTAGGGCCAGGCAATTCACAAGATGCAGCTCTTAGTGAAACGGGGGACTCCTTTGAATCTTTTAAAAGTGCTGATTCAGAACCAGCAGTTGATGAAAGGGGGCTAGCACCTGAACAAAGTCAGGCTCTTTCAGCTTCGGAAATCGAAGCTGAAACTTCAGAATTACTAGAAGCAGAGTTGACAGACTTATCATCCAAAAATGAAACAAATGAATCGAATGCTGAACATGTAGAAGTGTCGGCTACAGAAATTGTGAGCGAGACAAGTGAAGATGTAGAAAAAAGTGATACTACTACAGATCAAGATGTAACAAACAAAGAAGAAAGTGAAACTTGTACCCCTGCTGATGTCCAATCTCAACAAGAACAGTGTGACCAAGAAACAAAGTCCACCGAAAGCACTGATGGCGACACCACAAAGTCCACTGAAAACGCTGACGGAGACACCACAACGATAGGAAACGAGACAGACACAGAGAAACCTGAAAACAATACTGAGCAAAGTTCCACCAATGTCCAACCTGAAAATGATCAGGGTCACCAAGAAACATTGTCCGCTGCTGATAATACAAATGAAAATCCATCAACAGCGAATGAAGAAACCAAGCAATCTGAAAACAATAATGTCAAGTCTGGAGAAGATTGTGGTGATTCAAAATCACAAGAAGGCCATGCAGTGTCAGAAGATTCCTCCACCACCAAACAAGAAAACCAAGATGACAACGCAAGTAGTACATGAGGAGGTCGTCCTCATCCAAGCACATGGAGAATTTGAAAAAAGATCAACCCAGTAACAAACCTAAAGAATGTGAAAGCTTGAAAAGCTTCCAAAATGTATTGTTGAGATTTATCGTATAGTTACTGTATCTCTAGTGGATGCATATATCCAACGAGCTACGATATAGTACCGAATATAAAACACTGGTGGACACATACATCCAACCAGCTATAATATAGTACTGAATATTAAACTCTGGTGGACACATATATCCAACCAGCTACGGTATATAGTACCTATTATAGAGTTCCACTAGCTGTGAAACTATGATGTGCATGACTGAAATAGTACCGAAAAAATGAAACCCCGAAATACACGAATTTGAGTAGATGGGTTGATACTATTAAGCCGCAATAAGTGTTTCAAATAACTTTGCATGCGTAAAAGTAGTGTGTATTAAAAAAAAGTAATTTGCATTTAACGCATAAAACGGATTTACGGAAGAAGAAAAATAAAAATTTCACCACATTGTACAGTTCTTGCCTTACAATCTACTAAAGCTTTTTTTGGGTTTCTTAAGTTTCAAATACTGTACTGCTAGTTTTATTAAAATCTTGCCTGTTATATAGGTATTATGAAGTCTATACAGTGAGCTAATAACTAATGGAAAGTTTCTATTTACAAGTATGTTTCTTCTTTGAAATATGCAAGCAAATTTTATGAAGCTTGTGGCCAGCTTTACTCTTTTTTTTTTTTTATGACAATGTCTTAGAAGAACATCAGAAATGCCTTACACATCTTTAATATTTTTAAAAAAAACAAATATTTGAGTATAAGATTTTGTCTATTGTTAGAAATGTTATTTTGCTGCAGAGATCTTATAATTTTTTAAAGTTCTTAATTTATCCCAAAAAAAACGAAAAGAAAAGAAAAAGGATAACGTTCATATCATGACTTAAGTTATAAGCCAATATAGCAAAAAAAAGATAACTTGCGTATACACCGAGTAGCTTTAGATCTGCTAGACCAATAAATTCCTTCCAGAATTAAAAAATCATGTTTTTGGTTTTTTTTACAATTGAATAAACATCAATTCAATGTTGTTGTGTTTTGTGGACTTGCTTTTTTTGAAGTATTTTCTTGCCTTTAAAGTGGTCATGTAGATGAGAATTGGGTATTTACTTTGAATTTGTAATTACTGAAACAACTGTTTTCAATCTTGTATTTGTAAGTCAATAAATTGCTAAAATCTAACAGGTAGTTATTGTATGTATAATTACATGTACAAAGTTTGCAATTTTTTGAGCTTCAAACAAGGACTTGGTATATGTTGTGTTTCACATCAATTTCGCAAGTAGGAAAGCACTTTGGATTTCAATACCTAAATTGTCATCCACATACAGCCACTTTAAGCATTATAATAGTGGAATTACGACTCCAGTAATCCAGTCTTCAGTTTACTAAGGTAGGTGCAAACTAAATCTATTATTCTTCAATGTGGTAGATTACACAAGGGGGTGATACATGTAGCAGTTCCTCAGCTGAGCGAGTCTATTCTGTGATCAAGATAGTGTAAACATTGGAAGTCCCAAAACAGTACACTGCAAATTCATGGACCTCTGTCAATAAAACTCTATGAGGCCTCCCCACTGCGACTAAACCAAGGTCCATTCAATAGCTTATCACTGTTTTATCAACATGCTGTGACAATAGTTTTAGTTTGTGTCTATCATCCTAGAACTAGCTTAGAACATTTTGGTTTGTGTTTGAGTGATCTTGAGAGTGACATGTTACCCAAACACATGCTAAAAAAATAGATGGGTTCGATATTTTACTTTTAATGAAATATTTGCCAGCATTAAAATTAGCATAACTTGTTATTGGATTGAAGTCTACCAACCATGTCAGATTATATTGTTAGCATCCAGAGACGTGATGTGAATCGAGAGTAGAGCTGTGTGACTTCACTATAAAACAGGGTTAGCCAATTGCCAAGGTCTGGACTGATTCAACCATGATGATATGACTTGCCGCACAACATCAGTGCAGTATTTTAAGTGAGTGGAGCTGTTGGCCAAATAAATTACCACCAACAACTCTGCGATATCTATCAAAGTGGATCTTATAACGATGATGTAATTATGATGGCTATGATGTAATCACGGCCACAGGTGGTTTTAGATTGGAAGGATGGCCAATCACAAGTGCCATAAGTCAATGTGAGATCCAGTTAGATTTTCACAGGGCTGTTGGTGGTAATATGGATGAAGATTGGGGTATTTATTTTGCATTTTTAACTTCACAATTTTATCACGGCTTCCTACTTGAGAAATCAATGTGAAACAACATTGACTAAGTGTGTGTTGGTAACTCAATACATTGCACAAAAATCAAATATGTGTAAAAATAAATTTGATTTATAAATTAAAAATCCAAATAATTACCACTGCACATCCACTTTAAATGTGTTTGAAAGTATCGGTATTGAAATTTACATCTCAAAGCCCAGTATATGAAGTATTACATGAATGAATAGGGACATCTTCAGCATGCTGCCATGTTTACTCTCCATATTTCCAGCAATAAGTTTGAAGAGTACACATTTTCATAACAAAAGGGATGTGCATTTTTGAAGCAGGCCCTTTATCCCCTTGTTTTTTGCCCTGGTCATTTTTGAAAATGAAAACTTGTGACTTGACGGGGGAGAGACAAATGATAGTGTAGTTGAAATCTCCCCCCCCCCCCAAGTATTCAAGATGTGGTTATTGACAGCTGTCGTACATCAAGACCTACATTGTCTATGATGACCTTTATGATTCAAATATTCATATTGACCTTGACCTTGAAAATGTAACTTTCAACTGTCGTTATATAAACACACTGAACAACATATAGGCTTTTAGCCGTACCTCAGTAGCTGATAATACATCATACCATATTTGTCAATTTACGCTTCATGTTGCACAAACGTACAGTAAAGTAGAATGTACCTGACCCAAATACAGATTCCAGAAAAGCTGATTCAAGGCTACTCTACCACTGGGAATCTATGAGCTCTTTTTTTCACAGGTGCAAATTTTTCATGACAAATTAAATCCATTAGGCCTAACAACAACAAAAAAATTGTGTGGTTCCGATTATGCCCAATTTTAGAATAGGTGAGGTAGGTAAATTGTCAAATACGTAAAAGAAGTTTAGGGTTGGTAGTGAAAAACTAGGTGGGGTCGGATAACCAGAACTAAACGATTTTTTTCAAGGCCTCATTGGCTGTCAATAATAGATGAATATGACCTAGTTGACCTGTCTACCAGGATATTGGTGTCGTTAAACTTTGTGATTAGCTACATGTCTGTTACTGTTTGCTGGCCAGATATTCAAAGTGTAGACATTAAAGTGATGAGGATTTGGTATTTATTTTGGATTCTTAATTTACAAACCAATTTTATGATGGCTTCAGGTAAAACAACATATACCAAGTCCTTGTTTGTAACTCACAACCGGCAAAACAGTGCATGAAGATGTGATATCGAGTGGTAACCTCATAATACTATACGTAGCATTGAAGTGTGGATGTAAACTTGTACTGAAGTCTATCAAATAGTTGATAATACCTCGTCAAATTTCTATGAAGATACTCCAGTGGCAACCACGGTTTTTGCTTACTAAGATACACACATAGTAAAACTGTTGTTGTTTATGCATGTGGTAGATTACACAAGTGGTTGACAGTGATGCCTTTGTTGTGCAGATGTAATCACTGTAATAAAGATAGCATCATGAACACTGGAAGTCTGTACACTGCAAGATCAGGGCGTCATCAGAAACATCACCCTACTGTCAGTATAATTCAACCAATGTCCATTCAATAGCTTATATCAAAATGTCACAATATTTTTAGTCTGCAAGTTTTTATTAAGTTGAAACCTCAATTGCTGCTGTTGTATGTTCTTGTAATGTCACCACACACACACACACACACACATAGGGGGACAGTTGATTTAAGAGACAACTTCACTCCAGGAAATATTGACATTTTCATAAACTATAGGTTCTCTGGAGAGTCATCTCATGATTTTACGTCACCTACAAATACTTGTGAATTCAGAGAAACATCAAGTTTATCTTGTGTCTTTATAGGATATCTTTGGTGTGGGCCACATTGCCTCATGGGAGTCAGCACAAATGATTATGCCCTGGTTAAAAAATGAATATTCATGAGATGTTTTGCACTGAAGGGAATAACCACTTTAAAGTCATGAATATTCATCGTTCAAGTAATTGTAGGTGATATAAAAAAATCATAAAATGACTCTCGAACCCATAGTTTATGAAAATGCCTTTATTTTCTGGGATGGTGTTCCCCTTCAATCATCCTATGGGACTTCGACACAACACTGGGAGAATGGGCAATAACAAGATCAAGTTCATAACTGCATCCAGTTCACACACAAAATATCTAATCACCACTCATTTGTAAACGGCAAGAATAATTTAGATACACTTTTTTAATCCCACAATCACAAAATTTACAAAACACTATATGCATGCCATATATCTTTCCAAATATTGCATGTGTGTATACCAGACTGAACAACTATTCACCACTCTGGATTTCTCCCCTATGAAGACATTAGACATATATATACATTATAAAAAAATGTTCTTCTCTTGAAGTTTTAGTATAAAAATGCATTCAATGTCTTACTTTGTAAATATATGTGAATATTTCTGAGTAATATTATTTTGACTATTTTTTCACTTTCACAGCACATGTACACCAAAAGTAAAATCATGACATTGGCAGTCGCTAAGCTAATGATTGGCTAATTTGGCGTAATTTTGCAAGTAATCAAGCAGTTGCTAAGCTAACGATTGGCTAATTTGGCGTAGTTTTGCAAGTAATCAAGTAACACTGAAGAGAAGGTGTTAAATTTTCCGCAAATGCAATTCTGTGTCTAATAATGTCAAGGACATAGTTCCATTTTCAATGAGAGAATGCATTATTTCTTTGTGAACAAAAAAAACCTGCAAAACATCGTGATTATTATTTTTTTTTGATCACTGGATATTTATAGAACACAATTAAATGAAAATAACACACATAAAAAAGTAACAGATGGTGGCGGTATTTATAAATCCGAAGGCTGTCACTGATGTTACTGATTTGAGATTTCATCTTACCCTCTCCTGATACCCATCAAACTCTGTTACTTTTCTGAAACTACAATTTGAAAACAGTTTGCTACTTTCTCTCTCCACATAAAAACAATACAAATGAGTTTTGACAATCAAATAATCACAATTTTTGGCAAATCGAGAAATGCATTAAAACACTATTATAGTAATAATCTACACTTAAACTATATTAATAATATGTTCCTCTTGTGATAAAAAAAACACCCAAAAAACAGGAATATTCCATATAGAGGTAGGAGTGAGTATATTGGAGGTGTTCTTCCTACAGTTAAATAATTCAATATTTAACAACTTCTGCCAGACCCATATCAAAACTGTGAAAAACTACTGAAAATCGTCCCTCTAAAAAAGCCTACCACGGAAATAAAAAGTCAATTTATAGTTAGCCTGAAAGATCCAGACATTCCTTCCACTTATTAGTCTCTAGTTCCTATATGGTATCGTTACGAAATACACCTACTCCACTCGTGTTGGCATCCAGACTATCCCCTTATATAATGCACTTTCTCACAGTACCGAGTGATTCTGCACCTTAAGCTCTTTGGAAAACAGGCTCCTTTATAAATTCATTTTATTGTTACGTAAGCAGAGCAACGGCTGGACCTTTCAGACTAATTTATAGTGTACACAGGAATGTTGTCAATATAGCTACATTTTCAATATACATTGTAGCTACATTTTCATATTGTACGTAACTTCTTTTTAGACTTGACTACTTACATAGTACACATACGGTTAAACTCTGTCATGGAATTTAAATGTTCAACATGTAGGGGCAATTTTTTTTGCAAATTACATATTTTTGTGCATACTTTAAAATATGTAATAATAGCTGTAAAAAATGCAACATGTACAAACTTTGGCTTTTGTTATTGAAAATATAGTAAAATCTATATCCTTAAAATAGTAAGTATTAATTGCTGTTAGAATATTGATGAACCATAGTGCCGAATGCACGTTAGTTAAAATTGTACTTTTTAAAACTTGGATAAACATACAAAATTGAGGGTTAGACTTTTTGTTCACAACGGTGCGTGGCTTCAGTTGTTCATACAACAACAATCATCATCATCATAGTAGTCCTACTCATATGGCTGTATTATATGTGTGGCTCTATACTGACTGTTCTCGCTCCTACACAGGTCAATTGACAACAGTCAGAATCGAGTCACAGACTCAACCAGACATGCAAACAGGGCTATTACACGACAATTGATTGTGTATACTCAATACAGTGTTCTTCACTGTATACATGTAAATGCTAACTTGTAGATTGTCAATGCAAATGCATATTTACACACTCAATTGTGATCAAATGTATCAATAAAAAGTGACCAATATTACTTATACACAGTGTTTTTGTTTAAAGCGGACATATGGATGAGAATTTTGGTATTTATTTTGGATTTTTTTAATGATAAAACAACTCTTATTATTACATTTTTATACTTGAAAAAATAATGTGAAATACCAAGTATACCACATATACAGATACCAAGGTTTTGTTTGTAACTCAATATTTATCAAACAAATTTAAAAGTGTGTAATATGTTTGTTATTGTATGTACAATACCAACGTTTTACCACACCTTTTAATAGCTTTTTTGCAATTTATAGAATTACAAATGTGGACTTTATCGATGCTGTCTTACATTTAGTACTCAGGCATGGTAAAGTTCTTTTATAAACAAAAAAAATGAAAAAAATAAACATCCTTTTCTCATCCATATGACCACTTTAAGGATAGTAAGTAGGTAATTGTTTAGCTGAGATCTCCAAGTTATTTAGTGGGATTTCGGAATCAAAAGTATGGTATGAGGTACAGATATCGATTTCACCTTAGTCACCAGGATTTCAAGCCACGTGGCAAAAACACTGTATATAAAGTGTTCAAACTGACTTTCCACTATAAACATCCTTCCAAAAAGGTTTACATGAACTGACCTGACATTTATTTTTTTTCCCTTCCAAAAAAAATGGCATGCCATTACAAAAACCATATCTGTACTGTGTTTTACAAAATGGACACTGTAGCTTGTGATTGTACATACATGTACATATTTCACTCACTTTTTGTATTGATAGTTAATTTGAGTGCCAAAATGTATCAAGTAACAGAAAATTTAACTTCAGTATAATTTTTAAATGGATGTAATTTGTACAATGATTCCTGAGAAAATGTCAGTTTCTGAACCACAAGTCATCAGTATAGGTTTGTACTATAAAAACGTACCCTCTGCTTTATTCCTCAACTTTGGCGGCCTTCTTTTGGTTTAATGCATAAGACCATGTGGTTGTTTTTCCAACATCCCAGAGAGCTTTCACATCGTAAAAATAACACAAAACAAATCTTTCATTTTAACATCACACACCTCTCCGCTATCAGATATTTCAGTGGCAACCTTTGCTCCTTCATGACCTTGGATCACTTTTCTTGTGTATTAGTCCAAAAATATGTAAACTAAAGAACATAAACTTCTTGCTATACTGCTGCTCATATGGCTTACATATCCACTCACAATTCTGTGACTGTATCATAGCTTGCATCAAATCTGTAGAAAAACATGAACAAAGACATAATTATATACATTCAGTCATTCTGCATTCAACTGTGCACATTTGAAATGTATGGTTGCTTTCGTTAAGAATGACAGTGTGCATGCAGCAAGATGCAACATGTCGGTTCACCCAATCAACCAGCACTAATGTCTGTCCTGAATGTACCTATTCTTAGTACACTGCAACCAGTTCTGGTGGCAGCCGATCAATCCAATAGTTTATATGCTGTAAAAGGTGTTAAAATGACGTCACGATGAGGAAGTCAGGCTTTTTACACTACTTATTGTAACAATCAGTTAGACAGAGCATAGACCCTCCACAATTGTGTCAAGGATGCAGTGCAGAACTAACAACACTTTATTCAAGACAACACAACACTCAATAGCTGATCATCACACTTATGGTCATCTATCCTAACATTACCATCACAGATGAAACAGTTTTCTTCCAATGTTTGGTATTTTAAAAAGTACAAACAAATTGGCAATTATCGTCATGACAACAATCATTCAGAATCCTAATCACATAAGGCAGACCCAGAATTAATTAATTTGATTCATAATCTTTATAATAATGACCTCTCACTCTCAGTGTTTGAACACTTCTATTTAATCTTCTAATCACTAGTTCAAAAGAGCCTAGACTAAGATATATGATGTCGTTCTGCCCTCATTGGCCTCCTCTCTCTGGGAGGGGCTGACCTATGTGTGAGGGCACCCCATCACTGAATACCTTACAGACTACGGGAAGCCTAAACCTTCTCATCTTTGGATGGGGATGATTTCATCTTAACTGTATTTCTTTTTATGACCCAGGAAATCACTTTCAACAATTCTTCACTAGAAATACAATTTACATTCTTTCATTTAACTGCTTTGTTACATCATGCACAAACTTTTATATACAACATGTATATACATGTTGTACATTCAAATATTCTGATTGTGTACACCACCATCTCCCACATTCTTGTATTAATGTAGGACTATATCTGTAGTGTAAACAAAAGTGAAATATTTACATCACTTGATGGGTTAAATATAATCCCAGATGATGATATACTACGCACCCCACAAGAAATACATATCTAAAACAGAATACTATACCCTGGTGCGTTCATTGGTATGGCCAGTTCACTGAACTTTTAGCAACAAAACAAGTTATTTGTCATGTAATACCCATCAACATATGACTTATTTCACCTAATACTAGTAACTCAACTGCAACAAAGTCAATCTGGTATTTACAATTTGAAAAATATTCTGCTTCTATCTCTTAAGGAGGTTCTCACTTAGCCAGTTGAGTCGACTCTGAGATGACCCTATTCTTACCTAACATAAAAAAAAAAAATATGTCTGTTGTTTGTTTTGCTATGGATTATTTTCTATAATCTGAAATAAAGTGATAATAATAATAATTATAATATGAATAGTTAATGTCAACTCTGATTCAGTTAAATTTAGGTCAGGTATTATCGGATGTTTAGAGTCGACTTATTTTTAGTGTTTGACAAAAAATCCCATTGGAATGGATTACATAAGTGTATTTAGTTTCCTAGAGAAAGAGGGTTCCAGGGTTAAAGTTCAGGGTTGCTGCTAAATGATTGGAACAAATGAAGGCTATGCTGATATTGGATGATTTTGGGTATGTGATCTGTGTCAGGTACAAAAATTCAGTGTGAATGGAGTCCCAAATCCCACTTAATAGTTTTACTACTTTGTGCTGCCTCAGAGTGAAACTCACATTTATAGTCTGAACATAGTAACATGGTGTTTCATAACAATATGTGTTGTTTGTGAGGTATGTGGTATGGTTATTCTATGATATATAAAAACCCTTTATTGATGCAGAATTTCCATCACATTTATATTAAAGCGTTCTGTAAAGTAAGCCTTTGCGATAACATCACCTGCATTTTAGTTATGCAACTCATTCTCACTGACACTGTCCTTTGTTTCCTTTCCTCTGTCAGAATCGAGTCTTGTACTCCATCTGAAATCACTGAGGACTAATCCTGAAGCAAACAAGTCATTGGGCATCAAAAGCCCAACTGCCACTTTAAACGTTTAAAAAAATTTGGGATCGATTTTCAGAGAGCTATTTGGCCTTCAACTTTTATTAAATTTTCCTGGAGCAATTTTTAACATGTAAGTTACATATGTTTGAATCCTCTGACTTGTCGCCTCATAAAAATATGAACTGTCATAATCGGTCAATTGTCCAGTACACTGTAATTACCCGAAAGCCATTTGGGAATTTTTTACAATTTAGAGACGATAATTTAACATTTTCAGGAAGTTTCTGAGCAAATGTTCTGTGAATCATTTATTAATTAACATTCCAGGATTTTCAACGCACTTTTGAGTCCTACGATAGAGCGAGCTATGGTTAAAAAGATGTAGGTCAATGCTTGGTACGTTTAGAACTCCGACCACTTTATCTCATATTGCACGCAATACACCACTCTATCTCTCTGATTGAACACCATGCACATTATCGATCATCATGAATGATTAAAATTGCGATACGGTTCACAGGCATCAGTTATCAAGATAACCATAGATAACTTACTTAATTACCAGTGGAAGCTGTCGTCGCTCCGCCACCGTTGTCAACAACCGAGCCAGGAGCTGTGCTTCCGGAACCTGGACCTATCGTACTGTTGTCCGTGTATGCCACTTCTCCCTTCCAGAAGAAACTGTAATATATTGCAAGGATTATCGCTGCTAGTGATACTGACAAGACGTATGCGAAAACTGTCGCTAACCGCACCCACTTCTTATTGGTTTTCATACTCGACGCCATGTTGTTCGATCTCTTCTCATTGCTACCAGCGATGCTGACGTTTGGTGTCTTATTTTGTGAATTTCTGACAGTATCAGACATACTGTTTTCTTTTACCATAATCGAACACTCTTCGAGAAATCCTGTCGGGGCTTTGGGTACACAGTCAGAGATAAATATCACCAAGAACTTTACAATAGCGTACGACGCTTCTCTCTGAAAATAGCCTCGATGTACAAAGCAGTGAAAGTGACTGCCCGGAAATGACGTTTATTATGTTCGTCCTCGTACTGTGTGTCGCGTCGTGATTGCGTACTTTCTACAATGGATCATGGAACGAGCTGTGATATGCAATAAAATTATTGAACAAGAAATAACAAGTTTAATTGAATCAAGGAACACACTAGATGAAATACAAGGAGGGTTTAGGAAAGATAGACGAACGATTGATCAAATATTTGTTTTAAAGGGATTAGCACCAATTCGTAAATACAACAAAAAACATACATATTTGGCATTTCTAGATTTCAAAAAAGCAAATGACAGTGTTTGGAGAGAAGGACTGTGGTACGCATTATGGAACAATGGTATAAAAGGTAAATTATGGCGTGTGGTAAAACACACATGATCACATTGAAAGTAATGTTTCCTTCGGTGATATTGAAACAGACAATTTTAACCAAAATGAGGGTCTCAGACAGGGATATGTTCTAGCGCCAATACTTTTTTCTGTATATATCAATGAATTTTAAAAATGCTAAATGAATCACACCTAGGGGTTAATCTAAATGCCATGGTGAAATCATGAATGGCTTGTTTTTTGCTGATGATGTAGCCCTTGCAGCACCAAATGAAAACAAACTGCAAGACATGCTAGATGTCACAAATAAATATTGTAAACTTTGGAAAATAAATATTAATGAGAAGAAATCAAATGTTCTGGTAATCAATAAGAAAGTAGACAAACAAAAGAACTGGTTAATTGGTAATTTAAATATAAAAGAGGCACATGAATACAAGTATCTAGGGTACTGGATCACTCGCAACCTTTCAGATCATACTCATTTTTTGAAAGTGTCAAAGAAATTTGACAACTTTAATATTCCCCATCATGAAATCTATTCTTGGTAGCCATAGTAACATCAATAGGGTTGATTTTGGTCTGTCTTTATGGAACCACATACTGTGCCCTGCACTTGAATATGCAGGTGATTTACTCATATTTAGTCAAACTGATATGGACTGGTTTTTTTAAAAATGCAACGAACAGTGGGAAAATTCATATTAAAAGCATGTAGATATACTGCAAATGAAGCAGTTCTGGGTGACCTTGACTGGAACACAATGTCAAGTAGATTTAATTTGTTAAGATTAAAATACTTTAAAAGACTTTGTAATTTAGATGAATCACGATGGACTAAATGTGTCTTTAACCATCTCAATTCCATTAGTGAAGAATCTGAAAGAAATATGACAAAACTGTCCTGGAATTGGCCAAAAACTGTAAATAATTTATTAATAGACCTTAATATTGATAAAGACCAAATTCAAACTCTTTCAGAGAATAAAATCAAACATACCACATTTAAAAATGATGAGCTCAAATGGAAAGAAAACATGACAAAAAAACTAGTCTTGCACATTTCCGTAAATTTAAAACAACTTTAGAACCAGAAGAGTATCTTAAATCTTTCACTAATTTTAAAGGGTCACAATTGAAATTTAAGGCGAGATCAAATTCTCGCGGTCTTGCATATGAAAAGAGAAAATGGGAAAATTATAATGATGATTGTACATGTCCCTGTTGTGGAAAAGCTGATGAGACACTTGAACACTTTCTTTTTACATGTGAAAGCCATTCTACACATCGGCAGATCTTAATGAAAGGAACAGAAGAACTATTACTCAACAATAAGGAGCTGAACTTATAACAAGATTTTAAACAAGGGAATGAACTACTTTGTTTATTTGTAGGAGATAATACGAAACACTACAATGAGTCTATATGTAAACAAATAGATAAACTTGTCAAACAATACCTTATTGAAGCAAATGAAAATAGAAAAGATTTTGTTAAAACTAATATAGTGTAGTTTAGCCATTAGATTTTCTGACAACTAACATTTGAAGCATACATTGTTATTTTTATTTTTATTTTCAATTTATCAATATTCTTACCTCACTTTGGTTTATTTTGCTGTTTGTTCCTGTATATGTTTCTTTTTTAATCATCTTTTTAGTAGTGTATGTATTTTAATTTTTGTTAGTGCTGCTCCTAACACTCTTAGTGAGCCCCTGATACAAAAGGGATGTAATAAATATATAAATAAATAAATAAATAAATATGCATATGTGATATGAGATCTTTCCAATTTGTACAATAGATATACATTGTCGACCATTCTGGTATTTGGATATTTAAGGTTTTTGTCTTGCAGTATTAAAATACGATACATTGCATGACAGATAATAATAATAATAATCAATCAATCAATCAATCAATCAATCAATCAATCAATCAATCAATCAATCAATCAATCAATCAATCAATCAATCAATCAATCAATCAATCAATCAATCAATATTGCAATCTTTATTGCATAACAACAAGCATGGTAAAGCATACAAAAATTACTTTATTCGTCGTGTAAAACTTTGCAGTGACAGGAACTACACAGCTACATAAATTACATTTACTCAAATAAGAAATTCATGAAAAGTAAAGGTTACGACATACCAATAAATACATTTAGTAGCGATTACATGTGATTAATGAGTTGAATTGATCTTGGCACAAAACATAATAGTTACTACCTCTTCTTCACTGGGCCACGACCACACGACACCGGTCGTGGAGAAAAGACAGTGGAAAAACATTTTGAATACACGGAAGAAGAACGGGTATAGATCTGGTCTTAGATTCAGAATCAGATTCACATTGGAGGACAATATGAAACCAGTCTCATATTGAGCCCCAGATTTAATATCAGCTTTCAGAAAATCAGAAAATCATGAGATAACTAATTTTCTGCACATGTTCTTATCTTAAAGACGTAAAGACGGTTTAGATCCTAGGTAGGCAACATACATTGTATCACAGAAGGCAGTGTTTAACTACCACAAACAAAGGCTAGGAAAATAAGCTTTGAACATCGACATCAACATAATGACGATCTATTTCTGTTTACATGTAATATGATCTTTGGCCGAAATGGTCCGCAAATTGACAGAAGACGAACTGACCTCGGACGACGCATAACAGACAGAACACGCACACACACTCGACGATTACATTTGTAATTTATTTACACAAACACAGCATAATGTATATGTAAGACTGTAATAAAGAAAAATAAATAAACACCTACACACACACACATATATATATATATTTCCAGATAATTTATATCTTTTGAATACGTACTTTCGCTATTGAACCTTTTTGTAACAATTTATATCTTTGGTATATGTATTTTCCCTACTTTAACATTTTTGTGTAACCCAAATTGTCAACGTACTACCTTTTTCATTGGGACTGTCTTTTAAATAAAAAAGAAAGAAAAGAAAATGATAATATCCATCGGGCGTTGGGGGCGCTGTTTGGTTGCGGACCCGAAAATCGAGTTATTTGATTTATCGCGAATACAGCTCCAAAAATGTGTTTATCCACAGCAATACTGTTCTCGGTGTAAGGTATTTAGAGCAAGTTATTGCACCTAACAAAGCATTTTTAAAACATGTTCCAGTTGCAGCTAGTGCAGTTTATAAATTATGATAATTACATGAAGGAGAATTTCTTCATCGCCGTCTATGACTGAAATGTACTGAACAGTATATGAATAGTACAATGTTAATATTTGTGAACGAAAACAAACGGACTAAGTCATGGGTGGTACTTCCCAGTTTCAAGGTCACTTTGACCACTCTTCTTACTTGTCTGTGCTTTGACAGTGACACTCTGAAAAAAAAGGTAAATGCCTACAGAACGTGGTATTCCAAGGCGGTCTCCCATCCAAGTACTAACCATGCCCGACGCGGAGCTTAACTTCAATGATCAGACGAGAACCGGTGTTTTCTACGTACTAGTATGGCCGTAGGCTGACAGAACAATGGTGAAAGTTCGGGATTTATATATAAAGTGAAAATTAAAAGTGGTACACTCTCCAACATTCCAAGGCACAAACACTTTTTCACAGCAACTGTACAAACACATAGACACGCAGAGGTGTAGCCTGCCTGATCAACAAAAAGGCTGGTCTTAATATTATTAACAGTGAACACAATGTAAATGGTAGAACACTAACAATTCACTTTGAGGTCATGACACGCCATGCCATGTAAACTTAATCGCTATCTGTGCCCCCAACATTCCTCACGAACGCTCCATTTGTTGATGACTTAAACAGACACATGAATCCACACACAATGAACGTATTAATTGGTGATTTTAACTGCAAAATCAACCCAACTAAAGATAAACCAAACACAGTGACAGCCCCCATAAATGACCCAACACTTGCCAGTTTACCTGTTTACACATACCTGGACAAGACAGACAAATACACCCACATCATCGCCAACTACCTCCTTTCGCTAGCAAAGCACTTTATCTATACCAGGAGACAAATCTATCAAAATAGAAGAAGTATTTTAAAAAGTATTTTTACCCAAAAGTCCTATTTTAGACCTAATTTGCACATTAATGACCCGGCCAAATTCTCTTGAACAAAATCAGATCTGGGTATTTCAAGACACCTTCACACTAAATTTCAGGCCCATTAGTTTTGGAGAAGAAGATTGAAATACAAAAAGTTGACGGACGGACGGCGGACGGTCAAAGGTCAGACATCAATCTACACCTATAGCTCCGCTGACTGTATGTACTACTTATTTATTATGATGTACTTTGACTTTATCGTTAAGTTACTCACGAATATTAATTATTTTGTTATGTAAATTTATGCTAATGTAGCACAATTGCAACATTTTATATACAATGTTGCACTCGTTTTGTATTCCTTATTTAATAACCTTCCAAATATAAGCTTATATAGATATATGAAGGTTAAATAACCAAATTTTACAAAAAAGGTTGGAATGATGACCATGGTGCATGGTCATACACAAAAGTACATAGACCCCCCCCCCTTCCAGGAAGTTAGTCTTTAGAGGGTATTAATATATTTAAAGGGGTAGACGACTGCCTAAAGCAGTTACAGCGCAGACTCGGATGACATAAGCATAGCCAAGTAGCCCGGTTAGCTATCATCACATGCATGGTGGTACTATAGAGCGTGGTACTTTATGGTCAATCCCCTTACCGTATCCTTTGCAGCACTTTCACTTTCTTTTATTTTATCGCACGAGGCCATGGCGCAGGTTTCATTACAGAAGTATGGAAAGTGACAAGCAGCATCAACAACACCGATCTTTGAATTCGAAACCGTTGCTGGTGTGAAAAGAATATTTTACCTATAGTAAGTTTAAAGAGAATACAAACTATAAACTGGCACATATTTTCGCAATTTTTAAAATATTTTGGTTCCCAGTAGTAAATTAGTAAGTCTAATATGATGGTAAATTAATACCACTCGACGCCTAGATGTTCATCATGTAATAACTAAATCTGAAGAATCTCGATCCCATCGATTTACCCGAGCAAGTCCATAATTTTCAATATTTCTAGGTCTATACTCATTCATGAAAGATGTTTCTTCCCGTTTGTACTAATATGTGCACGTGGGCAGGGCATTCGTATTAGCTCAGACCATATTTAGCCTAGCCGGCCTACAGAGTCATCTTGTGCGGGATTTTGACAATGCTTGGGTTTGGAAAGGGGCGATAAGCCCAACACAATTTGTCTAAAATAAGACCATTGTTTAGTTATTTTTATTGTATTTGGTATACTTTGTGTCTTACACACCAGAGGGCGTTGTACCTCTTTCTTTGTAAATTGTGCTAAGAACTGTTAGCTCTTTCAATTTATTTATATTTTGATAAGTCCACATATGACACTTTAATAAACAAATAACATAACATACCATGCCACATAACATAAATAACGTGCCATGCCTCATAACAAACCATGCTAAATAACATAACATAACATAACATAACATAACATAACATAACATAACATAACATAACATGACTCATATCATAACACACCATGCCACATACATAACATGCAGCATAAGATACCATGCCACATAACATAATGTAACATGCCACTTAACATAACATAACATAACATAACATAACATGACATAACATAACATAACATAACATAACATAACATAACATAACATAACATAACATAACATAACTAGTCAAAGATCACATTTTTCCACAAATTATTCATTTTTGTATATATGGCAGCCCTTCCCTACATGTCCAGCAACATATCCGAGACCAATTGCAACCAGTTGGTAAATAACACATATCGACAGTTTCAAATGAAATAATAACATAAAAGGATAAACATACGGTGGTTTGTTAGTGCCATCCCCTATTGGGTGATTTTGAATTTCCGACATTTTCACTTGGTTTCTTTATTTTTGTATTTTCCACATTTTCAGTTTTGGACTTTAACAATCAGGTGCAGCGAATGAGTTATTTTTCTGAAATTACTACAGAAAGTTAAAACATAGCTAATAAACACTTTTTACACATAATTTTACGTTTGATTCAACATTGGAGGGGAAAGGGAAAGATGTTCGTGTCTACTGTCCCACTGCGATATTACACGACCTGTCCTCCCGCCAGATTTGCCTGCCAACTGCCTGCAATTTTCGCCAAGGTTTCCCCTCTATCTGCTACCCTCAACCTAATATATGGCCTCTGTCCACTATTCATTGAAGTCCTATATATAATTTTAAATTTACTCAGGGCGCTATTTGACTCACAACAATATATAATTCTAATATATACGTATTGACAGTTGTCAGTGGACATATTAGATTGTGTTGCAATCTCAATGCACTGCCTTGTCAGTTTCGATGAAAATTAATTATTGTATTATACAATTAATTTACATCTTGTGAATATTGTAAAAAAAAAAATAGTAAAATTTGTTCACTAAACTTCCTGAAAAATATCTAAATTGCCCGCTTTGCATAATGCCTTCCCCTTTCCCTATATCTTACAGCTCAAATATATTTTGCCCGCTGCCAAATACCGGGCCATTTTCCCCTCCCTCTGGCAAAGCTTGGAAATTGCCCGCCCACTGAAAAATTAACTGTGTACGAACAGGTTTTTGCATGAACAGCTTCGTTTGCTGCACCTGAGTAATCAACTGAAAAATGCACAGGTGGAAACGTCGGAAATTCAAAATTACCCAATGGCACTAACAAGCCACCGTAAAAAATATATATTATGTTCATCCAATTCAATTATTTCGTATCCAATTCCGCCACACACTCATGATATTGCTGTTTCACATACAAGTATTACAACAGTTCGTAGAGGGTGTAATGTTTCCGAGTTCGTTGGAGTGTGCATAAAGCTCAGTGTGGTGTGACGCGCCTGCCATGGATGTCAAAAGATTTTTTTGTGTGTGCCAGCATGTCACACAAAGGTCATTTACTAGTATTATATATCTCTGGAACACAGCGAACTACAGGCTGCTACTGTGGTAGGAGTTATACTTGGGGGAGTTGATTTTGTGTTCTGACATCATGTCGCACCATGCTAACAGCGACTCCCTGATGAGTGAGGATCTTGTTTTCTTCGTCAATGGTAAAAAGGTACGGATATATAATACAGTATACGTTAAAAGTCGTATGATGGCTATGGTTGAATTGGTATTTCGTAGCAGTACTGGTCAAACACAATATGTGATTATAAATTATTACATGTAGGAATTTCGTGACATCGAGTGCATCAAGTATCTGCCATTAGGTATATGTAAGTGGCATGTCGTTTCTTTTCACGTCATTGTACCTAACATATAGAAACTCAATATCTACTAAAACCGACCATAGTTGACACTGCAACTCCCATTTAGAAAATAAATTTTTGTTCAACACCGAGTATATAACGTACATTTCAACTATAAGAACTGAAAACCTTTTGTATTTTCCAAGATTATAGAGGTCATTAGAAAAAACTTTTTATTTGACATTTGTTGACAACTTAACATGACATACGTTTCTGAAGACCATGTACTCAAACGACCTCATTCCCACGTGATAATACCTTGCGCATGCGTAGATGATTTTAAAAAGAAAAATCAAAGAGATGTTGTTTTTTCCGGAAAAAGTACACTTTTAATTATTAAAACGTTACAGTAACGACTGTCCTTTTTTACATTTTAATCTTAAAATCGCATTTGTGATTCTAAACTTTGTCTTTTAATGAAAACCGAACGTATAAACCACAGTAACGGACATTTCCTTCAGAATCCTGTCTTCTTTTAATAATATGAAACTTTTTTTGTAGAATGTAATGTTTATATTTATCGTAACTGCTATGCTAAACGTTGGATAAAGTCCGCATAATGTTATTTCAAACAACATATCGGCAAACGTAATTCATGGTAACGAACGTTTACCGAGTAAATTAAAAATAAATTTATCGCGGCTTCGCCACAAAATAATTTAATATATATTCAGTGATGAGGTGGGTGACGGCCATGCTAATGCATTTATAGGCTCTCTCTTTGTCTCTCTCTCTCTGTCTGTCTGTCTGTCTGTCTGTCTGTCTGTCTGTCTGTCTGTCTGTCTGTCTGTCTGTCTGTCTGTCTGTCTGTCTGTCTGTCTGTCTGTCTGTCTCTCGCTCTCAGTCGTAATCTGTTCTGCTCTGACGAGGGAATGTAGTTTTCCATTTCTCTTGCTAAAATAACAGGTGAGGTCTTTGGTCTTTAGTCTGTCCTGTATGACATCACACAGGTGAAGATTTATATGTATATCTGTAATAAACCACCATAATCACTGACTCAATCTTGACACCCTTTTATTTCACAGGTCATCGAGAGACATGTTGACCCAGAGATGACCTTATTGACGTACCTTAGAACAAAGTGTATCCTTTATACCATGCACGAGCCGGTCAGGTTCAACAAAAAATACGTTAGTCATGACGACAAAGCACGTTTATTTCATGACAACATGTGCCTTCGTCATTGGTTCTGCTGTGTTCGAAATGAGTCAAAACGCTCTTAATTGTAGCTGTTTCGACGTCGACGTCTTCTTTCAAAGCACGATCGCGAAATGAGTTCACATTTATAGTACTGCGTCGTTTTATGTCGATTCAAATGTGATATAGATGTACATGTTCCAAAATGAAAACAGATTCGGCTCTCAGTACCAAGGAAAACAATGCATACGATCGATCGGACTACACATTGTTTACAATTTTTTAAAAATCTTTTACGATGCTAAGTTGCCTTTTTTTTATAAAGTTAAAACCAATTCAAAGCATTTGATATGTTTTCTGTAATTTCATGAACTCAGGTAAACTGATCTGGAACGGTAACCCTCATTCCCTCAGTGACAGGATGATGTGACGTCACAATTTCTCAAAGTGAACACTGGAGGGGGGCTGTATTTAAGGGCAAAATGACAAAATACACGACCTTGTAATATTTCGGAAGCTAAAACGGATTTTTAAGCTACACCAAAGATAGTTGAGCTCAAAAAATGGTATAAATCACTCGTCACCATTTACATTGCAACACTTGTTTTATGATTTTGTTTCATTGTGTCCTGACTTAAGTTACCATTTCAACTGCACATTATTTGGAAAAGAAACCCAAGTAGTTAATTTAAAGTCACCACCATACAGTTTTGGTTGGGGTGTTTTTCATATGTAGATATAACAATTTGTTCAATGCAAGATGATCAGATCCTGGCATGAAAATTGGGGGTTTGAATGTTTTGATTTCAGTTAAAAATTTAAAGCCTCTAAATATATGGTAGGTTTCTTCAATTATTTGTGGTTCTTCCAAGGAGCATCTGAAAATATGGTATGTCTAAGAATGCAGTCATTCCTCTACAGGAACAATAACAAACACAGCAGTTGTGAGCGTGAATGCTACAACAAATTAACACCGTAGCAATTGTAAGCATACTCCTAGCAACAAAATAAACATTATTGCAATTGTGAGCATACCCCTAGTAACAAAATAAAAACATACCCGTTGTGAGCATGTCCCAAGCAACAATATATAAAGTAAGTTTATGGGCAACTCTAACTTATCAACCATGAAAATGGCCATTTCAACTGAGCTTATTTGAGTCAATTATATCTCCTATTTCTATAGTAACATATGGCCTAGTGATTAATTTCAGTACAGTCAGTGGTGCTGCAGTCTCATTGTGCTATGCCTATCATAGCATAGGAATATGTTATCCTTAATTCATTTTCACAGTAAGACTCACTGGTACAAAACTAGGCTGTGCTGAAGGAGGATGTGGAGCCTGTACTTGTATGGTATCAAAATATGACCACAAGGAACAGAAAATCAGGTTTGAAAGTCTTGATAATTATAATCTTAATTTCAATTTGTTCTGGTAAACTTTCCAATACAATGGAGGGTGTGTGCATCGAAACTGCAATAATTTTCCTATCATGCTGTGACACACTTTGCTAAAATATGACACATCCAGTTGCTGGTCATAATGTTTCATTTTCAATTCATGTAATTATGTGATTCAAATGGTGTTTTCATACCAGCTAAAGCTACACAGGGTATATGATAATTGTGGCCTAGATATGGTTTTGCAGACCTCGGTAGTCCTAGCTAATTAACAGACCCTCTTTAAAGTTGAGACCTTCTTCCATACAACTTCTGTCTGCAAAACCCATATTTGGGCCATAAAAATTATTATTTGAATCAAATCAGAGCATCAAAGTTTTCTGACATTAATGTTTACACTAATTTCATAAACCATCCTAATTAAGTCACCGAGATAACAAATCTTGTATTCCTACATTTTATGCTCCAGACCAGCTGTACACGTTAGATTCTGAACTTTAATATAATGTGATTGTATTTACTTACAACATTGGAAGATGAACTATCAGCAAGCTGACACAGACACAAACTAAAGCTGATATATTGCAACATGTTGATATAAGCTATCAGTACCCTTAACACTAGGTTGGGGTCTCTGATAGCAAGTTTTCCTTAAGTGGCCGCACAGTTCAATCTCGTTCTGTGCTTACACTATCTTGATTACAGGGTGATTATATCCATATAATTATTACTAAATTCTAGTCTACCTGTGTATCTATACTGTATCATTCAACAACAATTTAGTTTGTGTCTATCTTAGTTTGCCAATATCATAATAGTACCATTCTAGAGTTTCTGACATACCTTTCTTTCGATCACTTTTCCTTCTTCATCTAGTCACTTTTCAGTGAATGCATGTTTATCTCCTGTGTGTTCCATGCATGGTATGGCTGTGACAACTGTAGAAGGTATTGGTAGCACTAAAACTAGACTACATCCTGTACAGGTTAGTATATAGAAATTATACTAACAGGCATACAACCATAAAAATATTGTTTCCTTGCTCTCAAATCACATTTAGTAGTTTAATAGTTGTTGTTGTTTTTTTGGAGGGGGGGGGGGGGGTTGTCGATGGTAGAGTGGTTAGCTTGTATGCTTCTTACCTCTGTTAGTCTGGGTTCACACCCACCAAGTGTTGGCTGGGTTTGATTAAAATTTTAACACTATGTAAGAAGGATGATAAAAATATTGCTGACCCTGCCAAAACAACACAGGTTTTCCCCAGGTACAATGATTTCCTCCTGCTTCTTTACCACTTCTATAGCACTAGGGAACTGCTCTTGTGGTGACCATTCAACAAATTGCTTCATTTATTGAGACGAATAAACAGTATCATCAATATTAATAGTACTGAACTCAGAGTATAAGTAATTTTAATACCCCATATATTTCAGCCAAACCATTCAGTTTTTGTATTTTGTATGTGTGGTTAAATGATGTCGACTTGTCATTCTGACCACAGGAGAGTGTACATCCATCCATCCATCTCTGTTATAGCTGCACTGGAACATTTCTTGAAACTGTTTTGTTAGACATAATGGCTTAATCATAATATTATGCCTACACCCTGAACAGTATTGGGGCATAAACTTAATATGTGCATTGCTGTAAAATATGACGCAATAAATCAAATCTAATTGATTTTTGGGCCAGCCTGTACCCAATCACATGTGGATTTTACACACCTGGTATAAGATTTATATAGTAATTACTTCATTACACGCTACCAATTAGGAGGATTGTATAACCAAATCACATGGTTCTCTGTGGGTGAATTTGTACAACTGGTATAGAGATGTTAATATGAACTATTTCATTTTAACACCCAATCAGCAATGCATAAACATCACATGGTTCTCGGTATAGAATCTGTACACAAGGTATGTAGATTTTGATATTAACTATTTCAATTCACTTACCAATCAGGAACGTATAGCCAAATCACATGGTTCTCAGTGTGGATTCTGCACACCTGGTATTGTGATGTCGATGTATACACTCCTAAGAAACAATCCACAGCCTTGCTATGATGATATGCTGAGTGCTTTTGAAGGTAATCTGTGTCGTTGTACTGGATATCGACCAATCATAGAAGGGTACAAAACATTCACCAAGGTAAGAGTGTGAATTAAAGGGGGCACCAGCTCAGTTTAGAATTTTTTTTTTATTCAAGTGAAAATACTTAACACATAAAACATTGATTAAACTATTCTAGTATAATATTATGTTGATGTATGCCTTCTAATTGTCTTCTGGCATTGTTAGAACAGTTGATCACATAGTAGGGGTTTCCTTGACATTTTATTTTAGGTATAATAATTAAATTACATTAAAATTCAGGTCTTTTACATGTTATGTCGAGCCAGGTTTGAGTTCAGTCAATTGCGAGTGATGGTTAAGTATGAGTATCTTTAATATGTGGCAAAAATTAATTACAACCAAAAACATATTGTTCCATGACATGATGATCCAATCAGTGATATTCAAATTAGGGTAAGAATGTGTCTTTTTGGTTAAAAATCTATAATTCCAAAATTACTGATCAGATGGGGGCTGAAATTTGGTGGGAGCGTTCTTAGTGGTGTTTAGATTAAGAATTGTTTATGACATGATGATCCCATCAGTGATATTCAAATTAGGTATAAAGATGATCTTTTTGGTCAAAAATCTTTAATTCCAAAGCTACTGAGCAGATTGGGCTGAAATTTGGTTGGAACCTTCTTCAGATGCTTATATTAATATTATTTGTTCATGACATGATACAAATTAGAGCTAAAAATGTGTCTTTTTGGTCAAAAATCTATAATTTCAAATCTACAGAGCAGATCTGGGAATATGCAAATGAAACTGCATTCATAACTTGCTGATTCCATCAGCGATATGCAAATTTGGTCTAAAAATCTCTCGATTTTGGTCAAAAACTTGAAACTTGGTCGGGATGTTTCTGGAGGTCAGTCAATTGCGAGTGATGGTTAAGTACGTATGAGCATCTTTGATATGTAGCAAAAATATTGTTCCATGATATGCTGATCAAATCAGTGATATGCAAATTAGGGTAAGAATGTGTCTTTTTGGTTAAAAATCTATAATTCCAAAATTACTGAGCAGATGGGGGCTGAAATTTGGTGGGAGCATTCTTAGTGGTGTTTAGATTAAGAATTGTTTATGACATGATGATCCTATCAGTGATATTCAAATTAGGTATAAAGATGATCTTTTTGTTCAAAAATCTTTAATTCCAAAGCTACTGAGCAGATTGGGCTGAAATTTGGTTGGAACGTTCTTCAGATGCTTATATTACTATTATTTGTTCATGACATGATACAAATTAGAGCTAAAAATGTGTCTTTTTGGTCAAAAATCTATAATTTCAAATCTACAGAGCAGATCTGGGAATATGCTAATGAAACTGCATTCATAACTTGATGATTCCATCAGCGATATGCAAATTTGGTCTAAAAATCTCTCGATTTTGGTCAAAAACTTGAAACTTGGTCGGGATGTTTCTGGAGGTATTATTCTGCTGTTATTGTTGAAAATATTTCAACACAATTGGTCCTAGCAACTATGCCCATGCCCTTAGGAACAGTAAAGTGATGATGCATATTACAAAGCTAACAACAGGGATAGGTAGGTAAGTGACTAAAGATTCCAAAAATGTATGCAGATATGCCTAGCAACAGGAACACGCCCATAACAACAATTAAATGATGGTTTATTATCATTATTATTATATTGCAAAGATGAAGTGGGAAAGGTAGGCAAATTAATAAAGATTCCAAAAATGTCTGCAAATATATCTAGCAACAAGACCATGCCCATAGCAACAGCCAAATACAGTTGTTCTACACAATGCCATTGGCACTATTTTTAAACTAGTTTTTTGCAATGTATTGAGTTACAAACAGACTTAGTAAATGTTGTTTTATATTGATTTTTCAAGTAGAATTTAGCCATGATAAAATTGTGTTATAAATTTAAAAAAAATAAAATAAATACCCAATCCTCATCCATATGGTTACTTTAAAAAAGCATTTACGACAAACCATCATGATAAACTTGAAAGCAATTAAAAAAACAAATTAGATACTGCTTTTATCTGTATTCCTTTTTTTGATCATATATCATTATGGGGTTGGACTGTTATACCTTCATGATAAGATTTACAGCAACTTATTTATAAATGTCTTCCTCAGGAGTACTGCTGTGGAGGAGGGGGAGCTAATGGCTGCTGTATGAATGGGAATTTGAATGTGCAGGAAGAAGGGGTATGTAACACATAAATGAAAGTAAAGAGTGTCAAAATTACTGTATGTCCTAATATTGCTGATAAGTTACACTTGATTATCTATGTCTTCATTCACTCTTGAAATATAACAAAAAAGACTCAAATTAATTGATAGAAAACAGTTTTAAAAAAGAAACCTGTCACTGTATTTCTTTGTGTTTGTGCATTGTGTATTTGTTTATGGCATAGTGATGTTAGTCTTTGTTAAAATACGTTTTTATGTATTAATAGATATCCACTGAGTTGGTTAATCCAAGTGAGTTTATTCCATACGATCCAACACAAGAACCAATCTTTCCTCCAGAACTTATGGTGAGTGAATTTTTGCCAAAATTATATTACACACAAAATCCACGATCTTTTCTCCAGAATTTATGATGAGTGAATCTTTGTCAAAAATTATGTGAAATGATACACTTAAATTTATAACTACCACTCATTAATTGTCAATTAGTAATTGTCAGACAGTGTGGAGTGCTCTGAAAAATGTACAACAAATGTGGGAAATCAACATAATACAAAAATTTTAGATTAATATGTATTCTTGATATGATGATCTCATCAGTAAAATGCAAATTAGGGCTAAAAATGTGTCATTTTGGTAAAAAATGTGTAATTCCAAAAGTACAGAGCAGATTTGACTGAAAAATGGTGGGATGGTTTTAGGGGTGTTTAGTTTAAGAATTGTTCATGATGTGATTATCCCATCAGTGATATGCAAATTTGGGCTAAAAATGTCTCAAATTACTGAGCAGATGGGACAAAGTTTATCAGATATACATGTATATACATGTATTATGTTGTTAAAAACTTAAAGTATTTTTCATGATATTTTATCCATAGAACTCTGACAAACATTACACTAAGACAGTACAGTTTTGTAGTGAAAGAGTGAAGTGGATTAGGCCAGCAACTTTACAAGAATTGTTGAATTTAAAAGCCCTGTATCCAGCTGCCAGACTTGTCATTGGTAACACTGAAATAGGTGAGGTGGTTGTTTGGTTGTCATGTTTCATTTCCTGCATTCCAATTACATATAATTTGAATAAATTCCATCACGCCACAGAAAAATTAAGTACGGAGAACCTGCTAAATTAATTCATTTAGTGTATCGTTAAGTATGAGTAAAGCCTTAACTTTTATTCTGGTGAATGAAACATTTGGTGGAATGGCCATTTAGGATGTGTTGGGCACACTTTAATTTGGTAGGCAATGTAAGGTGAGAGTTCACACTACTTGTAAATCACCCATCTTGTCAGCCTGTCATATTTAGTATAACTAATGCTGACACCTTTCACAACAACTGAATATAGAATATAGAATATGTTAGTGGGATTTCTTTCCACGGAAAAAGCTTTTGCATGTAAATAAATCCACTACTGCAAAATGCAGATGTTAGGAGTACAGATAATTCCAAGAATACACCCAAATTCACACTTGTCATTTGAGTGAGACACAGATTTATAGTGGTACAGCCTAGTATCCACCGAGTCTGTAGAACACTCATCATATGGGTTAAAGGTTACCAGTCACAGAAATCAACTGCCTTCCAGTATTTGGATTATACAGCACGCTCGTCAATATTTATAATTAAGTTAATTTTAGCTATGCATGTACTGACCTGTGTGATTGTAATATTTTGTTTTAAAAATTTGTTTGTAGGAGTTGAAGTTAAATTCAAGAATCAATTCTACCCAGTCCTCCTTGTACCAACTCACATACCAGAACTAAAGAAAGTTGAAATAACCAATGATGGAGTGGTGTTTGGTGCATCTGTGACACTATCAACAATAGACCAAATATTGAAAACACAGATTCCAAAACTACCAGGTGATGAATTAACTTCTTATTAAAATGACCATGTGGATGGGAAAGAGGTTTTTATGTTGGATTTTGGATTAGCAAAATAACTTTACTATGTTTTTCTCTTTAAAAAAATGATTATAGACAAGTCCTTGTTTGTAACTTTAAATGTAAAACAACACAGTGGTTGGGGGCAAAGCTCAACTTTATTTACATTTTAAAAACCACTTATGCCATAGATATACTTAAAAATAGAAATTTTGCTGCACAAGGGCAATAGCTTAAACCTGCACTAGCTGCAACTGGGACATATTTTTTCATCAAATAACCAAAGATGTATTCACTAAAAATTGGTCAATTACTAAAAAAAAGAAAAAAGACATTGTGTCTGTTAATCAATGGTAAAGCAATGTATTGTCTGTAGGTAGTGTAGTGGCAAGTTTAAATTTTGAGCCAAAAGCTCAGTTTTGAATTTGTCACCATGTTAAAACTCCATTAGTTGTAACTAGAGTATCATTTTTTCGATCAGACAACCAGAATATAGTCACTGACAATTGTTAAAATTTCAATAGCTAGACATTGTACATGTTAATCAGTGGTCGCTATTAGCCATATAAGCAGTACAGAAACAGTTTGAAATCATGATTGCTGTTGAGGGCGTTGTTCAGTTTTGGGTACAATAATTGTAAAGTGCTACATAAAAAACTAACATTGCTAGTATTAAATCTGAAAACCGTTCACAACATCTATGTTGTACCAGGTGTTTAAGTTTCATAACTATTTTCTCTGCTTTCAGATTACAAATGTGGTGTGTTTGCTGCTGTGGTAGAAATGTTACGATGGTTTGGTGGACATCAAATTCGAAATGTTGCTGTATGTATAAGCATTATATGTATATATATATAGTGTCACTTTTCAATGTAATACTGTACCATGCATGAATGAGGTAATGATTCATGCATGATTGCTATTACTTTTTCATAGTTATTATGGTGTATTCATTCAATCTTGTTATCTTGAAGTGTATAGCATGAGCAGTTTGTTATTGGTTTCTGCATGTTGTATCAAAGATAGCCAGTGAACACTAACATTAAATGGACTGTATATGTGTACATGCAATGAATTCATCTATGGTTCCTCAGTAATGGAATGTATGAAATACTCGTAACTAGCAATTCATTGGTAACAGTGATATGTACCATTTGAATTCAGTGAATTTACTAACAATGCCTCTAATGTATATACATATACAGTTAATTATACACTAAAATCAATATTATTGCCTTGCATAGGATTGTTGTAGATGTGAAGTATGAAATGTGCCTTAAATTTTAATGGCCAAAATTAATTCTAGTCATTACCGACTGTGTTTCCAATGTCTTTGGGCAACACAAGAAAAATGGCTAGATTATAAAGTGATATAAGAATATATATACTAATACCCAATTTGTATTTTGAGTCTTATTTGCATAGTTAGATGGAACTTTCAATACACCACATTTTAGTTATCAGAGAGATAAAACATTTCATAGCTTGGCCACTAGTAGTGCTGTTCATAAGTTGTTTTGGGGACTGTAAGTTAGGGCCAAAATAGTTGAGTATTGTAGCTTAAAGAGAACAGACACTAAGTGAACTCATTTCTGTGTTATTCTCACTGTATTGTCATATTAGTGACTACCAATAATCAAAACATGTCTAACCTCTACCATATCAGAAGTGATATTTTGCGTTAAACGTCATCAAGAACGATTGATCTGAGCATATGTATATAATAAAGATTGCATATTACAAGAAACTTCTAACACAATTAAAACTTCATTGGAAGAATCCTTAAGCCATTCTTTTTCAGTCTGTACAATTAAATCTACTACAATAGTATTCTCCTTCATCATTTCTTTTTTATCAGCAATTGTAACCATTATTTTAACTGTAGGCTGTTGGTGGTAATATTATGACGGCCAGTCCCATATCAGATCTCAATCCACTCTTCATGGCTGCCGGATGTAAACTTACATTGGCCTCCAAAAGTAAGTCACCTTTATACAATATTATCATGTGATGATATTTAAAGATATGAGCTAGAATATTTAGTATTTAGATTTTTAGATATTTGGGGTCCCAAAATGAGCTTTCTATGAATTTAATACTTAAATATATTAGCATACCTACCAAGAATTATTTTGTACAGTAAAGATGTACATTTACCCGTTATGAATTTGCATAGTGAATGAAACATCTAAACTTTCACACTTTTTTGAGTTTCCCTGAATGTTGTACCATATCTTATACTTACAAGTAGCCAACCAGAATCCGTCTTGTAATATAACATTCAATGTTTGAAATTGAAAGAAAGAGAACCAGGAAACAATAAAGATAACATCGTTGTCTGCGCTCTGTGCTCGTGCTCTTTTAGAACAGAGTCCTCTGAGGTTCTGTGCCAATTATGTTTCGGCGCATTACGTATTCTCATTTGTTGAGTAAATCCACTCAGCACTCTCGTTTGGCTTGAGAACACCAGGTACTGTGTTAGATGTAGGTATCGTGTGCTCACAGCTAGAACAAAAAAAGAACCAACAACAATAAACGTAAGAGCTACATAAAGAAATCGCACCGAGTTCACAACATCGGATTTTAATAAAGATAGACCAACATTGTAACATAAAATTTTTTCATCAAACTAGTAATTTCACTTTCCATTATGTCCCCTAGCTGGTACCAGACAGGTTGCCATGGGTGATGGTTTCTTCACAGGGTATAGGAAAACTATTGTTGAACCAGAAGATGTCCTTGTATCTATTCACATTCCACACACAAGAGAAGTATGTATGATCAAATACTATTTTGTAATCGATATAACTAATTTCACAAATGCTTTCATTTAAATCTCAAATCATAAAATATTAAATCATTTTCTTTTAATTTCCTGTAGGATGAATATTTCTATGGTTACAAGCAATCTCCTAGACGAGAGGATGATATTGCCATCGTGAATGCCGGAATGAGAGTACTCTTTGAGAGTGGTACTAACATTATCAAAGACTTGGCTCTCAGTTATGGTGGTATGGCACCTACCACAGTTATGGCTAAACGGACGATGGACGCCTTAATAGGAAGGTGGGATAATACATGCTTTTCATATACACTGACATTTATTTTTATAACATCCCCAAAAATTTATCAAAATAAGAAATGTGATAAATGATCACTGAATCATTCATTCTATGAGTACATGTCAGCATAAAATTCTGACATTCAAGCTGTTTAACCCATAACAGGTCACAGACTTTTCATGCAAAAGACTCTGTAGACTTTTTCTAATACAGAGGAGGATCTTACCTATTCTACAGTTATATCAACTTTAACTTGAAAGGAATAATAAAATATAGTCAATCCTATTTTTAACTTATTCACACATTATATATATATATATATATATATATATATATATATATATATATATATATATATATATATATATATATATATATATATATATATATATATATATATATATATTGACAAATGAATATTAATTTACCCAAATATGAGGTGAAGAGGTGAAAATTGGCCTTATGCAAACGAGTAAACCTATCTGCACAGATGTGGGTTGGGAACCCGGACTCGGGCATCATGCAAGTAGGTCAAATGGTGCTCTGAACTTGGGATGTGTGTCCAAGTTTCCAAAGTGATGGCAATGTGATGCATCATGTTTGCCAACAAACAATAGGTACTATATCCATATATGCCTGTATCAGACGACCACTGGACTAACTTTTTTAACTATTATATTTTACTCCAGGAAATGGAATGATGGTTTGATTGATAGTGTGTGTGAACACCTTGCTGAAGATCTTCCTCTGCCACCGTCTGCTCCTGGTGGAATGATAGAATACCGGAGAACTCTGACTGCCAGCTTCTTCTTCAAATTCTATCTGAGTGTATTGGATAAACTAAACGCCAAAGAGGTATGGCACTATGGTACTTGAAGATTCACAGTATTAAAATGTACTGACAACTAAACGAAACACAATGCTTTGAATAGGATATTTAGATTTTACTCCCCAATATTTGTATTCTTTCAGCCAAGGAAAATACAAGTGACCTAAGGGGCCCTTGTTACTATGAGTCGCTAGCCCTTAGGTCATGAGTATTTTCCAGCTGAATGAAGAAAAATATTTGAGAATAATATAATCATACGATCGCCAGTAATATTTCGATCACAGCAGAACGAATGACGTAGACATGTGTTAAATTGCATGGTATAATTTTCATTGTCACCAGCTTGGGTATAGACAGTCTGTATAAGAGCGTTTTAAAATGCAAATTTCTTTTGTTATTATATAGTCAGAGAAATCAGTATCCTTGATGGTGTCATAACAGATGTTTTCCTATATTCCATGCACATTTTCTGCATGTCTTCAAAGAAAATCTATTGACAAATTGATAAAAGTTTCTGATATGTGAAGCAATGAAAATAGGTATTCAAGAACTAAGCAGTGGCGTAATCTACAATTTGAAAATGACAAAAATGTTTTCACAAAATTGTACACATGGGTGGGTCCATATTTGTCTGACTTTAATGATCTAATATCTGAGAGAACAAAGCAGAGAGAGAGTTCTAGGTAATACATTTTTTTACAGTACTGGTGAGATGAAATTGGCGTCTTCATCATGTTGGCTAGAGGTGGACTAGTGGAGTACATGTAGCAGCTACTTCAATTTTGCTGTGATAAGTTATCTCCTCAATATAGTTGAATTTATGCTTTAAATTTTACACTGGTACATCCTCATGTTGATCTGTAAGTTGCTGATAACAGTTATCTTATCATATGTTGACAGGTAGCAGAGGCATCGGTTCCATCTTCATTCAGAAGTAGCCTGTCTGGAATTCAGAAGGACAGTATACGCAGCACTCAAATGTATCAGGTAGTTTGTTCAGATTTTCACTGTATAAGGGACACATTATGACCTACCCATAGCAGTATATGTCTATGAATGCCGGCCATATTATGACCTCTGACCCTTGATCACCGCATTTTTAAAGCATCACTTCCTTATTTGAAACGCTTCCATGGTTTATGATCACTTCCCTGTTTAGTGTCCAGGTGAAAGATTTAGAATAATATCTTGCTAGAAACTTACTGTGTATCTCGTTAACTCCTTTAAAATGTGGGTCTAAGTAGTGAGTAAACAGATGTCAACTTAATTACCTGACTCAAATTCAAGAGGAAATTTTGTTTTCTAAAGATGAATTTCAGTATAAAAACCTGCATATCTTGTGGAAAATATTTGCAACATTGGATTCTGAGGGCACACAGATGAAAGAGGACTTTTTGCTGACTAACGTAATACCTACACAATCTTCTGTATAGTGTTGGGCTAAAATGGATGATGTAAAAGTGTCCAGTCCAGTTCTGTATAGTAGGGGTATATAGAAATAGCATACTTGTATCTGGAAAGGATAATTTCAGTGATATATCATGCTAAGCTGCATTAGCGCCCTCACTCAGGCATGAGCCCAGTGCTTTTGTTTTTGACATGATATTAAGAATTAGGCAAAACAAATATTTGCTTGGCAATTCGCAACTAACTGTTGCACATGTGTGGACATATAGAAGTTACAGGTCATAGATGTCAAGTATTCGAGCAGCAGGAACTTGGAAGAAATACTGTAACATTGATACTATCACCGATTAAATGACTGAAAACTTGTAGAGGTATCGATAGTAAAACTGTATTCAATTTGAAGTCTGTTTAGGCGATGTTGATCTTTACGACGTCACTACTTGCATTCAAGTTAGAAATAAAATGATATTCTGCGGAGATCAAGCATTCATAGATGTTGTATACCAGTGATAACTTGTGGTGATAAATTGAAATTACATCAAAAAAACTTGCCGAAATAGAATATTTATACTAAAAATATGGCGGCCTTAAAAAAACATTGAACATAATTTGACACGCAGGTATATGTCAAAGGTTTCTGCTTGCGATGCGACGAAGTGGTTACACGGGGCAACTCATGAAGAAGCAACTCAAGAAGCAACTTGCGATGACTTGCAGAAAAATCGACATGCGAGGCCCTGCGACAGAGAGCGTACACAAGGCAATGTGACGAATTGCTTAGTGAGTTGCTCGTCGAGTTGCATCATGTAACTTGGACTTTAGGCAAAAAAAAAGTTGTTTTATTTTTTTTTTGAGGCTTCAACGCTAAGACTTGTGGGTAAAAATACTTCTGTGATAGTTTGGCGAGATATAAAAAAAGAAATAAATGAAGACAAAAATGTGTGAAGTTAACATGTATGAACACGATATGTAGACTGTATTGTAAAATTCAACTTACATTTTTGAAAGACTCGATTTCTCTGAGATGGGATTTTAATAAATAATTGACCAACGATACTTTTGTAAGAAAATTTACATACAAATAGAAGTACATTCTCACCATTCTATCTTGTGTGAATGTGAAAAAAAAGTTTAGGGTCGGCAGCTTAAACTAGGTTTGGTCGGGTTACCTGACACCTATCATTTTCTATTTGGCCTTATTCTTTTTTTTTGTATTACAAAATGACATCAAAGATAAGTTTAGTGATACATCTTACCAAGCTGCATTAGCGCCATCACTCAGGCAAGGGCTCAGTGCTTTTGTTTTTGACATGATATTAAAAACCTTTCTTTTTGTTTTGACAGGAAGTTGCACCAGGTCAACCTGTTGATGATGCTGTAGGTAGACCAATGGTTCATTCATCTGCCTTCAAACAAGCTACAGGAGAAGCTCGCTATTGTGATGACATTCCCCCAATACAAGGTATCTAGAGATAACAGGCGTTACAAACTGAATATGATGTTATACTGTAGTAAACAACAACAATAATTGAATATTTTGAAGGAAAAGTCCAGTAAGACTAATAATTTCTGCCTTTATTACACGTGTTGATTACTACTTCTGTCAACTTTAGTGACTTAAGGGGATAAAATAGCGTCTCAATAACTAACTCAACTTTGAAATCTTGTAACAAAGTCTTACTGCACTTGACATGTGTTCAACCATATTGGACTTTCCTGCTGCAAGGGTTCATGAGGGAAACCTCTTGTGATGAAATCATTTTCACCACAATCTCTTTGTCTTGACACTTGAGATCTTTGAATTTGTGTTCTGAAGTGATTTCTGTTTTTTAACAATGAGGCCAGTCTTAACTGCTTGATAGTACCATAGACTGGAAACAGAAAACTGTTGCTCCAGAGAAACATTTCCATCACAACTGCACACATCCTCTCTTATTTTGTGGAAATATTCTAACATCAGATTTTGTGTTTTTAAGTAATACTACAACTAAGTAGACTAAGATTTGTCATGTCGCTCTGCCTGCACTCTGCCCTTCGGCACCAGCCTGCTCTGGGTTGACTGATGTGTGAGGGTGCCCGGACATCACAGTAAGGGGTACACCTCACAGACTGCACAACTTAATTACTGTGCTCTTTCAACAATAACTCCTATTATTGCTATACTACTGCTGCTATTGTGATGCTGCTACTGATTCAACTACCATAAACTACAAGTTAGTTACTTACTTTGCCTTGCAACCTTTTGCCATTTATCATAGGTGAATTATACCTTGCCATTGTGACAAGTTCAAAAGCTCATGCTGAGATACGGTGAGTAGAATGAATTTGGCTGCTACATTTTTTAGAACAGAATTTCAACACATCAGTAAATTATCAAACCTGTCATAGAAATTTCAGGACAGCAAACTAGCTTGTATTGAGTTTAGAATTACTGGAGACTGAATTCCATGACACTTTTAATAGGCAATAGTCCACTTATCAGAGAGATAAGAGATTTCATGGTTTCGCCACTAGGAGTGCTGTAACTTCAAACCATTCAGGGCTAGACGTTAGGGCCGGAATAGTTGAGTATTGTAAGAGAAATACAGCAGACAAGTTACCATTCATTTACTGTGTTGTTCTTCACTTCTCAGTGCCATTTTAGTGACTACCAGTAATAAAGACATGTCTATATAAACCATAATGTAATGCTCTTTTAAAAACATGTGGAGAGTTCTGTTACACACATTTTGTTCCCAGCTTCTTGCATCGATCACCATGACCAAATTGTTCCCCTCAAGTTGCCAAATCTGGGGTGCCAGGAGTCTTGCGATCCTTATGTGCAAAATGGTGAAAGCTTCGTAACCAGAATATGGAGTATTCATTGTAATAATAAATTGACTGAAAATTGAATATTATTAAATAAATAATATCACACTGACTCACAGCTACAAATAAAGCAACGAATAAATGTTTATACACTTTGTATACTCAGAAAAAGTATGCTAATTGACAGACTAAGAATATTTTCTTCTCAGTGTAGGTTGTCAGTGATCGAGCAGTTAGGTCATACACCTCTTCCCTCTGCAGTCTGACTTCAAACCCGCCAAGCATGATTAAAATTTAAGTACATGCTCAGTTTGACCATGATGAACAATGCAGATTTTCCCTGAGTAGTCCAGTTTCCTCCTGCTTCTGTAAAACTAGGGCACTGCTACTGCGGTGACCATTCTAATAAAATTCAAATATATTTAGATAAATAAAGAAACTCTTGAAAGAAATTCTTAATTTTAAAAACTATAAAAAAAATGGTGTGAACACAAGCTTTGAATTATCCATCTCTACTTGTGTCTAAGAAATCATCCATTGTACCATTCATTTTTCTTATAATTTATTACACACATATGATGTATATCCCTTGCAGATCTATTGATGCGTCTGAAGCCCTGTCCTTGCAAGGTCTACATACATTGATTACACATGTTGATGTTCCTGGTGAAGCTGATGAAGAAGTCTTTGCCACTGACAAAGTAAGTATGAGTAATAATAAATATTTATAGTTTATTTTGAGAACTAGCTCATAAAAATAAAATGTACAAATTTCTATTAAGCTAAAATTATAAGAAAAGAAAAAGGTCATTACAGTACAAAGTGAAAAACAATCAATATAAAGTCTTTTCCAAAATGTACTATATTGAATAATGATGCAGTAAATAAAGAAAGCATTTCGCTGTCTTGAAGACTAAGGTAAAATTTAGAGTGTAAAGTATGTTGTTTACTTCTAAAAATATAAAATTACTATACACAAACATGGTAGAAATACTGCCAGGTACTAGCTCACTTACATCCTGGTGCTTCTAATAATATTCTAAAGGCATTATTATAGGCAACATGAAAATACCAAGCTGGATTTATAGAAGATCCTAATATTAGAGTTATTGCAAAACTAGTTTTACAATTATGAATACAAAAATTGAAACTCACTGGGATGCAAGATCAACCAGATGGCAATTTGCCTTAAGCCACACTTTGTGCTGAATACAACTGTGGTTGAAATGAAATAATTCATCATTGAATTGCCATGACTGATTTTCTTCCTAGGTAACCTGTGTTGGTCAAGTGATCGGTGCAATAGTTGCTGATAGTCATACCCTTGCACAGAGAGCTGCTAAACTTGTATCTGTGGAGTATAATGAGCTGGAACCTATCATTACCATGGAAGTAAGAATTAAACTCAGTAATTGTCAAGCTTCAGTACCTGTCAGTCTTTGTAAGCTAAAGCTAAGATGTATGTGTGTGTGTGTGTGTGTGTGTGTGCAAATATGTAATGTATGTATGTATGTATGTATGTATGTATGTATGTATGTGTGTATATGTGTGTATTTAGGCCATAGATACCATGTACAATAATTGTAAACTGCTGAAACATTCTTAGAATATTCATTATTTTACATAATTCTTGTCATAACTGATATAAAGAAGCTTTTCTGTTGATAATAAACTGTTTAAAAAGTGAAGTAGACTTCAGGGGCTGAATACAATTGTTAAATGTTCCAAGTGATTTTCTACTGGACAGGAAGCAATTACACATGAATCATACTACAAACCAAGCAGGACAATAGAGAAGGGCAACGTTCAAGTTGGATTCGAAAATTTGTCTGACCATGTGATAGAAGGAGAGATGAAAACTGGTGGCCAAGAGCACTTCTACTTGGAGACGAATGCATGCATTGCAATACCAAATGGAGAAGATGGTGAAATGGAGATAATTTCCTCAACACAGAATCCAACTGCAACACAGGTTTGTAGGATTAAGGGACAGTGTGAATGTTGAGCCAGAAAGTGACAGATAACATTCCAAAAGTATATATTATCAAATGATTTTAGATTATTTAAAGAATACTAGGTTAAGCACTGAAATTTACAGAAGAGATATCCTCGTTATACCGGGATATTCTATAACGGTTTCAAAGCAAAGGTTGATCAAATCATGCACTGCTTTCAATGAAAAGTGAACACATCATTCTTTACTATATTTCAATATGCCTGCAATAAATTGCTGTGTCATGAAGCTGGTGTGAATTACATACTTATGCCGCCATAAGGGTCAATAAAGACGATAGTATAAATGACTAGTGTGTTTTATTTCCACTATCTTATCTCTTACCTTTATCTGTTATCAGCTAATTCACTAGAGTGTACACATAGGATGTGAATAGTCTTAATCCCCTCTGTGAACATTTGCTGTGTGGTCTTTTATGGATGAAAATATATCCATCATATCTTTATCTGTTATTGGCTAATTTACTAAGTGTATACATAGGGACTAAAGAGATAAAGTAGTGGAAATAAAACACGCTAGTCATTTATAGTATCCTCATTATTGAGTAAAATAGAAAAAGGAAGTAAAAAAATAGACAAATATGGAGAAAACTGGATGCAGATTCTCAAATATCGTTCCGCCTCCCCCTTTGCCATTTGTCCTTTATATCTGACTTAATGCCATGTTTTTTATCAATTACGATTCAGAAACTTGCAGCAAAAGCCTTGGGAGTGCCAGAAAATCGAATTGTGTGTAAAGTGAAAAGAATGGGAGGAGGTTTTGGAGGGAAAGAAATCAAATGTTGTATATATTCCACAATAGTAGCTGTTGCAGCATACAAGTAAGCTGTTTGTAGAACATTCTTAAGGTTCAGTACAATCTGATTGATGATTGGGTTCAGTAGTGTTTATCAATGGCAGAGGGACTGTATGAATGCCTTAAGGAAATAGATAGTAAAAATATGTTGACTGTGGTATTACTATATGGGAATGTTACTTTTGATGACTTATTTGGAAATTAGATTCCTACAATTAATCAAGAAAATGTTGAAGTAAAATTTGTGGCCAAAACATTCAAATGCAGAATCTCCCAAATTGGATTTGTCGTCTACTATTTTTCTGCAATATCTCAACTAAAATGACTTCTTTCAGTTCCAAAGTATTTTACAACAAAACAATATAATAGTGACTACCAAAAGACAGAGTTATAGCTAGAACACAGAAATCAACAGTTCTCAAACCAATCACTTCATTGAACAAGGAGACTACTGGGTGAAAAGGTGCAGCTAACATTTGAAAGGAAAATTGGGACATTTTAATGTGGTCTTAGTTTATATTTATGAAATTCACACCATAATTATACTGTTACAGTACCTTATACCGATAATTTCAAAATACCATACAGTTCATGCAGAAATCAACATTCAAGAAAGTGCATATGCCACACTTCAATAGCAAGATTGCATTTTTTGCTACATTTAATCTACATGAAATAAAGCATTTAAATGTATTGCAACTCCATGTGGACATCTAGGCACCAATTTCACTGTAACATTTCGGAGATTTGAACAGGGTGGTCAACCAGTATGATGCATGTTATTCCCAAATTGCTGCCAAATGTTGTCACAGGAGATTTCATCTTAGCTTGCAAATGCTGTTAAACAACAATATCAAGTTCTCTGAGACCGCAGACCACCAAACAATTATGTTTAACCGTCTGAGGTGAGACTGAGCACATGGTTTCATGTTGAGATAGATACAATTTCAGACCACCAATGGTCTTAGATACTATAAAGATAACACACAAACATGCCTTACACAGTGTTCTGTAGCTGTATAATGTGTCTATCTCAACATGAAACCAGGTGACCAGTCTCACTGATCTTGATACATTGTTAAACAGCATTTGCAAGCTAAGATAAAATCTCCTGTAATAACATATTTCTGAAATTACATACACTGAACCTTAATATATTTGCACCAAAGCTTTAACATTGGGCGATTTGATCTTAATTATTAAAACAGGGTTTGTCAATCAGTACGATGTATGTTAGACCGTGATGAGGATATGTGTACGTCTGGAACAAGACATCCTTTCATGTCCAGATATAAAGTTGGTTTTGGAAACAATGGACAAATTCAGGCACTTGAAGTCAAACTATACAACAATGCTGGAAATACTGAGGATCGCTCTATTGCAGTATGTTTATCATTGTGATGTAACATTCTGTCACCATCAGAACTGTTCAAAGATATTAAGCTACTATTAATTATCATATTTTCTCCTCAGAGTTGTTTTGATAAGTGTATGCATGCCCTCACTGTTTTGAATGTTACAGAATACAACTGCTATGTCCATACACTGTCATCTGTACATGAAATAGAATATTACTGCCTGGATGCATCATAAAAATAATGAACATTTGAGTTCTTGGTCGATGCCATACTCTGCTCCTCACGCTTCATATAACTGTACCTAGTTAGGCCAAAAAATCAAACATTTTGGTTCAATTATTATGACTATTATCATGTGTAACTATGAATAGCAATTGTTAGTTTAGCTTATAATGAAGAGAGGAAGTGCTAAAGAAAGATTCTTTTTTTTTTAATGAGCAGTCTTTTTAGGGAATGTGTAATATAATCTCAATTATTTCTGTTTTCAAAAGTTGAAACTTAGATCATGTACAGGCTAAAATCCAATTTGATTTAATGTGTTAAATTACTGTTTTTTCTTCCATTCACAGATAATGGACCGTGCTCTCTTTCACTCAGATAATGCATACAAGATACCAAATATAAAGGTCACAGGATATGTTTGTAAAACAAACATTCCATCCAATACAGCATTTCGTGGCTTTGGGGCACCACAGGGATTATTGTTTGCAGAGAACTGGATTACTGATATCGCTATAAGGTGCGGTGTTACACAGCAAAAGGTATTGGACATATCATGTGGATGAATATTGAAGGGTACAAGCTGAGTTTAAAAAATAAGGGGGGGGGGTTTGTAAAAATTCAAAGGTACTCATTATAGTATTCATAGTACTCATACAAAAAGAAGAAAAGAAATTCCTACTATGCAATCAACTGTTCTATTAAGCAATGCCAGAAGACAAGTGTAATGTCATAGAAGGCGTGTGTCAAAATTAACATTCTACTAGAATAATTTAATCAAGATTTTATGAAATTATTTTCACATGAGTGAAACGTTTGTAAACTGAGCTTGTGCCAATTCAACTTTGTAATCCTAAGATGGGAAGCATATTATATTGTATATATAATGTTAGGTTACTGCTGCAATGCAATTTTAGCTATTGTCTTTAATGATTCTCATTCACAATGGTCCAGAGAACATCTATTTTATCTGGTATTCTGAAAAACAAATAGAAAATGTTTGATTGACAAGTGAAATATCAATTGCTTACCCATGAATTGTAAAATTTAGTGAGAAGAATATTGATTTTTCCAGCCTGAGAGTGCAAAGAATCATGAGAGAGAACCTTACTGTGTGTAGAAACAGTGGTCGATCATATGATTATTTGTTGAAATCTACATAACATTTTGAATGTTACACCTTATCAACATTGAATTCTAAACAGTCATATACCTGAGTATATTGAATTACCTGCAGAATGATGGAGTTAGAGCACCATATTTATATAGTGTAAGGTGCTTCTCTTTTAGTAAAATTTGTTGTATAGCATATATTACTTGTTTATTCAAATTCATCCTTTCAATACTAAAACAGCATGGTGATTGTGAAATCAATATGTGTGTGTGTGTGTACACACATATATACACATATATATAAGATGTATATATATATATATATATGTATATATATATATATATATATATATATATATATATATATATATATATATATATATATATATATATATATATATATATAGTTTTGGTAGTACTGGAACTCTTATATATATATATATAGTTTTGGTAGTACTGGAACTCTTTCTTGGTTGTAACTCGGAGTTTCACGCATAGTGCGATCGTCAGACAATATATATGAGTGAAACGTTTGTAAACTCAGCTTGTGCCAATTCAACTTTGTAATCCAAAGATGGGAAGCATATTATATTGTATATATAATGTTAGGTTACTGCTGCAATGCAATTTTAGCTATTGTCTTGTGAGTATCAATCTGCTAAGACAGTGCTCTATACCGCAGTGGCAGAGCGTAATAGTTTTGGTAGTACTGGAACTCTTTCTTGGTTGTAACTCGGAGTTTTACGCATAGTGCGATCATCAGACAACATGATGATCGCACTATGCGTGAAACTCTGAGTTACAACCAAGAAAGAGTTCCAGTACTACCAAAACTATATATATATATAAGAGTTCCAGTACTACCAAAACTATATATATATATATAAAGTGTACAGAAGAACACTTGTATACACCAAAGGGGTATAATTTCACAATTTGAAAGTCAACACAGCTTATTAGTTATACATTTAATAATGAGCCTCTGAGGCCAGGTTGATTGATTGATCGATTGATTGATTAATTGATTTATTTATTTATTATTATTTGGTTGAGTGAATGAATGATTGATCGATTGAATAGTTAATTTTTGTGGTGAAATAAAACTTATTTTGTGTGTAATATTGATCAATTGACTCAATTTTTGTGATGATATAAAAGTTTTTTTCTTCTTTCCCTGGCTACTTTTCTCTCTTTCAGTTACATATAATTCTCTCTTTATTCTCTAATTAAAGACATCTTGTCGAAATTAAAACACCCCTAATCTCATAATTAGCAGGGATCAGTTACCATGAAATTTGCTTTATCCCTTATCTACTGGGTCATTATCACACTGGACAAACCCCCCAAAAATGCACTAACAAAGAAAAAATTAATGCAAGAATGAGTGTGATAATCTCCCAGAACATAAGAGTTAAAGCAAAGTGTTAATGTAACGATCTGTTGACAATTATAAGTTCATGGGTGTTTTATTTTGGATAAGAGGAGAAGAATGGAGTCTTTATTTAGTCAATAGAGTGAATTTCAGATAGAAAAGTAGCCTCCTTGGAAGAAAGGAAGAAAAAAGATTTATATCACCTAAAAATCAATGAGTCAACTGAGCAGTAATATCACACACAAAATAAGTTTTATTTCACTGAAAAAATTAACCATTCAATCAATCAATCAATCAATCAATCAATCAATCATGCCACCAAATAATAAATCAAACAGTAAATCAATCAATTGATAGATAGATCGATTGATTGATCAATCAATTACATGCTCGCTGTACCCTGAGATATGTTCGTGCACTTCCTTATGGTTGCATGATTTGCTTTTAACTGACAGGTTGCATGTCACTTTTGCTCTCGTGTAAGCATGAAATTTTCTGCTAAATCATACACATTTTCACACAGTTCTGCTTATAATGTACATTGCTTGGCAATGGGGGTGAGCCTTGAGACATGAAGGAGTCACATTGGTTGTTTTGTTTAACCATATATATGATAAAGATGTTCAACATGATATTCTGATTTTCATGTTCATTCAAATCTTTCCTTTCAATATTAAATTTTCAAGATACGTGAAATCAACATGTATAATGAGGGTGATCTGACACACTTCAATCAACCTGTGATCTTAAACAACACACTACACAGATGTTGGCAAGACTGTTTAGAAAAAAGTGATTATCTAAGAAGACGTCGACAAGTGGACATATTCAACAGGTATGACAGAGACTAAGTATTTTTTCTGTAAATGTTCATTTCACAAAATGTTCCCATGTCTTGCACAGAAACAGAATTTGATATATTTGCAAGTTAGGGACAAATGGCTGAGATCTGGCACCTTGTCAAAACCATGATATTTGTTTGTTTCTGTTCATTTCACTAACCATTAGATTTAATGTTCAAAATTGGGCCACAATCCTGGTTCAAATCTTCAGCGAGGACTTTAGTCATTCAGAAACAAATGCAGTGGCTCAAACCTGTAACTTGCAACTTCCAAGCTGGCCGGAAATATTCAGAACAAATCTTTAGTGCACTTTTGATTGATGAAATTAACTTTTGTTGAGAACTACAGAGTAAACGAAATTATTCAAACAAAACTAAACAAGAGTTTGAATGTTAAACTAATGATATCAAGTATGGAAATTATATGTTGAATATTTTGCAGTGAGAATCGTTGGACGAAGAGAGGCATTGCAATCATTCCAGTAAAACATGGTATTTCATTCACGTGTACACTTCTTAATCAGGTAAGTTTACACATTTTTCTAACAATAGTCGCTAGGAATAAGTATTTCAGGACGAGACTTAATGTCACATTACAGAGGACATTTAGAATATGTATATGGTATTATACTTATAGATACCTGGAAGGTGAGATTTGCATACGCTGGTAAAGTAATGACTGAGGGAGAGCATTTAGCAAACATTGGCATTAACATTATAGTATAATAATTAACCAAAATATATTTGTTTGAGTAAAAGGTTCACAAACCCAGCTTGTGCCTTTTTAACATTTCAGGCGGGTGCATTGGTGCATGTATACACAGATGGCTCGGTACTTTTGGCACATGGAGGGACAGAAATGGGACAAGGTTTGCATACCAAGATGATTCAGGTTGCCAGCAGAGCATTGAAGATTCCTACTAGTAAAATATATATTAGTGAAACTAGTACAAACACTGTACCAAATACTACGTCCACTGGTGCTAGTGTCTCATCAGATTTGAATGGAGGGGCAGTAAAGGTAACATAACTGTTATGATTGGTTGGGACGGGTTTTTTGATTGGTGGGTAGATGGGAAATTGTGGCATGAAAGATGATCATATTTGGTGTGCAAATTTCATTACATTTTCCAAATATTACCAAATAATATTAGGTAGATTGGTATGAAATTGACTATTTTGTGAGGATGCCCCTCGGATTTGTTTTAAAGTGCATGTATATAAAGGAATACAAGTAATTCAAAGCATGAATAAGAAAGGAGCAGAATCAAGACCATGTCCATGGCAAAAGCTTAACATGACTTACATGTTGAATATAAACTCCAATTTCTGAACTCCATAGAAACCATGATAATCAGACTTACATGTATTGCAATGACAAAGTGCCTTTCATATAATGAAGTTAGGTGTGCTGCAATGCTATTAGCTCTATTTTCCATAACACGTATGTCGACAGGATATATAATGTACATACACCATGACTACAGTGAATGTATGTATTTTAATATTCAATTTTTTTTTAGCTGAAAGACATTTTTTTCACATTTTCGCTCAACTTTGTTTTAGATCAAACTCTGACTCATATCAATCAATCAATCAATCAAAAGAATTTGTATCGCGCCAAAATCCAATACAACGTAATGTTCTATGGTGCTGAACAGGAACAATAGTAGATCATTGTAAAAGTTAGAAAGCTCTTGCAAACAGTTGTGTCTTTGTTATTGCCTGTTTGTTATGCAGAATTTACCTGTAAAAGTGATTCCCATTATTACGCTGATTTATTTTGGCACAAACACTTTCAGTTGAAGAAGCTAAAAAATAAGTTTAGAGCCAAATTACATACATTCATAGAATGGAAAGATAGATCTTAGGTCATTTAAATATCCCCTGTTTTTGATGTAATTTCACACAGAGAGCTTGTGAAGTCATCCTGGAGAGATTGGAACCTTTCATGTCAGCAAATCCTAAAGGAAGCTGGGAAGACTGGGTAAGGTATATTTCAATGATTTTGCTGCTAATATTTATCTAACCTGCTAGGATGGTCTTCAGATATGATTTAATTCTTTCTTTTGCCAAGTCAACAAGTTTTCATGAGAACAGTCCAGTCCATCCACAGGATTTTATTTTTAATAGTTATACTCAAGACCTTGGAGTGAAGGGGTTAAGCTGTGAGCTGTTCAGTTCAAAGAGTATAGAGAGAGAGAGAGAGAGAGTAATAACAGATATTACATACTAATGCTAGGAATTATCTACAATTTGTTACATCTAGAATCAAGTCCTTTATTATTATACTGTAAAACAAGACAAAACCACCACTCACACAAACATCAAAATATGAAATATATGCAAAAACAAAATGTAAATTAAAAAGTCATATTTGGCTATATACTAATGGGACCTAAGTAATCGCAAGTAGCTATGTACATAACATGAATTTGGGATTACCGATTGAATACAGAATGCAAGGAATATACAGTCATTGACAATAATTAATCATCTGTTTATTTCAGGTGCAAGCTGCCCACATGGACAGAGTTAGCCTATCAGCAACAGGATTTTATAAGTGAGTCATTAATTGTCAATTGAACACTAGATATACTAACTAAGGCAAAAATAAAAAAAAATGTTTGTTTCCAATAACATGACTTCAGAAAATAGGGTAGGTAGGTCAAAAATTTTATTTTATTTTATTTCACTTTTTTTGTTGAGAAATTGCTTCAACCCTAAGACAAGATACTCATTGGTTGCAATACTTCTGATATGTGAAGTAGATGGAAACAATATCCAGACAACTTACAGTCTTAAAAGATCTGGGGTTTCAGGCATGGGATTATGAATAAATGACACAAGATACTTTGGCCAAAAATGTTGTTTACATGGAAATAGAAGTAAATTGTCACCACTTTGACCTTTTTGAGCATCAACAATTGTTTTAGTGTTGGCAGCTTCTGCCAGGGTCGGTTGGGCATTCAGAAAAACAATTTTCGTTTTAATTTAGCCTAAAGAGTCTTACATCTCATTGTAGTTAACAAAAGATTTCACAGTTAGTTAGTGTCCAGGTAACAACATTTCAAGTACCTGAAGCAAAGATTGGGAGTTTGAAAGCTGTCTACAGAGGGCAGTGTTCAGGTATTTATAAAGTATGTCCTGTTTTTGCTACCCTAGGACTCCTGATATTAGCTACAATTGGGAAACCAACTCAGGCAACCCATTCAGTTATTTTACTGTTGGTGTAGGTTGTTCAGAAGTAGAGATTGATTGTTTAACTGGTGATCACCATGTCATACGTACTGACATTGTCATGGATCTTGGTCAAAGCTTAAATCCTGCTATTGACATCGGACAGGTATGTTTAAAACTTACCTTTGAATTGAGGTGTAGAGGGCGATGTTAGAAATGTACCTTTGCAGTGGATGTTTTATTTGTTGGCAATTTTTGTATGGCAGTAAAAAATATTTTCACTCTACAGTTTAACCCAAAGACAAATGTCATACAACAAGGGTTTAAAATATGTGAAATCAGTAGTCTAAATTGCAATGAGAGTGCACATCCTTAAAGTTATAACAGATGATAATTTAACCGTTGTTGCATAAGCACATCCTGTTCCTGTTGTCTCTATTTTTGATATTCAGATTGAAGGTGCATACATGCAAGGTTATGGCATGTTTACAATTGAGGATCATCGTTGGTCTCCAAATGGTGTTTTACTGACTAGAGGTCCAGGCATGTATAAAATACCTGGCTTTGGAGATGTTCCTACAGAGTTTAATGTCTCTCTTCTCAGTAACTGTCCAAATGAAAGAGCTATCTATTCATCCAAGGTGAGTGTATATTCTTTGCATTTGTTTTGCATGCATGTGTGTGATCATGTTATGGACTTGCAAATGCTAATTTGGGAACAATACTAGTTGGAGTTATACTTGAGATACTTGAGTTGATGGCCTTTGCCATGTTTGGTTGTTGAATGTGAGTTTGGAAACTTAGTGGATGATTGGTGGGAGAATGATCATGTAGGGGCTAAGAAGATTTGACAAGACTTGGCTTTGCTCGGAGTAATGAGGCTGGAATAGGAACGTGAATTGTGACACTGGTTCATACCCTAAAATGAACTTCACCTTAAAGGCTCATTTTCAATACTGGGTCGGTGTCTCAACACTTCGAATGTGTAGCAAGCCAACATTTTGTGAAGACATTCCCCAAACAACTGTTTTCAAAAATAGGACAGGTTTCTTTCCTGTATTCATAATACCATAGTCCAACATTAGGAAATAAAAACCTGTCATACTTTCTAAAAGGACAGTTTCAATATAGGCACTGTAAGTGAGTGTGAGTATGTTAACGTTATCTAGCATTTGGCCAAAAAAATTGTTTCTGGTCAGGACATTTTGTCTGAAGTGATGCAATGACACAATTTTTTTTACCACAACTGAACTGATTCAGTAGTGCTATAGGAGGCATGGCAAAGTATGTGTGTGTGTAAACAACTTAAAAGTCAAAAAAAGATAGACTGATAGCCATGATATTTGGTGGGTATATTACCTTGGGTGCCTAGTTGGGAAATTATTGAAATCAAAGTGATCTTGACTCAGATGTAGGATTGGATCCAAAAATGTGGTTTTTGGTCCAAAACTTAAACTCCAAAACTACTGGGCAGATCGGTCTGAAATGTAGTGGGAACCTAGTTAGGGGTGTTTAGGTTAAAAACTGTTCATGACATGATGATTGCATATGATATGCAAATTAGGGCTTAAAATGAGTCTTTTTTGTCAAACATTTATAATTTCAAAACTACCGGTCGTAAGAAGATTGGGCTGAAATTTAATGGGGATATCATCTTGGGATGTGAAGATGAATGTGTATTCACAACATGACGATCCCATCGGCGATATGCAAATTAAGTCTAAAGATCTCAATTTTGGTCAAAGACATATATCTTGAAAACTGCATGGTGAATTGGGCTGAATCTTGGTGGGGATGTTTCTGCAGGGTTATTCTGCAGATATTGTTCAAAACATTGGATCAAACTGGCCAAAGCAATTATGAAAATTCCCTTAGCATACAGTGAAATGTTGATGCACATTACAAAGATAACAACAGGGATGGGTAGGTAATGAATAAAGATTTCAAAAATGTATGCAAATATGCCTAGCAACAGACCAAGCTCACCTAGCAACAGCCAAATGATGGCTTAAAACTTTACTAGCATTTATAAATTTCAATACCTATTTTGTTTATTCTACAGGCTGTTGGAGAACCACCTCTCTTCTTGGCTTCTGCAGTATTCTTTGCCATTAAGGATGCTATCACATCAGCAAGAGCGGATGCAGGTATAACAGGAATATTCAGACTTGACAGTCCAGCCACTTCGGAAAGAATCCGCATGGCATGTCAGGACCAGTTCACAGAAAAGGTAAGGCATGAATTTCTTTAGATTTAGGACTAAGTTGTGAAACCCAGTTAATGGAAGTGTCATATGAAATATTGATAGTTTCTATCTCATTGAATGATTATTTTATACACTTGAGAAATAATTTCAGAAGGTAGTACATTTGACTACTTTCCACCCTTAATAAGAACACACAATTATGAAAATGAGAAATTTTGATTAAATATGAACTGAAGGTATAGTGATAAGCTCATTACAAATTAATTCTCTTTTTGTTAACAAGTAATAACTTGTTTACAATAATACCCCCTTGGGAGAAAGAGGATTAATAATATATGTTTTGGTCAGATAAAATGTGTGTAGTTTGGTAAAAAGCAAATCCCTGTGTTGCAACTATTTATCAGTATGCTAGATTTGGTACTTTTCAGACATTGAATTATTTCCTGCCCACTTTCCTGCCCAAGTATATACTACTGTACATAGTTTGATGTTGAATATATAGATTTGGTGAAGTACTGAAAAAATGAATTACACTTTGTTAATTGTTGTAAAATGAAGCCGGCTAGAAGTGAGATGAATAATTTATTGTAACAAACAAGTTTCTGGGTTCAAGTAGATCATTTAAAAATAACTTTAATGGATATTGTCGACGTCCGACTCTCAGTTGTAGTTGATCCACATGCACTTTGAAAAGACCTTTCTCTGTTTGCATTTTAGCACATCTGATAAGGTTCAGTAGTGCGGTAGACATGGTGCGGTGTCTGTCCGTCTGTGTGTTAGTTTTTGTGTGGGTGGGTGGGTGAGTGGGTGGGTGACTTTAACTCAAAAACTGCCAGACCGATTACCTTGGTATTTGGTGGGGACATTACTTTTGGTGTCTAGTTGGGAAATTGTTCATAACAAAATGATCACATCACAGGTATGTGTTTCATTTTTGGTCACAAAACTACTGGGCAGATTGTTCTGAAATTTGGTGGGAACATTCTTAGTGTGTAGATTGAGATTTGTTCATGACTTGATTCCATTAGTAATATGCAAATTAGGTCTAAAAATGTCTCTTTGGTAAAAAATGTTTACTTCCAAAACCACTGAGCAGATTGGGCTGAAATTTAATTGGATGTACAGATAAAGGAATATGAAGCATATAATGATCTCATCAGTGATATGCAAATAATTAGGTGTAAAAATGTGAACTTTGATCAATGACATATCTCAAAAAGTACTTGGTCAATGAGACTGAAATTTGGTGAGGTGTTTCTAAAAATGTTATTCTGCAGATTTTGTTCAAAACATTTTGACACAATTGGCCCTAGCAACCAAGACCACGCCCTGAGCAACAACCAAATGCCAGCATATTTTGCAAAATAACGTGTGGTAGGCTAGTACAAAATGTATGAAAATATCCCTAGCAACCATGACCATAGCAAGAGCCAATCGGTGGTGTCTTTCACAAAGATAACAACAGGGATTCATAGACAAGTGAACAAACATTCAAAAAGTGTATGCAAATATGCCTGACAACAAGACCACACCCATTATGATCGCGTATGTTGCAAAGATAACAACATGGCTGGATATAGACAACGGGATAATCATTCAGCAAATGAACACCTATACCTAGCATGGATCAGCATGTAGATAAACATTTTTAAAAACTGTACAGTTGTGCTACAATGCCATTGGCAATATTTTTCTCTTGTAGTTTCCTGCTGCTAAACCTGGTACATTTATGCCATGGTTTGTACGAATTTAATGTGACATGCCATGATACCCACAAAGTCAGATTCAAGTTATCAAATCACAAAAACAATAATGTGAGAAGCAGAGGAAGGAGAAAATGCGAAAGAAGAAAACTCTGGTCTTCGATGTGGTAGTCTGACAGACAAGAAGAGAGGAACTATGCAAGAAGTATGAATAGAAGTCATCGATAGCATGACAAGAAATAGTCTGGAATATAAATTGAATCAATGAATAAGATTTATGGTTTATATTTTGATATTAATAATCTTCAATGATGATGGTGATGGATATAAAAATATATGGAGACATATCCTGCCATGATGCTATTGTTACGGATGACAGAATACAACTTTTTAATATTCGCTAAGTTTTGATGTTTTGCTAGGTCACCGTGAACTCTCAGCTGTCATGAATTAATACTTAGAACAAATGTTTGCATATCGCGAATAGTATTCTTCTAAGATGACAACATTAAGTTATTATAAGATCAACAGTGTCAAATAATGACTGATTACAGACAGTTGGAAGAACAATGACGTGATCACATTGTTTGGCTAGTTTTCATATTTGTCAAAATCATTTGCATTGAATTAAGACGACAGCAATACTTCCGTTTTAGTCATTTATGGTGCTGATTATTTTATCACCCAATCATTTGAGTATTGTATATTTTATGTTTAATAAGAATTTAATGATGGATTCATTCTTTGGAAGCTAGAGCTGAAGGCAACAGCTAGGCCTAGACAAGGAGCTTCGATCTGCTCCGTGGCAACTTCTAAATGATCCAGGTTAACCATGAACATTGTGTGTAGTTTGAGCTAATTCCCTAAAAGTCCAAGTCGATCCCGTGTACAGAGTGGAGAGAGAGAGAGTAACATTGAAGGAGGGTGACGTTAACAGTAGAGGTTAACCCCCCCCCCCCCCCCAATTTGTTACACTATCCATTGCTGTTGCAACCTGCATCAACCGTAGATGAAATGGAGGACTACATACAAATTTGCTTTTCATCTTAAAGTTTGTGTGAATGAAAAGTAACCAGATTTAAAGTGAATGCAAGTTCCATATGGATAGTTTTTTTTTTTTATCTTATTCATAATAATTGGAATGTAAAAAGCTGATGACTGTACTTTAGTGTAATCTTGAAAGTCTTATGTAGTTTAGTATAAAAGCATTATTAAAATATTTTTCAAAGACATGAGATCAATCACAATGACAAAGTCAAATATTTTAAAGTCAACTAGGAAATATTAAATAAAACACAATTTGTAATGTGGTTTCATGGTAATGTGTGTGCCATATGTAGCGTCCTTAACTTTAACCAAGTAGTTCAGGTAGCAATTATACTTTGGTTCGTTTCGATTGCTCACCAGGTGTCACTCCGATCTAGCAATGTCATGCATATGTAGGGGGTATGACATCGCTACCGATTTTATAAGAAATATCGCCAATCCCTATAATAACGTCATTGTTCTGTATTAGGACCGTCATAGACAAGAATAAAACCATTTAGGAAAGGAATAACAGTTTACAAGCGACTGTGAGCCAAATGAAGTCAACGTCACTACTTCGTCGGGAACTAGACTATGACAGTGTATACGACTTTTAGTATAAACACCGAACTTTCACCAATCTTGTTTGTCTACGGCCATACTACGTAGAAAACACCGGTTCTCGTCCGATCACCGAAGTTAAGCTGCGTCGGGCGTGGTTAGTACTTGGATGGGAGACCGCCTGGGAATACCACGTGCCGTAGGCATTTCCATTTTATGTTTTTCATTACAATATCTCATCATTTACAGTATCTCGTCTTTAAACCACATTTTTTTCAATCCGCATATTTTTCCTCTTCATTAATCTTATCATAATTGTTATACTGCTTAAATTACCGAAGTGTTCAAAGGGCAAAATAAAAGATGCCGCCGCCAGCGCGTACTACCAATACTTATCAGCAGCTGACAGGCAACTTTTCAAATGAAAACATCAACTCCCCTAGCCAAAACATCGACGCGCGAAACAGAAAAGTTGGACGCGCGAAACAGAAAAGTTGGACACGGCTATCTAACAAAAAAGATACACAACGGCGTCAACGCCTGCTTTTCTGAATTTGAATTTCATGACACTTCAGCACGAGACTGTCTAAGCATGGCTGGTTATAACATGATTAACGCATATGGACGGAGATTGAGGAGAGGGACAACAACATCGACAGAATTACAGGATTTAATTGTGCAGGAAATTCTACTACGCGGTGGTGATCCAGTCACCGGGGATTTTTCGTTTTACCGAGAGGTAGCAGAAAAGTTCCGTTTCAGTGACCGTGGTATTCGAAAAATATGGGAACGATTTGTATCATGCAAACCAGTGAAAGGCAACAGGGGTTCATATCCTAAGCTGAAAGATGGTGATATTGAACTAATAGAAACTTTGAAAAGGTCTCAGCCTTCCATGACGTACCGAGCACTGAAGGAAAAAATAGCGGAGTATGGTGATGTTACCGAAGATGTTTCCATCAGTACTTTCGGACGAGCGGTGAGAACTCGATTATCAGGTGGTAGATGGACTTTCAAAAAACTGACAACTGTAGCATACGAGAAATTCACAGATGAAAACATAGCATATTGCAATGAATTTGTGAATTTCTTGCATGCAGAAGACCCCAACAAAATCCAGTTCTTTGATGAAGCAGGCATCAAATTGAGTCAAGACATAAATCCACGCTATGGTCATGCCTTACGCGGTGAACGGGCAGTGGAAATACAACGTTACATGCGATCACCTGCTGTAACATTGCATTTAATGGTTGGTCTGGAGGGTCTAAGTTATGCGAAAGTCATCCATCACAACACTGATACGGTGCAGTTCATCCAGTTTTTTGAAGATGCTAGCGAGAATGTCAGACCAATGACCCATAGACCAGTATTAGAATATGGTGATTTTATCGTCGTCGACAACCACCCAACTCATCATTACGAAGGCGGTCGATATTTGGGAGCTTGGCTTGATGCAATGGGCATTTTTTTAGTATACACTCCGTATTACTCCCCTGAATTGAACCCAGCCGAATTTGTTTTCGGAAAACTGAAGAAGACACTCTCAAGACCAGAATACAACGCTTTAGCAAGAACAGACCTTCATCTTGCTGTTCTCCAAGCTCTACGAGAAATCAAACCGTCAGATGTATTGGGTTATTATCGTAGTGTTGGGTTTTTAGATATTAATCTGCAAGACTACCTTCCAGCGGAATAATGAAGCGAACAGACTATTTGTGTAAATTTCTACAATACAGGTTTTCTTATTGCCACTTTTTCATGGGCTACGTTTGATTTACTTTTTAGTTCATTTGCACAGCATTTGCACAAACATGGGCCTGAATATTTTTAACTCGCCCTCGTTGGTACGGATTTCGGTAATTGATTCTTGCATGCATGACTTTGGCCCACACACCATGGAAGTATACCTTCATGTACACACGTACACACTACAGTTGTAAAAATACATGCATCGATGGCACTCTAAAAGATGAATTGAATTTTTATGAAGTAATAAGATTTATTTCAACTTCTGAAAAAACAAACCATTCGACGTGTGGTGTTACATTTCAGTATAAGGTAGATCCAGTACAAACTTGGTGCCATCCAGTCATAACTGTAATAATAGAAAACATCACCGTCCACAACACAATGTGACAACTTCAAGCTGTTGAACATTATAATGTACATCACAGTTGTTGTACAAACACTATTCAATGAATATTACTGTACTGGAACGGTTACAAAATATTGGATCATGAAACACTTATCAATAAACAAAATTTGTCTGTCAAATTTGGAAGTGGCTGTTATTTTATTTTGATGAATGGTATGGTATTCTGCTTCATGTACGCGAGCGATCGGAATGAGTGATGTCATTACTAGAGTTAGCACTACGTTCGACCTTTGACCTTATTATCACCATATTAAATATAAACATTGAATGTGTTCAAAACCTTGATGCATTAAATTTCACCAAACTGGCATATTTGACATGCAAGATGTTATACCATTATGAGATCTATTCTGAGTATTCATGTAAACTTACTGTAATTCAAAAATACATAAAATTGTAGACTGCAATATTTTAATGTGTAAACCATGATTATCATAATGTGAACTGAACATATATATAGTTTGAAATTCTTTGATAAGAATGAACATTAACATTAACATGTGAACATCAAAAACAAGCACTTCTGATTCATGTTTGAAAATGTGCCTTTTGAGAACCATCACACAACACAATAAAATTCAGTCAATATTATAACAAATCTATTTTTTGAAACTCAAAGTATGCCATGATTACATTTACTTCAGTAAAATCAGTCACTTCTGATCACATGATGGATATAAGGGACAGTGTCTGAATAATTGACTTTACAAAATAAAATGATGTTAATTTTTATGATCTTAAAATCATTCAATCCCAAATTTGATAATTTTCATATATGTGATATCTAGGCATAAGGAGTACACTTATCAATTATTTCTTGGGTTTTCAGAAAGATTGTGTGGATGAATGCAATAACTTACTGATAATTTTCCATTTTGATTATTTTAAATGGTTTGTGTTCACCACTAAGCTTTGTATGGAAACATGGTTCAACAAAGATAACTAGTTTTAATTTTAACACTTTTATTGATTATTGGCAACAAAATAATTACCAGTTGAAAAAAAACCCCACATTGTAGCAAATAATTTGTGTGAATTACAGTGTATTATCAATGTCACTGAATAGTAATAAAGTATGTGGCATATATGTGACATGTATACAAACACAACATGAGACATGTCGACAACTGAGTCTCCAGTCCAAATTTCACTTTACCCTAACACATGGGTCATCTTACAGGGTTTGACGTTCCCTTGGTAATATTGTTATTTGACACATACTAGCAAGTTTATGTATAATTTGGTCTATAGTCTTTGGTAATGACATGAATGCAAAGTGTTTTGTGTTATAGAAATACTATTAATTCAACTGACAATCTAATTCTCACTTCAAATAAATCAAGTTATCCTTCATTCCAGATATCACTTTAGTATCTTAGTAGAAGTCACCCTTTCACATTCAAATGTTTACAAATCCCCAAGTAGACGAGCTGATTCATATAATGCTAACAGATTTGTTGTATTTCCATCTTCTACATTTTGTGTCTGTAGTAAGGGTAATGTTTCGACTGACTGAGTGTTTTCAGATAGACATTGTGAATTGACAGTTACATGGTTTATCATATTTGTAGATCCTACAGGTGTGCATAGACTAGTAGCTGGCAGGGTAGTAGATCCTACAGGTGCGGTACATAGACTAGTAGCTGGCAGGGTAGTAGATCCTACAGGTGCGGTACATAGACTAGTAGCTGGCAGGGTGGTAGATCCTACAGGTGTGCATAGACTAGTAGCTGGCAGGGTGGCAGATCCTACAGGTGTGCATAGACTAGTAGCTGGCAGGGTGGCAGATCCTACAGGTGTGCATAGACTAGTAGTTGGCAGGGTAGGATGGCAATCAGTGACAGGCTGCAAGTGTACTGGCCAAGTACCTGTTGGAAAAAATTCAGTATGGCCTTGCGTAAATGTATCTTGATACATCCTAGGATGTGATGGCAAATAATCTAGTTGTGTATTCACTATTTCAATTTGCCTGTTCCCTGGTATTTGGTCCTGGGTAACGCCACCATATTGCTGACTATTGTTTTGGCTGTATATGTTAGGCATACGCATAGGAAGTGAGTAGGGTGCAATTGGTAGCTGTTCACACATCTTATCCATTTTGACTTTTACTCGATTGTGGTCCAAGGTTTTGTTGTGGCCATGTTGTTTTGGCGTTGACTGTGACAATATGGACTCCATAGTGAACAGACTTCTACGTGGTCTATGGGTATTGTCATTTTCGTTTCCATCCTCAAACGTATCCGTACCAAATGCCAAATCATCAGAATGAACAGTCTTAGACATAAGCTTACTTTGTTGTTGACATGCAGCCCTCTGTTCCAAGGTCACATTTTTCCAAGACGGGTTTGTTTTTTCTTGATCGACGCTGCTGTCAGATTTCCGTTGTTGTTCAGTTAAGATGGATATTTGTTGTTGCATATTTGACAATGCAACGAAAACGTCGTCTAAAAGGTTATCACGATCTGTCCCCGAGTCAATACGATCGGTCGCTCTACTTTCACGTTCTTCTTCATACGTCTTTATACTCTCTTCTATACCAAGTTTCAGAAGTAGTTCATCTTGCTGTTTTGTCACAAAAACAACATCGCTTTTTGGAGCTTCCGGGTTCAGAGTTTTTTCATCTTGCTCACGGGTATCTAAAGCTGTCTTTTTCCCAGGCCAATTCACTCCTTTCATTTTCCACAAATCAATTACTTTACTTTCGCTTTTCCTTGTTTTAATATTTTTGGGAGTAGACTTTTCATCAAAATTTGCGATAAGCTCTTGGATATCTGAGGTTTCTACTGGCGTATTACCACCCAGAACAGTCTCCAGTTTTCGTGCATCAGTATTGACTTCCAGCCAATTTACTGTGCCGTCAACTGACAGATATTTGTCCGTATTGCTGTTGATTAATTTGCCTCTAATTTTAGAAGCGTAGGTGCTACGACTTGCTGTTATAGATTTACAAAATTGCACTAATTGCAGCTTTTTTTCTTTAATTTTCTCCTTAGTTGCTTTGATTTCATTCCCAAGATTTATCATCTTTCTTTTTTCTTTTCTGTGTTCACTTCGACCGATGTCTTTGCAGAATGACGCACTTTCACACTTCGGAAATTTACAGTTCAACACATTATGGCCTAATTTTTGGTGACAATTACTGCACGAAGGGCCGTGTTTCGTGGTTGTTGTAGTCGGCCGAAAGGATTCCTGCATACAACATAGGTCTTTTTCTAGTCTTTGCAAATTTTCGGAAATATTTCCAATTTCCATATCCATGTCAAATTTCATTTTCTCAACTGGGGTCATGTACGTATCACTCTGTGATTTGACGTATTTTTGTGTATCACTTGTGTGTGACTGGGTGGATTTTTGCGATGAACCCCCGAAATCACTGCGTTGTTGTTTACCTGTATGTGACATACTAGTAGCATCTTCGTTCGTTGGCGAACGTGACCGCTTCCCCTTGGCGGAAACATTTATTGTTGTCATGGTCGTAGTGGGTTGATTGACAAAGTGGGGATTAGTTCCAACATGCAGTTGCTCAACATTATAAGAAGATTTCACCTTCGAGTTACTTACTGCTCCATTGTCAGACTCACTTGATGACTTGATTGCATCCTGCTTTATGGGGGTACGCAACTTGGATGCCTCATGTAAAAGTAATCGTTTATGACCCGGGGGTATTTCAGGTAGAAAGTCTTGGATGTCTTCACACGTTAATCGTGCAATAGCTCTCAAACTCGTGTATCCAGCCTTTTTTAGGGCCTCGACATAATTCAGAAGTTCCGAATCGATGTTTTCAAGCCACGTTTCCAATTGTTTTTCCCTTGTTGGCGTTCTAGCCTGGTAACCCCTACGTATCGCCGCCATGTTTAGAACCTCAACCTGACTCAGATGATGACAGTAGATTGATCATTTTAGCTTTAGACACTGGGCGTGGTTTTATCTTTTTGATATGCCGACTTCAACTTTTCTGTTTCGCGCGTCAAACTTTTCTATTTCGCGCGTCAATGTTTTGGCTTGGCGGGTGGATGTTTTCATTTGAGAAGTTCAGTGACATGTCCTGATAAGTAGTGGGCATACGCGCTGGCGGCGGCATCTTTTATTTTTCACTTTGAACACTTCGGTAATTTAAGCAGTAATATACATTTTAAAGTATGCCATGACGGGGCGCCCTCACACATCGCTCAACCCATCATGCACCCAACGCAACGCCCACGATTGTAGACCTTTGACCTTTGAACCGCACACAAACATGGGTCAGACGTGACGTATGCATGTGTATGCTCAATCATGTCGTCCGCTTGGCTGTCAACAGTGTTTGAAATCATGGGAACATTTCCCAACAGTTCACAGGCAGAAATCGATCTGTTGTACTATTTAGCTTTGATTATGGCTGGGACAGCGATCATTGTCTGTGTGTTATTACAATTCCTGAAAAGTCCGTATGGGAGGTATGGAAGTTCATCATGGGGCTTCGGGATTCATCCGAAGGTGGCATGGTTTCTCCAAGAATTACCGTCTTTCGCCGTACCTGTAACACTCATAATGTACTCAACAAGTAATAATGTACAGTCCACAACGAACCGACTCCTCCTTGGTATGTTCTTACTACACTATTTTCAAAGGTAACGTTGTCTGTCCATACATACATCATTAGGGCGGCCCTTTTTATTTTTCTGTTTCTCATCTCCCGACCGACCCTAATTTGCAGCTCCGACATTAGAAAAAAAAAAGTTTTTTTATTTCCGACCGACCCCTGAGCACAGCAAAATTGTAAGGTTCCCCATGGCGTCTTAGGCCAGTTCTGCCGAGGCCACGACCTTGCGACATTGGCCCCCTAAAATTACAAATGAAGCAATAATTTTCCAACCTTGCGTCGCTTTGGCGCATTCATTTTACGGCAGACATCAAAATTATCTAAGTCCACGGCCGGACCAGGCCAGGCTCTGACTCGACGTGAATCCCACAAGAAGTATACTGACTGTGAAACATCATATAAGATACAGTGACAACGCGCAGTTCTATTGTTAACATAAAAAATGCCACAAAAAGATCAACTTTGATAAACTTAATCTACAAATTAAAACATTAGAGGGATTAGATGAGACGTCGAAATGGACGTCTCTCGTCACATGTTTTGTCTACTGTCACTGTCGTGACCTCTGACCTAATCACTGACGTGTGCGAAACACTGAACTTGCTACCGGAACATCTGCCATGCCACAGCTCAGAAGCCTTCGTGAACCAAATTTATGGGACAGGTTGTGATTTTCATTTGTTGATGGGTTAAATTAGATGAGTACATGTGTATTTTGATTCCGAAAAAGCTGTGTTAGGGGATCGTGTTGCATGATGTTGACAGTGCTAGTGACACATGTGAATGTTGGGCACTGAATCAATGAGTAATCACTGGCATGGCCACTATAGACGGCCGATGCATGTGCGCCCGGTCAGACATGAAGAACGAACTTGTTGTGCAAATCAGAAAAAAATTAATGTAATATTTACAGAGCATCCCAACTTTGACTTTGTTGATAGTTTTAGTTAAAGATTCAAGTTCTGAGTTTCAAGGACACCTCATGTCAGCTTTCCGTATCATTGCAAGTTTACGGTACGTAACTATGCTGTCATTTGATATAGCAGGACCAAATCATGATACACAGCCAGTAACGGTTAATTAATAAAAAATAAATTATTTTAAAGTTTGTTTGACTATTATTTGTAAGTTTTTCGTTCACATTTGGTACTTTTTAAAGTCAGGGATTTTTTTTCTTCAAAATGTCATGAATTTGAAGAGGGAATGATAAACACAGCAGTGTACTAACAATTTTAAAAATGAAACAAGTGGTTACAAGTTTAGGAATTCTCAAAGTTTTTATTCAATCATATGTTCACTGTGACTTATTTTGAAGTTGGTCATTGTCCTTGTCTGAAAAAAAGGAATTATAAATTTTAGCACTGGGAACTGTTATTATGAATGGAATTTTTTTATGTTGTTAGTTAATGGTCTATACGTAATGGAATATCTCAGACCACAGTATCTCTATAGTGGTCTGAGATAATTTATATGAATATTTCATAAACAATAATAATTGACCCCACTCCCTGTCAAATGACACCACTTTTTGGAACTAAGGGGCCTGTGTCCCCACTTGTTGGAAACCTTGGCAGAACACCGCCGTCTACCCCCCCCCCCCTCTCACCCACCCACCCACCCAACCCCTTTGTTACGTCAGAGCAGCATGTGTCTTTCATCATGGCAGAAGCCGTTGAGGTTTGATGAGGGACAGGGCTCAAAATTAATACTGTCACGCGGTACATTTTGTTGCAATGCAATAATAGCTCAGAATATTTCCATCATTTTCAAAATTATGCTTAAAATTGGTAAAAGTCATACTGCATTCCAAATTTCTTGACCAGTTTTTAGCTTTAAATCAGTTGTATTATCTGGGAAATGACCGACTCCATAGCCGTTTCATGACCCATGACATGCATGACCTTTGAAGACATTCCAATGTTTACATTATTACTTTTAATTACTTATAAACAGTAAATCCCAAAGGGGTTCTGAGTTCTAGAAATGCTTGACATGTTATCTGGTGGATTATTTTGACAAGTTCACACTGAAGAAAAATGTTTCATAGAAGTAATGATATATATAAATGAAAATTCATCTAGCACACTGATCAGTGACAATCACGTACGTGTTTCAAAAAGTTACACACTAAAGTTCAAATTGGATAACTTGAAAACATTGTTAGCGATGGCAATGCCACTTTGATTAATAGGACGAATGTATTAGTACTCCTGATAAAATCACACAATAGTTCATGGCTACAGATATACACCCATCAGGATGATAAGTATTTAATCATCTTCTTACAAAGTTGTTCTACAGACTTGTCAACCTTGCTAAAATGAAGGAAAGAGACTTGTAACAAGGAAATCAATAAAGAGAAGAGAAATGAAGTTGTATAGAGACTAACAGGACAGAAAGGACAGAGAATAGAACTGAAAAAATACATTTTTTTTTTCTTGCCCCCCTTTTTTTTTTATTTCGCCCGCCCGACCCGCCTGACTATTCCATTGGAGATGAGAAACAAAAAAAAAAAAAACCTCACCCTTACATGTATAATAGTCTTCTTTAGGGGAGAACCATTTGATTTCGGGGGGGGGGGATTGTCGGCAGGTGAATTTGATCCCGTAATGGCTTAAGAAGAAAAATTTGTTCCAACAGACAGAAGTAAAAAAAAATTTGTTGCGATGTGCTGAAATCAGCAAAATTTGGAATCCAATTCTCCCATATCTCCTCATGGTGGTGCTAATATTTTCAATATTTGTGAGCAAGCCCTATGTTTTTTCCAGTGACATGTAGGTATAGTTATGTTAAACAAGGAAAAACAATTTGCCTTGTTTCAGCATATGGAAAAAATAATTTGATACAGGACTGACAATAGCAAAAAAAATTTGCTGTCACAGCGATGGGGAAATTTTTTTGCTGCCATACCCACTTCCTCCATCCCCCCTCGAAATCAAATGGTTCTCCCCTTATAGGCACAGTACAAGTCCTCCTTGCAGACAGAGTAATGTACGTCGGGACTAGATTCTGACAATGTCCCTCCACCCTTCTTTGTTTATGGACAATGTCAGAATTCAAGACCTGTACACCTTTTGCAAGCAGGATTAGCACAGTAGGTGCTAGTACTGTATTCAAGAACATTATGAATATCTTTGACCTAGCCCCACTGACAGATGCCTGACTTTAGACAGGGCCAATGTCAGGATCCTAGATCAAGTTTCTGAATCTGTGCAAGCAGGCTGTTTTTGATGTTGTTTGCAGTGAAGTGACGCATATAATCAAAACATTGTCCATAAAAGATTTCCTGTGTCTTACTAGTAAGATTAACTGAAATTATGTGTCAATCAATATGGATTTAATGTGTTCTTGGATAACACCATACCCAGACCACCTACCTAAGTTATAAACTTATCTAGATAAGAATCTTACAAAATCATACTTTTATTATATATATTACAGTTTAGTTTTAATAATTTCATTACATTACAGAACATTTATATTTCCCTTTCTAATACGAGGGGGTAAGAAGACTCCGGTCACACCAATGATTTTAGCCTTCATGTTCTGTCTCTACAATGGTTATATGCAGGGGAGGACTCTCACCCAGTATGCTGTATATCAGAAGGAGTGGTTGTACAGTCCTGCTTTTATTCTTGGTAAGCTTCAAAGGGTGAAACCTTTTAATATCACGTTCCTCATCATATACTTTAAATATGATGAGGAATTGTTTGTCCAGATCACCATGATCAATGAGATCGTGGACTTTTTTCTGATCTGCCATAGAGGGCATATTTTTTAAAAACAAAAAATACAGTAAAATTTAAGAAATACAAAAATGTTTTAAATAGGGTCATTTAGATGAGAAGATACAATGAAATGTGGAGTAATGTTGGTTGAATGGCCTGGTGGTGGCAGTCCTAGATGAAGGGGGTACGCATGCTTGTTAGAAATTTCACGGAAAAGTTTTTTGTCGGCCATCTAGGTCCATGGAATCGTAAAAAGGATACCTACACTGTACGTGCAGTGTATGGATTAGGTGTCCTTGAAGGTAAAACCTCCCGGATTTCGGAAATAAGGAGGTGTTTTTTGCAGTGATTTTTTCCCAGATTCACTACAAAAAAGTGGGTGTTTTTCATTGAAATATTCTGGGAAAAGGGGTACATTTGAAATTTTGCTAACAAGCATGGGTACCCACCCGTACAGGGACTGCCACTACCGGATTGAATAGTTACCCCGTCAATACTCATACGCCTTGTTTTCTTGGTTTGTTAGGTTGTATACTATTTTTCCTTGGTATGACCATCAATATACACAGTGATCACGTCTTAAGAAATCTAAGGAAACCAGGAGAGACAGGATACAAAATACCAAAAGGTTTGTGTTTCTGCTTTTCTAAATACTTACAAAGAACAAGTACAATTTCATAATATGTCACAAAATGTGTGTTTGAATATTTACATAAATATGCATGTTTCACTTCAACAGTGGCATATTATGCTGATTTACAGAAGAACGTATTGAAAATGACACAAATTTTTTGCCAGCCCAAGGTGAAGTGCTAGCAAAAAATCAGTTTGATGATGATTGAGTCCTGGGGATTAATGTATAATTAGAATATCATGTGTTTTTCTGAGTTCAAGCAACATGCTTCATTGCAGTGGCCTTGGCTATTAAAATGTGTGGCACTTTGGATAAAAGTAAGAGCAGAAATGATGCTCAGTACTTGAAATAATGTGATCAGGCAATACCTTGTCGTGCATGGTCAATATAAATTCCCAGGAGCTATTTGAGAGTAACCCTCCAGCATATGCATTTTGACATTCATGGCCCCAACCTTTCTAACATTAATTTTTGATTAAGGATCCATTGGCCAGACCAGTAATATTTAGTGAAATTGTTTCTTTGTGTAGACAGTAGACAGGTATAGATGAGAAATATCTTCATCTACTGGGTCAGATACTTGGTCAATATATGTGCTATCGCTGAAATAAATTATATAATTACACAGTGTTGACATTTGCTGTATCCCTTAATACATGGAGTATGATTGAATGAAGCAATTATCACACCCTAGCAACCTCCATTGTTACCAATGGCCTATTATAATGGCACTTTGTGTTTTTGAAAATTCTGAATTCACATTGCAATGCACCTTCCGGAGTTTTCCGAAAACAAGCTCATCCGAAAAGTTGCCCATGGGCGATCATTTGGCGGGTGGGCGTCTAATGGGTTTTTCAGATTCACTACGGCAAGAATTTTGCCTTGTTATATTGGTAACGTTAGTTTTTATTTAGTTCGGATGTTCCATTGAAAAAAACCATTAACTTATAGTGCCAATAAAAAATGGTTGTTTTTTACACGAGGAGAATGTGATCGTGAAGGTAGGTACATACACCTTTGTGCTGAGATCGATCAACAAGTCGGTAGATGACTCATGGAGACCCGCAGACGTCACTGTCAATGCGACACACTGGGTCTAAAAATAGGTCAGGGTAATTTGCACGGTGAGTGTGCACACAAAGTGAATTACATCGACTGAGAGTTGAAGTAATGTGTAATGTCATGTATAAATGAGTTCATGGAGATTTAACGATCAGTACAAGGCTAATGTCAAGTTTATCACATGGCTGTTGAGTGTTGACTGCCAAATAATCGCCCTGAGCTTCTATTTAGTTCCTCTGTTGTGGTTCCGAATTTGCTGATTTTCCGAATAGTGGCCCAGGGCTAGTTTTCGGAAAACTCCGGTAGTACCTGACATACTTTCATGTCTCAATTTTGGCACTTCTAATGTAGTAATCTCTCCGCCGTAGTCAACTCTTACAACCAATCAAATAAATTTAATATCCTAATTTATTCTTTTTTATCCAGGTCTCTGAGCCATTGTTTTAACTTCATGTGCAATTTTCAGAATGAGGAACTGTTTGGTAATTTTAATGTTTTAGGAACATTTTATATTAGTACATAATATTAGCAATGTTCTTTACTATTTATTTATTTATTTATTTATTTATTGTAAATACATGTACTTGTTAAATCCATCTTTTTACAAGCCTGTAATTTGGGTAACTTGTTAGTTAGATAAATAAATAATAAATAAATATATAAATGTGTGTATAAAAAGTTATCCAACCTGTAGTACCTGGCTATTTACAGTGTTCCTTCACCTCATCCCATTTCTCCCAAATCTTTCCTAGGTGGACTTTTTGAGTATGTATCTGGAGCCAATTTTTTTGGAGAAAGTTTGGAATGGTTTGGTTGGGCGATTGCGTGTAATACTTTACCAGGATATGCTTTTGTAGTGTTTACAGCCTGCAATATAGGACCAAGAGCTTATCATCACCACAGGTAAGATTTGAAGGAGGTGCATTCAGTTGATCATTAAAATTGTATTTTTTAAAGTTCAGTGTGTGTGTGTGTGCATCTGTATGTATGTATGTATGTATGTATGTATGTATGTATGTATGTATGTATGTATGTATGTGTGTGTGCATGCTTGCCTGCTTATGTACGTGTGTGTGTTTCAGATGACACCATCTGTATGTGTACATGCATGCATGCGTGTGTGCGCACTTACATATACTTATGTGTGTGTCTCTCAGAAGAAACCATTTAATTCATTGTATCCAGTTTTAATGATCACCCAAAGGAGAATTGATCTTACACTGCCCTAACAGCATTGATGCTGTGTAAAGACCAGGAAAATGTTATTTTGAGTTTGTGAAATGTGCATCATTTCTAAAATAGAGAAGAGGAATTTCAGTTTGTTTTTTGGCAGATGCCTTTAATTAGTACATGAGGATGGGGTTGGTATCTAGTATTGTTTATTTGTACCCATTATGCTATTATGTTTGGCACCTTGTAAGTGTACCATTGGTGTGTATAGCTATGTCATGACTTGTTATAAACACGATATAATGGCCCTTTTTCCCAAGGACTCAAGGAGGTAATTATGCAAGTTCTGAGTGCCCCAGTCACTTTACCAGGGTTCCCTACCAGTGTTTTTGCTAAGGATGGCAAGGCAATAAAAGCTACCTGAGTTTCTCAGTCACTTTACTTGGGTTCCCCCCCCCCCAAAAAAAAAAAAAGAAAAAAAAAGAAAAAAAGAAAAGAAAGATACATTGCATGGGAAAGCAAGCCTTCCATCATTTACTGGATTTCCTTATTTCTCTCACCAGTATATTCCCCAACCTTAGTAAAAAGAAAGATGATTTTATAATGAGTAAATGTTTGGATGTATATGTTTGTGTATACATGTATACATGTATGTATGTATGTATGTATGTATGTATGTATGTATGTATGTATGTATGTATGTATGTATAATGTATGTATGTATGTATGTATGTATGTATGTATGTATAAACATGTTTATTGAACCCACTGTTCTACCAGTGTGACATGTAAAATCAACTAAATGCAAATACATGTATATATGCATTTGTGCATGTATGGTATATATTTACATGAACGCAGGTGAAAACTGGACTGTCTCAATGAATGATATTCATGCAACAATGTATATTGACATGCTTCGTGGTATGCACATGTACAAAATTTGTTTTGTGATGAAGCTTAGTAACATTCACCGAGTCCATCTACAAAATGGTGACACTTCGTGAAATCGGTTTGTTAACGAGCAAGACACAGCTTCTATGCAAATCAGATAAATCTTTAAATTCTACTTTTTTACAAAATCAGTCTAGAGACTATCAGCAATCTGACTTGAGATACTGGCCTGTGAACAACATTTTTAGCCAGATAGCCAAGTCTGTGGGATACCGCAAAATGACACCAGGGATAATAATACAACCCATAACACCGAAGTAAAACGTTTTCTGTATGTACCACAATCATTTATAGCATCCATATCAACTACAACCCATAACACCAAAGTAAAACGTTTTCTGTATGTACCACAATCGTTTATAGCATCCATATCAACGTAGAAGTATACTGTTTCATTTGCTGATTGACCACATTAGAAGGGCCACATGCTAGGCTTGGAAATAAACCAATCGAAACAGTATACTTTTACACTTGATACGAATGCTATAAACGAGTGTAGCACTTAGAGAAAGTGCTTTACTTCAGTGTCACTCATTGTATGGAGACTGCATTCTGTTGCTGCCAAATGTATGAGTTCTTTATGTTGGTCTTTAGATTGATTAAGTGTTCAAAAATAATGGTTTTTGAATGTATTGCAATCATAGTCATTATCAATTTTGCAATCATTTTTAAAAAGAAAAAGACAAACATTTGCCAAATTTAAGTGTTAACTTTTATTGACAATACTATTCCAGTTTGACATATATATACACATACATGCCTGACACCATTAATCATAGAAGGTCTGTTCCATCTAGCCAATATTTTCGTAAACAACAATTAATCATACAAGGTCTGTTCCTTCTAGCCATATATTTTCGTAAACAACAATTAATCATACAAGGTCTGTTCCATCTAGCCATATATTTTCGTAAACAACAATTAATCATACAAGGTCTGTTCCTTCTAGCCATATATTTTCGTAAACAACAATTAATCATACAAGGTCTGTTCCTTCTAGCCAATATTTTCGTAAACAACAATTAATCATACAAGGTCTGTTCCTTCTAGCCATATATTTTCGTAAACAACAATTAACCATACAAGGTCTGTTCCATCTAGCCATATATTTTCGTAAACAACAATTAATCATACCAGGTCTATTTCATCTAGCCATATATTTTCGTAAACAACAATTAATCATACAAGGTCTGTTCCATCTAGCCATATATTTTCGTAAACAACAATTAATCATACAAGGTCTGTTCCATCTAGCCATATATTTTCGTAAACAACAATTAATCATACCAGGTCTGTTCCATCTAGCCATATATTTTCAGAAAACAACAATTAATCATACCAGGTCTATTTCATCTAGCCATATGTTTACGAGTCTGATCACATACATGTCAGAATGATTTATCATGTATATACTTTTCTGTACATCTCTACCAAATACATTACATACCATGCCCTTCCTTTTTTGCGAGCACCCATTTATTTTAATGAATGTTCAGCCAGAAAGCAAACACAAATTCTTACTGGGTTTTTAATTTTTCCTGCCGTGAGATGACATCAGTAGCATCACCACATGATTAGAATCAACTCAGAGGGTTGAGCTGTATGATGTAAACATGATTACCATATTCATTTGAGGGTGGAATGTTGCTATGGGAAATTGTAGTCTAATTTTAGGTTTAGATAAATTATGGCATCATAGGGGAATGGCATTTGAGCTGAAACTCCCGTCCTTTTGATGTAAAACACTCGCTCATCAGAACAACAGTAAATATCGTCCCAATCAGTCCAGCGGTTTTTGACTTTAAGTTGTTTATACACATACACACACACACACACACACACACACACACACACACACACAGACAGACAGAAAGAAAGACAGACGGACACTTTGCCATGCCTATAGCGCTACTGAACCTTATCAGTCCAGTGGTTTTTTACTGTTTATACACATACACACACATCCAAACACACACACACACACACACACACACACACACACACACACACACACACACACACACAGACAGACAGAAAGACAGACAGACACTTTGCCATGCTTATAGCGCTACTGAACCTTATCAGTCCAGTGGTTTTTTACTTTAAGTTGTTTATACACATACACACACATCCAAACACACACACACACACACACACACACACAAAGACAGACAGACAGACACTTTGCCATGCCTATAGCACTACTGAACCTTATCAGTCCAGCGGTTTTTGACTTTAAGTTGTTCACACACACACACACACACACACACACATATATCCACACAGACAGACAGACAGACAGACACTTAGCGATGCCTATAGCACTACTGAACCTTATCAGTTCACTTGTGCTAATAATCATCTCTGAAAGAGTTCTTATCTGCTGTCCATTCTTCAGATAAGATGCACATGTACATCAAACTATTGAACCAGAGCAAGAAGCCAGATCTTGGATGTAGTTAGTGTTTTTAAGGCGCGTAATTGGGAAAATGAGACCCTATCATGAAGTCACCAAAATATATCTTTGATGTCTCTTTCATATTTCTTGATTTTTCTGATTTTTCAGATGGTACGTACAGAAGTTTGATGACTATCCAAAGAACAGGAAAGCCTTCATACCATTCTTGTTATAGAGGTGCAAAAATGTCACAATTTTAATAACATTTCAGACCACCCAATTTGGTAAAGTAATGTTGTTGTTTTTGTAAAGCTGCACCAGCTGCAACATTTTTTGTAGCTCTTTTGTAAGATGTGATGATTTAATCGTAATATCGTACACCGGCCTGAACAGTATTGCATTACCTGTGGATAAACATATTTGTGTACAGGTTGTATGGTGCAATGTATTCAGTCGTATTGATTTTCCGGTCCGGCACCTAAAACTCAGTACTTGAAATGCAATCACGATTTTAACTTACTACTATATTACTTGTAGATGAAATAGACCTGAAATAGACATGTATATAAATGTCTAATTATTGACAATTTAACAATTGTCAGTGAATATATTGTAATCTGATAAAAAAAATAATAATACCCCATTTACAAGTTCATGCATTAAATTTTACTGGCAAAATTCAACATTATGTGAAACTTTATGGAAATCTGCATAAACGTTAGCATATTTTTATCACAAGATATGGGCACAAACCAATATAAAACCATGTTAGAAACTCCAATAGTCTGTAAGGTACAGTACACTGATGGGGCACCCTAACAACACGGTGTATCTTGCAGTCTAATACTGGAATAGCAAAAATCTACATAGTGTTATTGTTTTATTTTATCTTGAGAAAGAAATTATATATGTGAATTATATTATCAAGTTAAATATTGATGGATATTTACTTTAGAGTCTTTATACTTTTTAGGTAAATTTTTGATGAAAAAACCCTGCAAAAGTTACAGATAAACTTTTAATTTTGGCCACCTTTGTGTTTCAAAGATTTGTGAAGGCAAGTTAACAAATTATTGTTAAGAATTAAAATCAACAACTTTGAAGTTCAGAATTTTAATGGACTGAGTTTTGACAGGTGGCACTGTGTGTGCACTTTACAAACCTTGCAATAGTTGTCTAGAAATGCTGCCGATCAGAACTGCATTTTGTCACTAGTGGACAATAAAAAATGGCTTTGAAGGGGCCACAAAGTCTTCTCCTTACCAGACCATCAAAACTGATATACTGATACAAAAATAACACTGATATAGGTTCACCCCATGTTCTTATCAGTATGTTTATGTCTGTGAAAGTTGGTCATATTGCCATATTACTAACGTTAACAGACATAAGCAAACTGATGAAATCTACATCTGAGACACCTGCTATTATTTTTGTAGCAATGCCAGTTTGATATATAGTGCGATTGTAATAAGGAGAATTACTTTACAGCACCTTCAAAGCCAGTTTTAATAGTCCACCACTAATAAAACGACATTCTGATCATCTAAATTTGTAGACAACTGTTGACATGTTGCAAGTGTTATATTGGCCATATCTAGTGGAAACATTGTTGTAAACTACAGCCTCTTTTATGGCTCCGTCCAAGATGCGCCACCAGATGTGTTGTGGAAGAAATAACAGCCCTGGTTTGTGAGAATGAGTAGACAAGACAGACGGCCATCTGATTGTCTGCTACTTTATGATTCCAGAACTTGTTTAGTTTCAAATGTACAAAAATACGAAATGAGTGTAATTTCAGTAAATAAAGTTGATTATAACCTTGATGTTCAAATATGTAGTCCTTAGTTATAACTTGTAAAATCCAGTTATCACATAATTTAAATGAGAAATGTGATTTTAGGGTGTTCAATCAGTTGCCAAAGACTATTTTTTTTTGCATGCTATCAGAGCCTGGTACACTGTTCACAAACAAAATGCGTTGACCACTTCTACAAAATCTCCTGTGAAGAATGCATGACAAAGCCTTATACAGCTATGTGACAACTATAGAAATGGAAGACCTGCAAGTGGTTAAAAAAGATAAAATAGGGGTATTGTAGTGGATGGTGATGTCCGGAAGAAAGCAGAAACGAAAACTAAATAAAAGTATACAAGGCTAAAAAGGGTAAATGCATGAATTACTACATTCGTGGCTATTAAAAAATAATCTGGCAAGAGACAGAACATTCTTAGTCATCTGCTAAGAGATCATCGCTTCTTGAGCTGGGGTGACATTGTGTGATCGTCCCTAAATTGGGCCCTATTAAGTGTGTCCATCCATCAGTCCATACATCCATTCATGCACACCAAGTCCTTTAGTTCTGAAATGCTTGAGCTGATTTAAATCAAGCGTGGTCAGTGTAGTAAGCATTGTAGAAATATGCATGTCACTTTTGATTTTTGTTTCATCTTTGTGATAGGAATGAGTGGTGACCATATTTGTGATCTCAAGGCATATCTCTTTAAATATTAGTCTCAGCCATCTTAAAAAATCCGGACACCCACTCAGGAGATCCCATTGGTCTTCAAAACAACATACAGTCCCTACATTAACATATCTCATGTACGTGATGCAATAACTAAACACAGGGACGTAATAGCAAACAATGAGATATTGAATCAATTATAATTTATATCCCAAAAAAGACTAATCATAGCACAAAAGCGAAACAAGAACTTATAATTAAAAGACAAATTACGGTTAACACTAAATTGAAGCATTCCGAATTTAAAAATCTAGCGGAAAAAGAACTAGATGATAGGAATGTTGAAATACTGGCATCTCTTCTTGATGAACAATACAAGTAAACTCTGGGCAAACAAATACGGGAAGGTGAATTTATCACAACAAATGCGACTGATGAAGATACCCTATAGCTGGTTTCGAAACGTTCAGCTAGAAGGATCAACAATTACCGATCCGGGAATTACGTATCGCCAATAGTTTCCCTACTCAAACCAACCTGTACGTAACAACCACACGGCCGGTTATCTCTAACCCAACTACCATACAACCTGGATGAACTTTGTCTATGTTCGGAGCCCCCCCCCCACCCCCACCCTCATACATTCAATCACCGAGTATCCAGTGCCTGTGAATCCACTTTTCCTCTTACCATACAGTCATTTACTTCTGCGCATCGAGCTCTGCTTGCAGAGATTATTCTCGCTATAAATCTTCTTTATTATTATTGTTATTATTATTATTACTATTATTATTGTTACATCAAAATTCAGAATATGAATGATTAAATTGAAATATTTTTTTTTCAATGACTTAAGAGTATAGAAAAATGAAAGGAAATCTGTGTGCTATACATGTACAATTCTGTTGTTACGTCCAAAGCTTTAAGCAGACTGAAGAAGTGTAAGCTCTTTTCAATAGTATATATTTTTTGGGTCAGTGTGGACTCGCAAAATGCCATGCGCCAGTGACATAAAAATAAACGTACCTTTGTAGCTCTGTACTGTACAGTTTAAGGGGACTTATCGATTGCAGTTTTACGATTTGTATCTTTGAAGTTTTACAACTTTCGAGAAAATTACGAGATACTCAGAGATTGAGTCATATGTAGGTGAATTCACGTGGTTCTTGATGAATTATACTAGTAATCATCAAGATATAATTCTGAGATGTAGTAAAGTGGTGTGTTTGAAGCTCAAAATAATTTAGAAAAGCTGCGGTATTGCACCTTTAAAACCTTTCTTCATTTTGAACTAATTCGTTCAAATGGGTACATAAAATAGTAACTTTTTATTTCAGTTTCGTCAAGAATAAATTAAGTCCTAAAGATAAAGCGGTTTAGGACTGAAACGTCAGATTTTGTCAATTATTTTGGATCGTAAATATACTATTTCCCTACCTACCTCTCAATTCCAATTCCGGTTTATAGCAGCGTTTACATTACTCTCCGTTACCCAGACTCTCAACCCCCAGCAGAGCAAGTGAGCCATCAGCGCTGAGGCTGGGTAACTGCATGAGACTACGTTTACACATGCATTCAATCGTAAGAAATCCGACGTTCAATCTCAAAACATCAAACTACCCCCCCCTTTCCCTCACGCACGGTAACCCCTCTTTAAAGTAACATGTCCGTAATATAGACCGCTCTAAGATTTATGTTTACAGGGACAAAATGTGGATTTCCCTCGGCAAGATCGGATAAAATCTTTTGAAATAAACAGCCAATTACTTTAAGCCTAATATAACGTTATTTATTGTGACTTGAAAACAGATAGGAAAAACATTGATACAAACGACATACATCCTATAATTTACCAATGGTAAATGTGAAAAATAAATGACATATCAACATAAAACATCGCAATTTATTTAGTGCACGTCCCGCATGAAATATTTGCTTCACTGATTTTGATATCAGACAAGTGTATTTTCATATGTGTCGGATCTGGCGTCGGACGTAGTGTAGTTGTAGAGAAAACACTAAGAGTACGTGTTCTACTAATATTTATGAAATACAGTTGTGTTCTTCGTTTAAACGAAGTCATTAAATCGAGTCCGCATCACATGGTTAGAAATGCTGTTTGACATTCTCCTTGTTCAATGGTACAGCGTATTATTTAGGGAGTATCTCATAATATCTCATGAGATCGGAAGCGAAATTCTTTCGTTTAGATCAAGATTTTCATTCTCTCTCTTTGTCTCTGTCTGTCTGTCTGTCTGTCTGTCTGTCTGTCTGTCTGTCTGTCTGTCTGTCTGTCTGTCTGTCTGTCTGTCTGTCTGTCTGTCTGTCTGTTCTCTCTCTCTCTCTCTCTCTCTCTCTCTCTCTCTCTCTCTCTCTCTCTCTCTCTCTCTCTCTCTCTCTCTCTCTCTCTCTCTCTCTCTCTCTCTCTCTCTCTTTCTCTCGCTATTGATTTGACACTGACTGGAAATCACAGAGAAACGTTTATTATAAATCACCATGCTGTGTTAATATCCGAATCATGTTTATCTTCCATTTAGACAAAATAATCTAAGGTTCACATCACTTAATTTCTTGCCCTTGGCAAACTGGCGAGCATATTTGTGATAAGAAAAGCAAATTTGCCTGTTACCTCCAAAAGTTTAATACATATGGACACCATTGAAGTGTCTACCCTCCCATTATCAATGGTTAGCCTTCCAATGAGACATTGACCATTTACCATGACAAACATTTTCAATTAAATGACCAATTTTTCTTTCTTTCTAAGTTAACTCAAGAAGTTGAATAAACAATGACTCCATATATTTAAATGCCTATACACCAAAGGAATGAAAGGTAAGCTTTCTTTTTATACTTTGACCTTTGACTTTGACTGCCATGTTCAAGGTCAAATGACAAATTGGTCAATAAATTATGCAGTTCTGTACCTAGAGACACCATTCAAATTTGCACTATAACTTGCCATATAACACACCAATTGGGCGATTTGTCTTCAATGAAGGCTTCGGCAAGTTTTATCTTGATAACTTGTGCTTCAGTGCGACTTCAGGAATGTTTCAGGAATGGCTTTCAAGTGGGAAAACGCACATAAACCCGAATGATCTATCGTTTGTGCAATGTAATTGGTTACAGATTGAATGAATTCAGTGAACTACAAGAATGCACCGTTTCATGTTGTGGTTACTCCTAAAGAATTGTATTCAGCGATATCTCTAATTCGGGATAAAACGTGCAATATACTTTCCGTATTTATCCCGATTCTGATAAATACTTTTGTTGACAGTTACCATGATCTATCTTGATTGGGTTATATACGGAAAGTACATTAGATGGTGTTACCGACGACAGAAAACAACTTTCTGATATTCGCGAAGTTGTAATGTTTTGCGAGGTCACCGTGAACTCTCAGCTGTCATGAATTAACAGTTAGAACAAATGTTTACATTTCGCGAATAGTATTCTTCTGAGATGACAACATCGATGTCAAATAATAACTAATTACAGACAGTTGGAAGAACAATGACGTAATCACATTGTTTAGCTTCTTTTCATACTTGTAAATATCATTTGCATTGAAATTAATGCATCAGCAACACTTCCGTTTTGTTCATTTATGGTGCTGATTATTTTATCATCCAATCATTTGAGTATTGTATATTTTGTGTTTATAAGAATTGAATGTTGAAATAAAATAATGAATTCATTCTTTGGAAGAGGACGAGCTGATCATGAGGCAAGGAGCGTCCATCTGCTCCCTGGCTGGCTACTTCTAAAAGGATCCTAGTTAAACATTATGTGTAGTCTCAGCTAATTCCCTTTCAAGTCCAAGTCGATCTCGTGTACGGAGTGGAGAGAGAGAGAGAGAGAGAGAGAGAGAGAGAGAGAGAGAGAGAGAGAGAGAGAGAGAGAGAGAGAGAGAGAGAGAGAGAGAGAGAGAGAGAGAGAGAGAGAGAGAGAGTAACATTAATGGGAGGAGGGTTATGTTAACATTAGGGGTCTCCCCTTCTATTTGTTACAATGATTTTATCCTGATTGGCATAAACATGTAAAATGATTTCAGATAAAATATTCTTTAAAGATGTGTACTGAAAAATTGCCTTTCACAACCGAAGTCAGACACGTGTCTCTTTTTGAAGGTCTCTTAGAGTAGAAAGCGTACATATATGCTTCCACATGCGCTATTTCGTAGTTACGTGCCACTGAACATTCAATGGTAATTACGCGATATAAACAGTTAGGGGTAGACCATACGATATCCTGGGGGGGGGCCTTGGAAGATTTGTGGAGAGTCATTATTTTTTTCCCACCTGCTTGCCTGAGAATTATTTTTTTCTCCTTCGCCTATGCTGGCAACTTTTTTTCCTTTGCTTCTTTGAGATATCCGGATTTTTTTTACGTCAATGTTGAACACCTACTTTTGTTGCCACAATTTTCTGTTTGGTTTTCGCACTGGGTAATACAGAGAGTAAAAAGATGCTGTTCTATCACACACATATTTTATTTAGAAAACTACATATTTCATACATTTTCAATTAAATAAACATCATTGAGGTTTTTATGCCATGGTATTTTATTTTATTTATAGTCAGGTTTGAACCCTTACATGAAGTAATATTTAAACAATTTATGAAAGAAACAGAGAAAAGAACAAATATATATATATATATATAACTCGGTGAGTATCAATCTGCTAAGACAGTGCTCTATACCGCAGTGGCAGAGCGTAATAGTTTTGGTAGTACTGGAACTCTTTCTTGGGTGTAACTCGGAGTTTCACGCATATTGCGATCATCAGACACTCTGATGACACTCTGTCTGATGATCGCAATATGCGTGAAACTCCGAGTTACACCCAAGAAAGAGTTCCAGTACTACCAAAACTATATATATATATATATATATATATATATATATATATATATATATATATATATATATATATATATATATATATATATATATATATATGTACCACAGGCTAACGAAAGTGACTGGTCCCTGACATGTGTTTGAAACTGTTTGTCATGATTTGACAAGTGTCCTGGTTGGAGAGGTACGAGCAGGTTGAACAGTATACTCGAACCTGTGCATCACTTCCCTGCCAAGATATATTTTTTTCTAGCAGCAGTGGTCCATCTTTTTTTTCATCACCCACTCATATCCGGTTATTTTTTCGGGATAATTATCCTGAGCGGGATAAACATTTATCCATATGGGGCGGGGATATTCCTGATTGTTTGTGTTTATTTGCATGATGAACGTGTACATGTGAAACGATCACAATTAAATAGCTAATTGCGGGAAAAACAAAGTTTAGTCATAGAAACGAACGAAACCCACCCCACACCAAATGAACGAATTTCGCTTTTCTGGGTCCATGCGACATATTGAGACATTCCCTCAGGCCGATCAATTTCTAAGAAAATGGTGTCCGGCGTTTTGGTACGGGATTGAGTCTGTAAAAGGACAAAGTCAATAAAATCTTATTTCAGCTTACATGGGCTCTAACGATTCTTTGCCTCTTAAATTACAAGCACCACTTGTGCATTGTAATTGGTTACAGATTGAATGAATTCAGTGAACTCAAAAAGAAAATATTATGGCTTACTTACCTTCTGACATAATCGTCGCTATTCGTGGATACTTTATCAATAGTATAGCTATTTATAGCTGTAACACTAGACACCAGATGCAATGTTTTATTTCAATTCCTATTTGAGAAACAATGCATTGTGTGTGAGCCTGTGTATGTATGCATTGTGTGTGATTGTACAGGGCAGCTACACCCACCTCCGGTGGTAGGAAACTTTATTCTGTGTCATGTAACTGCTGCCATTTATTATTTCATGACATCAACATACTGTTCTCGTTTAAAAATAAAAAAATACCTTCGAGGATGGTATTCAAAGTAAGCCCCCACCTCTCCATTCTCAATGCTCTTTCACTTACAGCGGTTAAAAGTCACTGATTTCGGCATGCGTTGTTCAGGAAAATACAATAATAAATCACGATATATTTGTATTGTCAGCTCACCCTAAACTTAACCTTTTAAGAAAGATAGATGTGTGTTCGCCAAATAAAGTTGTCTAAATATTGGATTGAAACCTTTCACTCTTCGACAAGCTTTTCTGGTCATAGATATCTTTCGTTATAACATTTTGAATTTCAACAGATGCGTTTTCCGACTCCCAAGTGACGTCTTTAATATAGGGCGAGGCAGACTGTAACGATATATGGTATTAAACTATTTTCGCGTGTGTATACACTTAGGCAATTTGTCATATTTCTCGGTAATCCTTTGACACGAGTAGTCTACATTGAGATATACTATACCAACAGCTGTGTGTGTGTGTTTCAGATGTGATGGCCTACACAAAAGACATGTGTGTTGGTATTGGGATAGTCCGATATTAACTGACAGCCTAGTCTAGTGACCCATACTGCAGTATACTGATGACAACGGCGCTGACAACTACAAAGGAAAAAAAATCCGCATTAAACAAACATCACGACTCTCTCCGACTGAAGACTCTCAACTGTAATAATGTCAAGAAAGTTTCAGACTGTTTTAAATCCCAGGATTTTACAAATACTCTAAAACTACAAGTCGATCCCGAAGTATAGAATTCTACCAAGCTAACGAGTATGTAACTTTTTAAAATCAATAAGGCTCAGAGTATAAAAATCCCAGGATTAAAATAGAGAAAATACGAAATACATCAATACAAAATATTCATTCCTATATAATTTTACAATTCTTAAAGATCATGAAGATATTGAGAAATAAAAGCCACAAAAAGAACACGTACATGTACAGGGGTGAATTTCAGCATTACATGTAATAGTAGTCAAGACCACGACCTTGAGTTTTAAAAGCTTGCAAAGGGGCCTGAGACGCTCAACTCAAAGTGGTTGCTTTCAATTAAAAATGATCTATCGCTAAATGTTATTTTAGTGTACATATATGTATTATAAAAATATCTTTAAGACGAAGTCTGTCCAAATAGAGTTTAATATTATAATATATAACAACTCTGCGCCAAGAAAAATATTATTCCAATTCATAATGTATGAACGCAAATATAAAAAAAGGTGGAGCCAACACGTGCAATATTTATATTTCAAGGAATTAATTTTTTTGCTATTGAGAACGGAACATCGAGAGTTATTATTTCTACCACTACATTTCGAAATAAGTCCTGTGGCCATGGGAGGCTCGTTAAGAACGTTGCCGTAAAACAGGCTGTGGTTTGAGACGAGGCGGAACATATGCCTTCTCGTTAAACACGAACATAAACTAGTAGACCTAGGGGGACCGCTTCGACACGGGAAGCGTTGCTGTTAATCATGTTGAAGTGTGGAATGCTATCCATATGTATCGTTATGACGTATAGGGACGTGTAGGTTGCAGGTCAAACCAACAAGCCAGATATCGTTAATGTTATTTTCCATCGTACCGAACACACGACATGGTTTCAAATACTACATGTATTATGTTATGCAAAGATATCGGCCGAGACTTTCTTTGAATTGCAAGAAACGCCTTCGAGCTCCGTAAGTGACTGCCGATGATAATATTATTTGATAACATTCTAACGCTCGTGGATACGCAAGAACATCAAACTCATGCGGGCTCCATGACCATGACATCGATATCATTTATGTTACTTCCTATGACAAAGCAGTGACTATCCGAAGGTCTTGTCTTGAAGTTGTACACGGTATACCCCTTTCGCGGCTTGGCTCGATTGTCGGTATATTCTTGGCAGAACCAGCGTGATGATGTGACAAGAACGAAATAACATCGTATTAAGAAAAATAATATCAAGAGATTTATCGGCGTTTTAAACGCAACACGTTGGGTACGGACTCGATGTTTCCCGGGATCTTTGGCAACTCTAGCCTGAGAGCGCTTTTACTTGTGTTTGCCACTAACATATATGTGGGAGTTACACAGGAATTAACAACACTGAAATTAGAATCTCATTCAGGTATGTATTTCCAAAACTGAGCGATCTCAGTGTTTTTGTCAGTCATTTCTCCCGCTCGAGAGAGAGAGAGAGAGAGAGAGAGAGAGAGAGAGAGAGAGAGAGAGAGAGAGAGAGAGAGAGATCGAGAGAGAGATCGAGAGAGAGATAGAGAGAGTTTTTTTTTAGTTCTTTATTTGTAGCTCTGCCTCAATTAGCTATTGCCTGCCTCATAATTGAATGTAAAAAGTCAAGAGAGAGAGAGAGAGAGAGGTTTTTTATTCATTCATTTGTAGCTCTGCCTCAAGAGAGTGTCAGCACTTATCATTCCAGTTGAAAGACAAACAAACACACACACACACACACACACATATATATATATATAATATATATATATATATATATATATATATATATATATATATATATATATATATATATACATATATATATATTTGAGTGAAGCATGAGTTCTTCTGAAGGTAAAGGAGAAAGCTGACACCTGCCCCCCCCCCTCCAGCAGTCAGTCGTGTGACTACATAATTTGTAACACTTCTGTGTGCTTTATATATTATAAGGTGACACCTAGTTCTTAGTTTAACGTTAATACTGTTACACGCTGAACTACACAGCAGGCAATTCGATTGAGAAATATCGATGGATGCGTGAATTTCGTGTGAAGACTTTCACCTCAATCGTTGTAAATACATCACTCAATATATCCCAGTTGTACATTGTATCGTGTACGTTAATTATAAAACAAGAACGATGCAGTTTCAGCCACCAAATACTTCGATTGTGTTGCTGCCTAATGATGTAGGCCCTAATGTAGAGAGGTTACCATCAAAGACAGAATCGGTAGACTGTTTTCTACAATTAGTGACAGTCATTGAATCAAATGTGGTTTCTTTTGTTTATGAACAAATGAAAGTTGCCGACATCCATTGAACAAATGCTACCAACAGCTTTTCACTGCTTAAAGCCATTCATAAAATCCCAGATTATACAGGTATATAAAGTATCATGGCAATTGCTAGCATTTTATCAGTTTACATTACCAAAGTTTAATAAGGTTAACCCGTGTACATGCAATTTTTATTTCAGCTCACTATATAGATATATAGATGACAGTACTCCCATTATGACCTTATTCTGTTACATCACTGTTTCCCTTGAAAATCACCTCATGTATTGAAAATTTCACACAAATTAAAATACTGAGACAAGACCTTGATTAAACTATTCTAGAGTTAATGTTGGTGTATGTATTTGATGACACTACAGTTGTCTTTTGTGAGCATAGTTGATTGCATAGTAAGGATTTCCTCAACATGTTTTATCCCTATAAAAAAATTATGTCATTTTCTTGTTTTAAGTTTGAGTGCGGTCATTACCTACAGCTAAAGTGATGTAAGCTTGGTGTTTCACTCATGTGACATGACATTTAATACACACCCTCAGACAACTTCTAATGTAAAAGAAACAATTACATACAAAGTGTCATGGCCATCATGCACAGTGGGGATGTAGAAGTAGTCAAGTTGAAATGTTAATTATCAGTTAGAAAATACACAATAAGAATCCAGTTTTTACTGCACTGTGAAAGAATAGAACTGCTTATCACTGTTCAATGTGAGGATCCTGCTGTGTTTATCGTGTCTCTGTTATTGTTAGTCTAGAGTTGAAATATGTCTGTCTAGCTCTGTGCCAAACACATAATGTCCCAGGAGTGAAACACCAAGCCTACATCATTTTAGTTGTATGTGATGGTTATGTATGCTTCAGTAAGTAGAATGCTGTTAGCACTTTTTTTTAAATATACAACAAAATTTAAACCCCAAACTATATCAACTCAGCTTGTGCCCCTTCAATACCTGATCAAAATGAAGGTTTTGATATTAAAATGGATGATATTATAGAGTTGATAAGAAAAGACAGGGAAGAAGACTGTCCTATATAATATACACATTTATTTATTTTGTAAATCAATCATTCGGTTCATTGAATTATTCAAAATTGAATGCACTGGAGGGTTTCATGTCATTAAATATTTTATAGCTAATGTATTAAGACACCATAAAAATGATAATATAATATATATGTATATGAAATATCATATTTTGAGAACTGTTCAATTAAGATTGATTTGTGTGCAATTCAAGCATGATGAAAATACAGTTGGAAATGGCTAAAACACTAGAAGTATCATTGCCCAAAACTTGCTTTTTATAGTAGACACATTGTTTTAAAGTGGTCATATGGATGAAAAATTGATATATGTTTTGGAATTTTAATTAAATAAAAACAGCTTCACTAGTTGGAAAATGAATGTGAAACAACAAATACCCAAGTACATTTTTATAATTCAATAGATTGCAACATGAGAAAAAATGCAAATAACATTGTAAACAAACTGAGTAAACGTGAAATTTTTATTTAAAAAATATCTTATAAGATAACAAACTTGCAATTTTTGGTTATAAATATTTTAAAACAATATATCAAACTTGCAATTTTTGTACAGGAAATTTTTATACAAAAATATTTGTTTCATTTTGTGCCATACCAGAGTTACAATTGTTGTTTTAATATGAGACATTTACTGGCCAATTCTATCAAACTTGCTATAAACATACTAAAACCAGATGACAACATGTATTAAACTCATGCATACAGCTTATTTCTTTTAAAACATTTTTGTACAGTGTTTTAAAAGAAATGTTGTATGAATTCAGTTCTGAATACTTACTTTGATAACTGAAAATAAGTTCACAAAGTAAGTATTTAGGACTGAAATAAGTAAAGATTGATACAAAAAGGAAAATGAGTTTACAAAGTAAGTATTCAGGTCTGAATTCAAATTTCATTAAAATCTGATGTAGAAGTTGTCCAGTTGTTTGATTCCATCGCATGACTGTTATTTGTGCTTGAGTCGTCCTTTTATATTACGGGTTTTCATATTCATCGTGATCACCACTTTCTTCATCTGACTGGCCATTCAGATCTCACTGCGTATAAAAAAATAATATGGTAAAAAGATTCGACTGAATACCTATGTGACCTGTCTATTAGATTTTAATCAGATTGGGACTGTGTTCTACTCAAACACCCCATTGGGGTTTGTCACTTCTATGAATACTTGTTCTCTCAATTACAATTAAGGGGTTGACATATGTTGAGACTGTTCAACAATAAGTAGTTGAATATTGCCTATGGCCCTCTGGTGAAGGTGTCTGCAGCATAATGGAATACCACTTTGCATATACAAGACATGTATACTCTACTCATTTACGTGCCACTGCAAACAATATGTGCTGTAAAGCTTAAAACTGCACTTTTAGCTGCAACTGGATTGGAATAGTATTTTTTTTTGGTCAGAAAACCAACAATGTATTTTCTGAAAATTGTTAAAATACCAATAATTAGACAGTGTACATGTTAATTAGAGGTCGACTTTATCCATAAGTAGTACAGTAACATGTTGGGGGCGCTGATTTTTAGGTGCCGACCCCAAAATCAATTTGATTGGATAAATCATTATGTTTACAGCTGTACTAATACATTTACACACAGATGATTCAATACTGTTCAGGGTGTATGATAATATGAGTAAGTCTTTATATCTGATATTTTAAAAAATATGTTCCAGCAGCCAGTGCAGCTTTAAACTGGTTAAATGGAAATTCCAAATTCCAATTGCAGAACTGAGAATTGAGAAAATAACTTTTAAATGATTTGAAAATATTTGGGATAAAATTGAAATCAGATTATTGGATATATTATCAGATGTACACAACAAGTAAATATGTTGACTGTAAACATTATATGCCATTGTAATATTTTAGCCAGTCTGAGGCAATCAAATTGAAAAGAAAAGTCTTAAGGTGGCAATTCAACACACAAAGGGAATTGCTAGTGTAAGATTATTTTGTAAAATTTGAAACCAAGAAATGTGATGTAGATATATGAAAATGTGTAGGGATGATAGAATAAATTACACGGAAGGGAAATCGATAAAATGTCTATTTCAAATAATTTATAGATATTAAGTAAATTTTGCTCAAAATAGGTGATATGAATTGATGGTTGGTTGGTTGGTTGTCATTGTTGGTTGTTCTTTCTGTTGGTTGGTTTATTTGTTGGTTGGTTGATTAAAAGTGGGTTTGATGGTTGGTTTTTGTTGATAGGTAGGTAGGTTTGTAGATAAGTTAAAGTAAGGTGGTTGTTGATTGGTCAATTGTTGAATGGTGTGGTTGGTTGGTTGGTTGGTTGTTTGTTTGTTTGTTTTGTTTGTTTGTTTGTTTGTTTGTTTGTTGGTTGGTTGGTTTTTGGTTAGTTTATTGGTTGGTAAGAGTGAAGGAAGATCATGCATCATACTTTAAGTGAGAGTGGAATAAAATAATAAAAACTCTCATGTGAACACCTTTTACCATCTTTGGGTACAGTAAAGGATAAACTGTAATTAACCACTGAAAGACTATTAGCATTCTTCAAAAAACAACAAAGCTATAATACAATATTTCAAAAAATCTACTTTGAGCAAGATAGTTCAAGAGGCATGAGGTATAAGAGGTATTTATAAGCACCTTTTCCAAGGTAATTTCCAACACTATTTAAATACTTTTAGCCACGGGTAAAAAAGATAGATCATACACCTATCTAACTGTCAAAGTCAATTATTTTACTGACTGTGTAGCTTTATTTCTCATTAATACCAATATATGTAAATTGTAATAGGCTGTGCAAAAATCCAATTTTCTTTGCTATAGTAGACATAGTGACTGCACTACAAGTGCATATTTGATAGGCCCTAGAGGGAACACTGCTTCGTCTACAGGGAATACTGCTTCAATTCTTATTCAACATTATGGATTAAAAAAAATAAGAAATGAATTGAAATTCATCATGTATTGAATTTATAGTGCATCTTTTACAAAACCTTGGGTTAAAAGATTAGGTGGTTTTTTTCAAATTTTCTCTATTAGCTGTGGTTCATTGTAAGTCATTTTTATCAAGATTTAATTTGTATGGCAGCTTTAATACTTTTCATGTTTTACAATTTTGTACTGAAACAAGCGGAATGAATGGGTGATGAGTTTTAGCATTATTAGCCTTATACTTATACTCTGTGTGTAAAAAAGAGAAACGTTTGAAAAAAATAACCAGTGGGTCTTCAGGTCATCAGCTTTTAGGCCTCATCAATAAGAATGATAAATTAGATACAAAGTCATTGTACAAAAGTATGCTTAAAACAGATGACTAAATATGGGGAAAATCTATGTAATTTGTAAAGTCATTGCACAAAAGTGTGCTTAAAACAGATGACTAAATATGGGGAAAATCTATGTAAAGTCATTGTACAAAAGTTTGCTTAAAACAGATGACTAAATATGGGGAAAATCTATGCAAAGATGTTGTACAAAAGTGTGCTTGAAACATTACTAAATATGGAGAAAAATCTATGCAAAGTCATTCAGACAATTTAGGTAAAAAAGATGATTAAATCGGAAACAAATCTTTCAACTGTTGTGGATTTCATTCAGAATACCTAGCTAAAGATACATAATGATTTGTGAGGATGCAAACTAAAGATGTCATTATGGATTGTAAGAAAGCCAAAAGCAGAACATGACAAAAGAGATATTGGCAATAAAAAATGAATTAAAAAATGTGCCAGTTAATTGCTGTGACTTTGATTAAAGTGGCTATATAGATGACAAATGGGTATTTATTTTGGATTTATTTTCAATTAATAAAACAACACTAGTATGTTTTATAGCTGACAAAAACAATGAAAAAGAACATACACATACAATCATGGCAAAAGACAATATTGACAATAAAAAATGAATTTAAAAAATGTGCCAATTAATTGATGTGGCTTTGATTAAAGTGTCCATATGAGTAACATCAATTCATATTAAACAACTCAACTATGTTGTAGAGTTTGAAAAACAATGTGAAGCAACTTATACTAAATCCCTTCTTTGTAACTCAATAAACTGTACGTACAATAACAAAAACTTTTTACAGTTTTTAGTTTTTTGTAATTTATTATTGAGTTACAAACACAGACTTGATCAATGCTATTTTACATTGTTACAAGTAGGAAAACACAGAGTAGTGTCTTAGGAATTAAAAAAAATCCAAAAGAAATACCCATTTGTGATCCATGTGGCCATTGTAATAATACCCAGTAGGTGCTGGTTCTGTGATGTTTACACAAACTACAGAGAGAGCCAGATATTGAATTGACTCAAGATACAATCAGTGATGTGTAGTGAGGTGAAAATTAGAACAAATCTCCACGAATTGAAAATGACAACAAAATGATGACGAATATGTAAATAAATCGTAATGGAGAACATTTCGTGGTGACATCTGCTGCCTCTACTTATAAATCACTTGATTAGTATGTTTTCCTGTTGCAACTCGCTTGATGATAGCATTACATCTAGAAATGCCAGTTTGAAAATCACTTTGCTCGATCTTTTATGAAATATAAAATTGAGAAAGAGAAATAACATGTGCATGAGTCGCATTTTTGCTTTCCTCAATTTCATTTCACTTAGTGATATATTTCATGGTCAATTAATAGCTACATCCAAGACATTCCACTGATAAATGTCTACTTGAGTTTATCATCAAAATGATATGATGGATAGGCTAAGATGCAATGTACACAGAGAGAGAACAACACTCTTCACATGTGGTACAGTATGTTGTTACTATCAATAGAAAAACTTATTACTCAGGCGTGTGGTTGCCATGGAAATAAGGGAATCTAATATGTATCAGTACGGATAATGGGGAAAGTCACGTGACTGGCCATTATGCCATATTATACATGGACCCCATATTTATTAAGACCGAGTCTTTCTTTCTAAGTATGTACTCTCCCCATCTCCCCAGGCTTTCTAGAATATAGAACCAATGCATCATGTAGAAAGCTGATACAGTTTCCATGGTAACCATTACATCACTATAAGACCTAATTGCCAATGTAGCCTATATCCAATTGTGATCGCTACTGTTTTTTGTCAATTTCGACCAACAATAGTTTTGAATACGTTTATTACATGGATTGTTGGTCTGATACAAAACTCAGAATTAAGTGAATTTATACCTACAATGTATGTATCTATAAATCGTTTTATGGTAATAAATTGAATATTAATAATAATACACAATTAATATGCCATAAATGTGACTGCTTTTAGATATATAGTGAACGTCAAAGGAAGTTACTGAATTACATTCATAGTAAATTCAGATTGTGTACTTAAAAAGTGCATTAAATTGAATGACCGGTACTTTGATCAGCTTACAGTGCACTGCAGGTTATTGTTCACTCATACTGTTTGATACAAACACACTGAAACCAATAAGAAACTATACATATGCTACACTTCATGATCTGAGTAGAGTTTCTTGCTGACATTTTATCTGCATGAAATGAACTAACAAGTAACATATGACACACATGCCATGCACACATAAAATGCAGACATCAAAACATTGCCACCTGTGTGTCTGCATCTAGTTGTGTTCCCGGTGGCGGCACCAGTGGCCAGCTCTGGTAGGGGGTGTGTGGCCAGTGGTGCAAACCTAAGGCCCCATTTTAGACCCACTTTGACCAAAACTCAATACTCCATTCTAGACCATTGCACTGAGGTTTTTAAAAGTTGAAAGTTTATACATAAAATATATTTTCCTTATGAGGCAACATTTTGGTGGCAATTAATCATGTTAATGGCAGTTATGATTTCGTAAAGGACAGTGGACCACATTTTAAACCAAGCAAAATAGAAAATAATGCAAACTGGACCCCGTTTTAAACTCCTCAGCTCAGAAAAACAGACCCCATTTTAGATCAAAGTGCTAGAAAATGCACCCCAAAGGGCGACACATATATGTGTTGAATAATTGGCATAGCCCCCCCCCCCACGTGGTTGTAATATGTTTTAAATGATTTATTTCAATCAGCCTAATTGTAGCAAAGAAATAATTGCAAATATTTTGGTATCCCAGTGTAGAATATACAGTGTGTTATTTATTGGTTTCTGCATGTTTGGATCTCAAACAGAGACATGCTGTATATTTTAATGCATAATAGTGTGTCCATTGGACAAACACAGGTAGCTGCTTAATGTATATTTTTTTTGTCTGCAAATGTAGTTGTCTTGAAATGAGTTGAATATCCAGGTATTAAATTACTCTATTAAAGTCACAAAATGAAAATAAGTGAATTTCATCTCCTATTATATCTTTTTACCAAGTGAACTAATTTGTTACATCTACATGTTTACATGTGAAGTAGTCTTCATCTTTACATTGTAAAGTTTAAAAAAAGCAGAACCAGTTCCTTGAATAACTTCTTGATTGTGGTGGTGAAAGAAAAATATAAAATTATATATCATTGCCTTGATATTGGGTTATGTGCTCAAGGGCAAGGATAGTACTAGCACGACACATAATGGAGTGCTGAATATGTATCCTTGCTCTGAAGTCATATAACGCAATATCAAGTCTATAATAATTTAATATTATTTATAGCCTCCATAGATATTATTTTCTTACAAGAAATTTCATGTCAAAAAATTTGAAAACAAATAAAACTTGACTTTGCGCCCTGAATGTCCTGCTTAATTTGACACTCATTGCTACATAGAAAAAAACAATGGATTAATATGCTCTTACACGGTCAACTCATTTGCATAATTTTGAAGAAAAGAATTTGTGTGTCAATCATGATGCAGTCGACATCATACACGATGACCTTGTAGATCTGGTGTAGGGCAAACCCTCAGAGTGTTGAGTTCATCATATTCCACATCTGACATGTCAAAAAAATGTCAGTGATATTCCCCAATATCAAAGGCGATAGTTCATCTAGTATTTCTAAATCAGCTATTCACCATGGGAGCACTTTGAAAAGTTAGCTGCTAGCTGTTCCAAAAGCATGCGCTACATGTTCCCAGCATTAACCGTACTGACGCACTGAAAACTCAAACAGAAGTATGTCGGATTTCTGAAAGTGAGTCTGATATTCCAGCAATGACAACGATTCTGAATGATGTTTCACTATTATTATGTATGTGTCAAATATTTTTGTTTCACATGTAACTATCGGTTGCCAGTGTTAATATGTCCTGGAATATCGTTTGTGAAATATACCTCACTTTTGATATTAAACGTGTATTACGACAATAGGACAAAGTTACATTGATACTGTTGCGATATATTTGCTGTATTCAAATTCAATATTCTGAACGTTTACGAGAGAATTTCCATCCACAAGCAGTCCTTTTCCAGTAATAAAGTTTGATTTTGATGTAAATGGAACTGCATGTGTGTGTTTGTATTATCTATCAAAAACAGTTCTGGTTTGATTTGGTCAGTACTGTAATATAGCTGCTACAACATAATAATTTTCTCCATAGAAAACAATGTAACGTGCAGTGTCTGAATATATGAGGCATATAATAAAGAGAACTACATCATGGAAAATTCCAGAAACACTTTGATAAATAGTCTTTTGATCTCCAACTGCAGTTGTTGTCTTTTTTGTTTTTCATTGATGTATCTTATAGAAAGGTATACCCTTTTTTCTTATCCTAGACATTTTTATTGTCATTTATTTTCTAGCGTTCTCCATTTTTCTGTGTGTAAACTTTTCAAGGAAAGCTATATGCCTTAATAATAAAAACATGCTCTAAATTGAGGTTCAACTTATATTAAGTTTCCTTGTTCCAGTTCATGGCAAAATTAACCTGCAAATTATTATTGTCACTTTTGGTGATTGCATGCTCACTATAATACTTTGAATAATTGTATTTTTTCCAAAAAAAAAAAAAAAGACGTGAACAATATTCATTAAAGCCTTCAGTTTTCTCTCAATAGCACTTAGATTTTAAAAACACCTATTCGTTTGTGATAAATTGTGTCTTTTGAATTATATATCGTTGCCTGGAGAGACCAAACACCTTATTCCAAAGGCAATCAAAATGTCAAACACTGTTAAGTTAATTGACTAGAAATTAAACTAATAATAATTGCTGCAGTAATTTCATAGGTCAGGTATTTTATCTGTGAAGTTCTGAGGGGAATTTAATTCATCTCATATAACTCGGATTCTAAAGCCATAATTCATATTAGCTTGAAAAATGAATTAAACTTTTATTGTCATTGTGTGTGTGTGTGTGTGTGTTTAGCAATGATCTTAGTTCCAAGCTGATAGTGAATTCAATTGCACCAATTGTAGGGATTATTTCAAAACTCCGTCATATCGTTCCCCAATCAACACTTATCCTACTGTACAACTCCATGATCTTACCACACATATCGTATTGTATTGAAATTTGGGGCAATACCTATATGAGCTTGTTAAATCCTATCTTGAAGTTACAGAAGCAAATAGTTCGCCTTATTACTTTCGCAGACTTTCGTGCTCACACTGCTCCTATTTTTCGTAAACTTAATATTTTAGATATTCATAAACAGAGCAAATTTAGTACCTGTATGTTTATTTTTGATTTAAAGAGTAGTCGCTTTGCGCACAGCGTTGATAATTACCTCGACATTTTACCTCATAGTTACTCAACACGACAGGCAACAAGTGACAATTTTTATACTCCAAAATTTAATCTTTCTTTGAACCATCATAGCTTCAAGTACGCTGCAACCAAACACTGGAACTCAATACCAGACTTTATCAAGAATCTCAATAAACGCCATGAATTTAAGTATCACTTGAAGAACTGGCTACTTACCAGCTAAACTTCTCTTTTCAGTGCTATTCCACTGTTATGTTATGTAGATATCATTTACTGTTAATTAATCTACCCATCGGCATATACAGCTGTTATACTTCTTATACCGTTCGACCATCTTTCACAGACGTTCACCTTTAAAAGTATTTTTCGCATTGTGTCTGAGGGTCACATTCAGACTAGTTCGAATGAACTATTTGTGATCCCCGCCAGAAATGTTCACCTTACATGTGTGTGTGTGTGTGTGTGTGTGTGTGTGTGTGTTTTCTAATCTGAATAATTTATAACATTAAGCTCTGTAAATTTATTTGTAATGTCGAGCTCTTTGTACGAGATATTGTGTCTTTTTTTTTTCTGGCGAAAATAAACATTATTATTATTATTATTAATTGACCATACAACATAAGCAGATATGCTGTTATACTGACAGTATACAGAATTGGGATATTTTTAGGGGCAGTTATTATACTTTGACATTGTGATACCTGTTGACATCGCAACAGCAACATTTGATTGTCATATTTGTACTGCAATTCCTGCAAACTGATTAGGGGATCAGCTCTTTCCTATAATTGTTAATCTGGATGAGACATGCAGAAAACAGATTTGAATTAACAAATATAATTGCATAGCACCAGTGATTAGGTGATTCAGTGAGTGCACTAATTTGCACTGCTGTGGAATACTGAATACGTAATTGCATACCACTACCAGTTTGCAAATTAGTATGCAAATAAGTATGATTGCTTGATTGCTCAGAATATATATGTTTTTTAGAATGGGATTTTACTTATTTGGACGAGCATAATATATTTAGTCATGGTTGCACTTGGGGATTAATTCTCTCATGAAAATACAGCTACAGAAAACATATTGCAACCACCCATTGAAATACCCCAGAGTATATGCCATACAGACACTGAGGCGTCATGAGGTGCTGCCACATTGGGTTGTGTTACAGTGGTCAATTTTGAAAAGCTACATACTGCTGTCAATTATTGTAATCTGGAAAAGGAACAAGTTGAGAATTAAGTTCACTGATTTCATTGAATGGTCCAATTAGATGTGTATACTTGATTTTATTACTTGTATCAATACATTTCAACAGAATGATAGATTAACGGCTTCTATTGATATGTTTCAACGAAATGAGAGATCAACAGCTTCTATTGATACGTTTCAAAAGAATAATAGATCAACGGCTTCTATTGATACGTTTCAACGGAATGATAGATCAACGGCTTCTATTGATACATTTCAACGAAATGATAGATCAACAGCTTCTATTGATACGTTTCAATGAAATGATAGATCAACGGCTTCTATTGATACGTTTCAACGAAATGATAGCTCAACGGCTTCTATTGATACGTTTCAACGGAATGATAGATCAACGGCTTCTATTGATACGTTTCAACGGAATGAGAGATCAATGGCTTCTATTGATACGTTTCAAAAGAATAATAGATCAACGGCTTCTATTGATATGTTTCAACGGAATGATAGATCAACGGCTTCTATTGATACGTTTCAACGAAATGATAGATCAACGGCTTCTATTGATACGTTTCAACGGAATGATAGATCAACGGCTTCTATTGATACGTTTCAACGGAATGAGAGATCAATGGCTTCTATTGATATGTTTCAAAAGAATGATATATCAACGGCTTCTATTGATACGTTTCAACAGAATTATAGATCAACGGCTTCTATTGATATGTTTCAACGAAATGATAGATCAACGGCTTCTATTGATATGTTTCAACGGAATGGATAATCTATAGATCAAGGAGACACAGTAGTATAAATACAAATGATTGACAGTTTAATTATTGGGATATATCTTACTCCTCCTAAATTACCAGCGTGCAAGTGAAAAGAATGATGTCTTTACATTTGTAATATATGGACTTTCCAGATTTTTTTTTTTTTTTTTTTGGGGGGGGGGGAGTTGTAATGCAGTCTGTGATTTGCACATAGCTTTACACAAGTAAAGGTAAAAGGTCTGATGTGGACTCTCCAGAAAAAGTTTTGGTTTTGTTGTTGTTGTTGTTTCTCGAGTGGTTTACGGTATGTGCAATCTGTGATTTGAATATGTACTTCCACATGGTGCTTCCAAAAGATAATAAAAATGTAATTATATCTAATTTTTTTTAAAGAAATATAGATATTATTTTGAAAAATCTACATTTTTTGCAATTTGACTTGTTCAATAAAATCTAAAATCCAAAAAAATAAAATCTTTATGTCTTTATAAAGATTAACAATTTGAAAATATAATTCTAAAGTTAAATGCAAATTTTCTTACTTTTCTCATAAATTTCTCTGTAGTAGACTCCATAAAAGTGATATTATATATTGTCTTAATAGAATATCATATGCTCCATAACTGAGTCCTAATGTAACTATTAAAGTACATAGAAAAAATAAGGGATCCACCATGTTCAATTTTGCAGCAAACTAATTTACATATTATTTGAATTCAGTATATATTCCATCAGCAAAAGTCCAAATTGTTGGAAAATTATGGCAGTGTTATTTTCTCAATCTATTACTATCTAGCATAGTACAAGTATAAGTGTTGACATACTTCAGTGATGGAAATGTGAAATGTGAAAGTGGCAGGAAACACATAATTCTCTGTAAATTCTGTACAGTAGACATCCTCAATTTTGAGATCTTGGAGATTTAACAAAATTGACATGTTTTACAGTTGAATGGATTTTCAGGAAAATATTATGTTATAGCTGTAGGGTCCACAAGTTGCTTTTGAGGCAATGCATGAACAATCCAGGTGTGTGTGACAGGATGTGAGTTTGAGAATTAGGCTAGCAGTATAAACTGTAAACATGCACTATCAAAGTAAGATTAATGGTGAATATATTCACGCTGCGTTCCAAAGTTGAAAATTTATGATCCTTGAATTCACTGTGTGGGTTTATAATATACATTTGTCAGGTCAACATGGTATTGCTTCATGAGAGTTAAGTCATGAAAGGTCAAGAGTAATGTATTGCCATGATATAAAAAACACTATGATTATTATCTGCCGGCTGCATTACATTTGTTTGTAAATGTAACCCTACCTACAGCCGACCCAGTACTAACTATTTGAAATAGCTGCAATAGCAACTTAGATGTCACAGGATATGAAGTTAAATTGCTTGTAAGAATTAATTCTCTTGAGGAGCATTCTTATCATTCCAGCAAAACTGACTCATTTTCCTGGGAGATTTTATGTCAAGTAGATAAAAGTGTTATGTATAATAATAGCTAATTTGAAATGAAATAGTCTAACCACCATCTGTCTACAGTCGTAAACGTTTGGTGTTTCCTTACTTTATCCATAGACAGTGGAAAAGAAATTATTTCTTCTCCACTGTGTCTATGCTTTATCCAAACAACAGAACTGATGGTTCACAGTGTGTGGGTGTATACCCCTGAGGATGGATAATGGATAGAGATACAACATAATAACAAGATGATATTCTATAGCTTATTAATATTAATATTGAACAGAATATACAAAATTATGAGTTCAGTTGTTGTGTTTGTGATGGCTGTATACAAAAAATAAGAATACTCGGATAATAATAATAATAATAATAAAAATATAATTATATACTTTATTGCCATCTGCATGGAAATAATATTGCTAATTGACAGATAAAGGTGAAAACTACACAGACTTGAAAGAATTAATTAAAAGCTGAATAAATTTTTTTTATGTAAAATAAAAATATCAAATATCAAAAAATTTATCCAGCTGTTGTGTTTCAAATCGTTCTTTACACGCATAGAACATTTGGACAATAAGAAAAAAATATAGACATAACATTAATAATAGTATTAATAAAACATTTATTGCCATCTGCATAAAATACAAGTTGGTAATTGAAAAATTCCATGTGCATTTTTAAATTTAGTAAATAAGGATGAAAACGAGAGGCCGGAAAGAAGTAACAGCTGAATTATTCTTTAAAAAAGGTAAGGGTAAAACAGCAAATAAATGTGTTTTTAAAACAAATAGACAAAACAGCAAAAGTGTTTTTGTTGTCTTTGAAATGGAAGTCTGTATGGGTAGAGAATTAAGAGATAGAGGTAGAAAAAAGCGGAATGAAAAACGTTTGGAATTCAAGGAGAAGTAAACATGTTGAATTAATGATTTGTCCACTGTTGACATGTAAGCTTATAAGCAATAGAAGTGGCTACTAAGGCTTTTGCTCAGCACAAACTGTGAGAAATGAAGCTGTGTAGGAGCTTACTGACAGAGACAGATTGACTAGGGAGGTATTAATACCTTGCAGTTCAATAAACTAGAGCAGTATTGTGGTTCATTGCCTGTTGCTAGGTTGAAAGAAATGGATGGCATTTCAGTGTATTTTCGAAAATGCAGGGATTAAATGAAATTATGTCGAAGTACGTGTTGATATAATCAGTTTGCATTTTGGAGTGAAAGTTATTTGAACGCGATATGATCACACATTTGGGCATGAAATAGTGATTTGAACTCAATGCGGCATATCGTTTTCACCAGACAATTAAGAAAAAATACATGTAGTATAATCTAATCTAAATCTACATGTATCAGAAAATGAAGATGGGAAAAGTGTAATTATGAATGTACTTTAAAAATACAAGAATGAATGGTATTGACTGTCTCGTTCATAGTCAAATGAACATTTCTATGCACAGAGTAAAAAAAAATTGGTTTTGGGATTTACTTCAAAGAAATTTTTTGATTAAGTAGAAATTTTTATTTGATACCTTAAGTTTGTACTTAGTGTTCAAAATTTTATTAGCAGATATTTTGATTATATGTTTTGTAATTATGTAAAATGACATAACACTCAAATAATTATGTCTAAAAGGATAAAATATTTAATTTCGTTAATAAGTAGATGTATACACAGAAAGAGAGGAATGACATTAAAATTATATGTCTATACTATGCGAATACTTCAAGGTCATACATTTCATTTTGTTTGTCACCATTATTAATTTTTTGTATAAAACTAACTAAAATTAAGCTTTTCATTGTGCGTGACTTTATTTTTGGAAATTTAATAATAGTAATTATAATAATTTGATTATTATATAAATATCTTTCAACATGCAATATTGAAAACATGGTATAATAAATCATAGACCCGCCTACATGAAAGGGTCTATGAGTAAATACATAGCCAGACAAATATATCAATATAACATGCTCAGACAGTGACACACACACAGTAGATTCTGTCTCCCTTTACATGGATCAGAATTTTGCAAGGGGGAAGTTTTCATCAAAATTGACAATAAATAAACATTTTTCTTTAATGTTCAAAGTGTAAAAATGAGAACATGTCATTGACACAGAAAAGTACCATTATAATTATCTCATATCCTGTAGTGATTCTATTAAAAAAAACATTAATAAAAGTGACTGAAATGCTAAAACGTGTTTGAATAAAGACCCATTAGATTTATAATTCCCTTAAAAATAACATGACACAATTTTACAGTATGTCACCAGGCTATTAGGCTTAGTGTTAGAGCAGCTTTTTAAAAAAATGATATCAAGGTGACACAGGTCTAAAAGGAATGATATGAATAATCACTGGGCATATAGGCCAATCAAGTCATAAATTTTAGAACCAACATTGCATGCTGTTTTGATTTAATTGTTGTCCAAGTAAATCATGCAGAGCCAGTGCAGTATGTACATTTGCATTCTAACTATATATATATATATATATATATATATATATATATATATATATATATATATATATATATATATATATATATATATATATACACACACACACACACACACACACACACACACACACACACACACACACACACACACACACACACACACACACACACACACACACACACACACACACACACACACACACACACACACACACACACACACACACACACACACATATATATATAAAATCCATCAGACAGTCATCTCACTCTTTTTGTTTTCCAGTTTTTGGACAGGCATCGTGTTTCACATGTACACAGAATGGTAAAGAGTTTTGCATCGCTTGGTCATTAAGATGTGATGGGAAAAATGATTGTGACCTAGGTGAAGATGAAACATATGAAAGATGTTATGGAGGTAATTTAAGATCTTTCATTATTTTCAAAACGAGCGATAAAAAGCTAGAAAAAAAAGCTTTCAAGACTTCTAAGACTGGACTATAAAACGTTTTTGTCATTGAATTATTTATTGAGTCTTGTCAGAACAATACCTTCACCTAATTGATGGTCATGCAGCTTGATGTAGATTTACGTAAGGTTGAAAAATGAATGCAGATTAAACTAATGTAGTCATATTTTTTTGTTCTGCATTTATTTTACACACAAAAGGTTTTTCTGCCCAAGTAAGTCCCTGCTAACATACTTTTATTATAAATTGTCATATTTGTAAACTCAGGTGTTGCGGAAGGTGTCAGCAACTGAGTTGCACTGAATATTGCAGGTTGAACAGATGGGATATCTATAAGTGTTTGTCAACTTTCCCCTTGCATTGTCCGCCAAATTAAAGAGTGCTTGACATGTAGCCAAAATAAATATGTTTACTGTACTCTGTGTGTGTATATGTGTCTGTCTGTCTGTCTGTATGTGTGTGTGTGTATGTATGTATGTATGTATGCATGTATGTATGTATGTATGTATGTATGTATGTTGTGTATAATTTGAATTGAGCTAGCTGTACAAATACACATATAACTCATCATCACGTGAAACCTGTTAATGGTAAACATACTGTTACCCAGGCTAACTGTATATTTATGGATTGCATATCCCTTTATTCGTGGTTGCTTTGTTGGACACATTGACTTCCCATTATATGAGTGATTGTGCTTTTGAGGAAAATTTACTTGACCTCCATTAAGTTTTCACATTTCATTCAGTCTTGTCGTACGTGATCAGTTACAGTCTTTATTCAAACTTCTCAGGCCTTGTTTCAGTTTGATTTTCTCGTCATTTAGTTCAATTTAAAAACATTGTTGTGTGCATATGGATGTAGGGCATTTGCCTTAAGGCTTGTCGACAAATAAAATAACTTGGATAACTGCAGTGTTTGCGAATGTGCATGTCTCTGTGTGTCTAACTGCTTGAGCTGTGTTTGTGTCTAAAGATGTATGCAAAAAAAATGCTACAGGCAAAAATGGCTTAGTCTGGAAGATAATGCTTTGATGGTTGTGCTTTGATGGCCACAAGCTAAAAATGGCTAGACCCATTATGCTACCACTACCATGATTATAGCTGGGAAATAGTTGAAGGCAATCCATATGTGATAGGATGAGTGATATGAAAATTTGGTTTTAAAATGTAATTTGATGCCAAAAAATACTTAACTATCAGAGTTCATAGTTGATAATAAAACAAGTTCATTTCATTTTAGTTATTTATGTGTTCATTGTTTCAATATTTTAATGTTCTAAATCTTCACCTCACAGCTATCAGATGTAAACATTATATCTTATTTGTTCACTTTCTTTCATCAGGCAGTGACTATAAATCGGTATATAGAAATGTGATGACAAGTATCAATGAAATTAATAACTCAGTTTTTCCTTAACAAAATGTTTGTTTTGCCAATCAAGCATTATTAACTAATGAAAGTGTAACCTTTCTGCTTGATGGAGTGAAAGATAACTTCCAAGTCCTTGATATTATGTATCAATGTGTAAATTAAGGACATTTGATTCTAATCTGTAAGGACTGGGGGGGGGGGGGGTAATTTGATAAGGTATATATTGAATCATTCTGTTGATAAAGTAAATTGTAAAGTTTGTTGATTGAGAAAATTGCTTCACTACACTATAAAAACAATAGCTTCACATTTGATTCTTGTCTTTAAGGAATGGGGATAATTTGATAAGGTATATATTGCATCATTCTGTTGATAAAGTAAATTGTAAAGTCTCTTGATTGTGAAAATTGCACTATAAAAACAATAATTGATAATTCTTTAGAGACAGTAAAGTTTAAAAGTGTGTTGACTGTGAAAATTGCATTATAAAAGATTTCTTTATATACAAATAATTACTACAGCACGAGAAAATGTTAAATCAAACTGCTGGAATAGTGTAAGACAAATTCTTTGAAAACAAATATGAATTTGCTAATCTAGTTAGAGTTATTTTGTAATGTCACACCTGATCTATTGACTATACTTTTTTCAGAAGTATTTCTATCAATGTCTATATTTATCATATTTTGATTAAAGATAAAACTAATACGTTAGAATTATAGTAAGATGGATATAAAGATTAAATACTGACTTGGAGGTTAAATGGCATTTCTGATGAATGTAATTATAGCAAAGTGTCACAACCACCACAGGAGAGAGATGACAGGCTGCTAAGCATATATCGACTTCAAATGATATTACCGGTAGTTGGCATATGATCTTTCTACCAGGGAGGAATTATCTTTCTACCAGAGAGGAATTTTGTGTTGTAGTGCCAATCAGTCCTAAATGTATTAAACCAATCTGCTTCATACAGACTTCTACAACAGGTTTAGAAATTAGGTCGGATTGTGAAAGATATCTTTAATTTTATCTCAACATCGGATATTGGGTCATTATAATGATTGAAGACTAGATTTAATTTGTCTGTCATTCTTAATCCTGCAATGAATGTTCTTTAACTGTCAGGCTATTTTGATGTGATATTATGATTTCTGGCTTTATATAGATATAAGACCCCTGGCTTCTGGCAGAAATGTAGACTTTTGACCCCTAGGTTTTAGTTTTGAGAATTTTGTATTGTTTGTGCTTATGATTTGATTCTGCCAGTGTACACCTAGTATCCTTTCCCCAGCTAAGTGCCCCCAGTGTTTACACGCTTGCGTTACTGTAATTATTACCTATCGTAATTAACAGTGGAAGCAATAGATACATTTATCATTAGATGCAAAGAAAAGTGCAGTAAATCAATTTGAGTTGTAATTAGCACTTGTGTGTAATATTAATTAGCACTTGTGTGTAAGGGTTGTTAGTAATATCCAGATGTTATTTCATATACATATGTGACAGATTAAAGTTCATTTGATACTCAGTCTTCAATATCTTAAAACGTTGTTACTATTTTAGGAGAATAGCTAATATCGCTAGAATTTTAATTATCTACTTATCAAGAGAAATATACTGAAATGCCAAATTTTGTGTGTTTTGTCTACATTATATTTACTCACATGGGTTTTAAAGTGTCAACTCCACAGTCATGTGTAGACATATGCTTCTGTCCAAATACAGATTGTTGTGTACATTTCAGATATTGCTTTCGGAATATGCGGAATATGCGTGTAGAGTTTACTTGCACTAGTTTTTGTGTACACACGGGATTGACGCAAGGCATTACAATATTTTGTACACTGTGAGACAGTGTTATATGGCAAACAGTACTGGATTTGATTTTTAAAAGTTGACAAGTCCTTAAGTGTATATTGTAACTTTATTATCAGTGTTTTGACCCTACATGGGAGCTAAAGGTTTAACACAATAACATGAACAAAATAGAACGAGTAGAATCTTATAACATCAACATTTATTTATTTGTTGTGCACATACTGAATAAATCATGTGACCCATTTACCTTTGGGTTGTAGCTGTAAAAATGCAGATTCATTTGAAATGTTAAAGCTTTCATTTATTTTGTGTACATGTGTACAGATTCTTGTGTAGAGTTGTTGGAGAAAGAATATCATTGCAATGGTATAAATGATTGTACTGATGGCCGAGATGAGTATCATGATAAATGCCAAGCTGAAGGTGAGTTTTAAATTTTTTTTTTTATATTACCTTAGATTGTATGTGTTTAAAATCAAGCATGTGAAGTAGAATTACAAAATGCTTAAACACTTTTGTTGATTTTATAGTTAAATTTTTGTAAACTATAAAGGCGTATTAGTGGCAACCCATTGTTTTCTAAGTATCTCTGATTACAAAAATATGTTTTCACTTAAATCCATACTATTCAGCTTTTGTAGCACTAAATGTTACTGTAAAAAGGAATGCCATATGCCCTATATTTGCAATTTGTATGTTATTTATTTTTGATCCACTGTCAAATTTGTTCTATATAAATCAGCTGGTGCATCTGTATTGGACGATATAACTCATCCACGAATAAATATCTTGTGTGAAAATCCGACAGATTCAAAAAAATGACCTGTCCAAATTCTAAAGTTCTTGTTTACACACAACCAATAAACGTCAGCCACAATAAAATGTTGGTTTATAATGCTGATCCCAGTCCATACAGCTGTCGTTTATGATATTGTGTAGAAGTAGGTAAGCTATAAAAAGTAATTGTCATTTCATATTTTATGGAAGGACACTTTCTTTGTGTAAACATATTTTACATGATACTTATTATGGTCAGTCTTAAACTTTACATTTTTTTAATAGGTTAGCAACTGATATTTACTATGATTTTGTCATTGACTAAACTGTATCAGCACATGTAGTTTTTAAAAAACAATCTGTTATTTTGTAGTCAATGAAATTTTACACTGTCTTTTGACAGGGAACATAAATATTATGTCATCCAAAGTGTCTTCAAATATGCATGTGCTGCAGACTGTAAAATAGTTGAGAAAGGACATACTAAGAACACAGGGCTAGACTATGCCAGGGCTAGCTGTAAATGTTATACATTACAGATGATGTTCTCTCTAGTATACAGTGAATGTGATGAGATTAAAGTTAGAAAATAGAAAGGATTTTTCAAAAGTTGATTAGATTTGCCAACACCAATATAGTGGTATTCAACACTTTGTAATATACTGTTTAGATCATTTGTATGACCATAATGTCATTAGAGATACATTATTATGACAAAATAAAAGTGTGACCTTTCTACCTCATGTAAATTATTTTGCACTCACGCAGCAGATAGTCATGTTAAATTTGTAATATCAAGAATAACTAATTTGATTACTGTATCAAAGTGATAGTAGCCCTTTTTAGATCCTTAATACGGATGCTTGGCAAGCATTTGTATTAAGGTTCTTAAAAGGGCTATATTGCTTGGGATCCTATGGGAATGAAGATAATATTGAATTGTGTTGGGGTCATTATACCAATCCCTCTAAGAAGGCATAGCGTGCACAAGAATATTTCATTCAAACCCAGGTACTAAAGGTAACAATGAAATGGTAATTTGCATATATTTTTCTTTCCAGAACCAGAACAAATATGCTCAAAAATGCTACTTTGATTTGAATAATATTATCTTGAGATGTCTAGATGAAAAACTGTTCAAGACATGCAAATTACAATAAACAAATTTAGTCAAAACTGTTAACAAACTCCAAGAAAAACTTATGTGGCAGATTAGTCCTTAATTTGATGTGAATCCTGTTTCTGGAAGTGTCTAGATGAAGTATTTTAAAGATAATATTATATGACCACCATCATTCACCTTAAAAACTAGGCCTTAAAATGGGAGTTTTTGTCAAAAGACTTCAGTTTAAAAACTTCTGGCTGCCTCAGGTTTGTCTAATATTTGATGATGATTTCAAAATGATTTGATATGCAAAGTAAGGTCTAAAAACATGATATTTGGTCAAAAATGTTGAATCTATAAATTAATCAAATTGGCGTGATAGTTGTTACAATGTAAGGACATGCTAAGAAGTATCTAGAAGATGAATTCTTGAAGTTAGGATGACTCTGTTGATGATACACTATTATGTGAATTGTACATATTATGTAAATTGAATATTTAGTTGTGCTACTGTGGAATGCCTGGTCAAAACACAGTGCAGGTAGGCAATTAGTCTACATTTTTGGATGTACCTAGGGATGTACCTCAAGATGTGTAAATGAAGAAGTATTTGTCGCAAGGTGACATGTTTGATATGCAAATTAGGTCTAATATAGGATTTTTGGTCAAAATTAGTTGCTATGAACTAAAGTGTGGATTATTTGCCAGAAAGGTAAATTTGCAGATATTTCTAGCAATATCAAGATGAAGTATTATTCAAAACAAAATTACCTATATTTGATATGTCAAGTCAAGAGTAAAACATATAAAAACTTGTGATAAAATGTACACAGTCCAATAAATTTATACACAGCTGATGCTTTGGGATTAACCTTTCAATGAGCTATAAAACCTAGCACTACTGAAAGTTTAGGAAATTTATGACACTACAAATAGCAGACATTTCAGGAGTAATTTTTCTAAGAGCTAAGGACTAGCACTACTAAAAGTGTAGGAAATATATGATGTTATGATTAGAATGCAATAAAAAGAAGTATAGAACAATATAGCTGTTAGTATTAAAACATGAGTTCTGTTCATAAGGTTTAAAATAACAATGTACTGTGTAGATTGGCCTGTATTTTGCAAGGTTGTTTTCAGGATAGGTATCTCTTAAGTACCAGCTTAACATTCAGTATATTGAACTGTGCTACAATGTCACTGGTGTGCTTTTTTTGCATTAGGGGATTTAAGCTAATTAGACAAGTAATATAAGTAAGATGTAATACTGAGTAAATCGCTATGTGATTACCTATCTGTGATGCAGCCCAACTATCTATGCCTTTAGGCCGTCTGTGATTTTAATAAGCTCTTTTGTACTATGAATATTTTTTCTGTTTTCAGGTACCAAAGATGTGATTCCATTATTTGGGAATGTTAGTGTGGCAGTTGCAGTAATATTTCTTCTGTGTGTTATGATAGCCCTCAGTGGACTACTTGTCTGTATTTGTTGCTGTTGTCGGAAAGGGATAGCAAACAGACCATATATCTCAAAATCAGATTTAACAAGCAAGAACAGGCCGGGAACAATGGATAAATCAATGAGTGGACATCGATGGGTATCATATTCAATGTCACACTATTATGATCATCCCATAGATGGAAGTGTTGCATATTGTGCTGACAATGATTCTGTACAGGTAAACGTTCCTTAACATTTTTTCTGTGGAAATTTTTAGATGGAGATCAATGTTGGACATTTTAAAGAGTGGTAAAACACTGCTTGTGAACAGCTGTAAGTAAATGTGTTACATCTATATAAAGCTTGATTGTGTAAGATCTTGCACTGTTTTCTCTTCAGATATTCTGCCATGTGAAAATAATGTATACTTTGCTGTGTTTACATAGTGCACAGAGGGTCAGACTTTCACAGTGTATAACTATATGTATACAGTGGTACCAACTGTCATTTGTTTTTATTGGGTCCCCTTTCATTGTCTGAGTCAATGAATGTAAATATATGTATTTTTTGTTTAATTTGGTAATTATGGAGCTATTTTTTTATATATTTTATGACCATTTTGTTTTGTCCTTGTGTGTTGTTTATTGAGTAAACTATTGTTTTGATATGCACAATATCAATAAATGTTCAACTATGCTAAATAGCATGGTAGCTGTCAGTTAATTATGCAAATAATAGCTTTTCATTATGCAAAAACTAACTTCTCTATTATATATAATATTTGGTGATAGTCTTATTTGGAAAATTATTCAAGGCCAATTGAATATGAGATTGATGTATTCACTAGAAACTAATTACAAACCAAATATGATAAAAGATAAAGTTGTCAGTATGAATTTTGAGATTTTTAAGGCAGTGGTGGAAACAAAACAAAACATGCTATGGGTAATACTGAATGCCATTGCATGAAAACTATAGACTCCTACAGAGCACTGCAGCACAGCATACAAGACAAGATAGAACTATGTAAGTGAAACAGACATTTATGTGAGCAAATACATGTATCTGCCATTAAATTCCCAAGATTGAAGGCTTTCTAAATTAGATTTTAATTCCCTTGTAACCACATGCCCTTTAGTAACTGTATACATGATAGCACACATATTCTAGAGTAGAAAAATTTCAGTCATGGGTCCCCGATTAAAAAATGCTTTGTGGATTTTATACACCAAAGTAATTTAAAGTTCCATAATGTTCTTACAAATGTAAGAAGACACTGCTGTATAATAAGTTGAACTGTAGTGTCATTTGTTCCTTTTTTGTTAGTATGTGGTATAATAGTTAATGTAATATACATGTAATAAAATATAATATAATACAATATTATACTATATAGTATATAATATATTATATACTATGATATTATTAGTGATTTCTAAGATTGTACAGAATCTTGAAAGTATGCAATGAAACAAAGGTAGGTACTAATTTCAACTTTTGGTTATCCTTTTCAATGTTCAAAATGTCAGAAAGACCTGAATAAGATATCAAACCAACTATAAGGTCAAAAAAATGGAATTGTTTCTGGTCAGGACAGTCTGTCTCAAATGGGGTGACGACGTTTTTTTTAGTTTTTTTTTAGCACAACTGCACTGATAAGGTTCAGTAGTGCTATAGGCATGGTAAAGTGTCTGTCTGTCTGTCTGTCTGTCTGTCTGTCTGTATGTGTGGATATGTGTGTGTGTGTAAACAACTTAAAGGCAATAGCCACTGGACCGATTGCCATGATATTTGGTGGGAATATTACCTTGTGTGTTTAGTTGGGAGATTATTCAAATCAAAATGATCTTACCACCAGTGTGTGATTTGGGTAAAAAAATGTGATTTTTGGTCAACAAACTTAAACTCAAAACTACTGGGCAGATTGGCCTGAAATTTGGTGGGAACATTCTTAAGGGTGTTTAAATTAAGAATTGTTCACGACATGATGAACCCATCAGTGATATGCAAATGAACAAACATTCAAAAAGTGTATGCAGATATGCCTAGCAACAAGACCACGCCCATGACAACAGCTAAATGATCACAGATATTGCAAAGATAACAGGGATTAATAGACAATGGAATAAACATTCAAGAAATGTATGTAAATGTGCCTAGCAACAAGACCACGCCCATAGCAACAGCTAAATGATGACGTATATTGCAAAGATAACAACAGGGATTAATAGACAAATGAATAAACATTCAAAAATGTATGCAAATATATATAGCAACAGCCATATGATCAAATATATTGCAAAGATAACATAAGGAATTCATAGATAAGTGAACAAACATTCAAAAAATGTATGCAAATATGTCTAGCAACATGACCCACACCCATAGAAACAGCCAAATGATTGTGTATATTGCAAAGATAACAACAGGGTTGGATAGGCAACTGGATAATCATTTCAGCAAATGAACACCTGTACCTAGCATTGATCAGCATGTGGTTAAACATTTCTTTAAAACTGTACAGTTGTGCTACAATGCCATTGGTGCTATTTTTTTAATTCTCAACAAATCTGTCACTCAGTCTACTATTTATGGCAGTTACTGTTCTTTTTATTTAGTACTTTAGAACAAGTGTGTATGTGCACGTGGGGGCAGATGGCATTTGCTTGTTCATGATTGGATCTGCAGTTGTCTTCACTGAAGTAGGGAGGGTTGTCTTTGTTTTTCCCCATGGATCTGCTGACTGCATGGGCTGGACAAACACAAAAAAAGAGACCGACGCAGGGTATTTAAGTGATGCGCGCTGACCAGGCACAATTATTTTTTTTTGCCTAATAACAAAAGAGATTAGATTTGCCAGTTTAAAGGGGATTGGGAACAAATGACGAGAACATTTATCATGAATATGACTACTCAAATCTTCAAATATTGGGTGGAGTCAACTGGATTATGCTCAGATGCTTTTCACATCACCTTTGCATATGGGACTCTTTTAGTCTTAATTGCACAGAGCAAGGCCATAAAAATCTTAAGTGGAAAACAGTGCGTAATGTGTTTTGATGTGGACATTTACACTGTCTACAGACCTCTCTACCCTTTACAGAGCTCATGGATGTGATGCCTTTATTGTCACTAATAGCTATGTACTTACTATCTATACTTTGACTGTGACATGTCTTAAAACCCTACTTAGTTTAGCTCACCATTTAACCTAATTGCTGCCGTTCTATTATAAGCTCTGTCATCATGTAGCTTTGTATGCCTTTGTAATACAAATATGAATATAAATAATTGTGTGCATATACATTGAACAACAACAATTACATCCAATTATTGTGGATATTTGGCTTTTCAATGTAGTGTTGAAGAAAAATAAAATTTCACATGTAAATTTGAAATTTGTCACTTAAATTTGTTTTCTTTTTGAAACTATATTTTGGATTGATTGTTGAATGTTTAGTTATATGTCTGTGATGCAAAAAGTGATGTTTTCTAGCAATAAGAGCAAATTTATTTTGGTGTGTATGACTGTTACCCAATCTTCTTATAGGCCATGAAACAATTCTTTCAAGTGGCATATATTATTTTATAATATACCTAGTGATAATGCTGTGCAATAATTCGCTAGAATCAGTCATGTGATAGGAAAATAGAATGACTATTTCCCTATGGAAATAGTTCCATCAACTATTACATGGTCACGTGATCACCGTGAGTACACAGCAGGTCAAAATGGCAGCTTCTGGCGATGTCGTCTGCCACCGCGAGTTCACAGCATGAGGTATATTATAAAACACATATTGCCTGGCCTATATTCGGGCTATAGCACCCGTTCATTACCCCCTCGTGACTGTGAGTTACCAGAATCACGTGCATGTGATTCTGGTAACTCACAGTCCCTCGGGTGTAATAAACGGGTGCTATAGCCCTCATGGCCAGGCAATATGTGTTCAATATGACATACACAACAAAGAAGATTATGCACCAGGAATGTTTTTAAAATTATTCCTGCATAGCAAGATTCCATGATGATGGCAAGTGGAGTATGACTACCACCCAGTCTTGAAGTGTGCTGTAAAACAATTCTTTCAAGCAGCATGATATTGCACCAAAAATATAACTTGACATAAGGTTATGTGCAAGGCATTTTAAAAAAAAATTATTCCCACATATATCAAAATTCCATTAAGATCATGGCAGGTCAACAGGACATATCTCCTTGTAGTCATTTTGAAGTGTTTTTTCCTAATCCTAATGTGTCTACATTTGCACAAAGTGTGTCGGTGTCTTTTACTACCACATATTCAAATAACAATTCCTTGAAAAGTGTCAAATATTTGCATTCATAGTTTGAGTAGATTCTTCATTTGTTGAGGTCAATCCCAGGGCATTTGTCTGCAAACCAAGCCACTCAAACAGAGTATATAAGAATACTTTAGGTAATAATGAGTGTTCACTGACTCTGGGTTCAGTTAGAAATTAAAATTTCTACTCACCAAAGTTTGACACATTTCTTATTTTTTTAAAGTGATTTATTGAATTACAGACATGCACATGGATTTTGTTTTTCCATATTGTTTTTCAAGTACAAAAACATAGTTGTTTTAATAGTTAATAAAAATGAATATCCATTTTCTCATCCATATGGGCACTGTAATGAAGATCTGAAAATAAATGATCTGACAACACATTCGAATATTTAGAAATATTAAATAATTTCCTAGTGCATTTCGTTCTTTCCTTTTGATGTCTTAATAACGGTGCTAGTATAAAAACTAACTATTCTTTGTGAATTGCGACTTTTGACCTTTTCAGTTATTGAATTTATAGGTTTATGGCCCAGTTCGGATTTGGAATAAAATTTGGATGTGAATAAAATTTGGATGTGAAATTTGCCTCTGGCAAAGCATAGACCCTCAAAGTGGAGGGTCTATGGGCATAGTGATAGACAAAAATAATTTTTCCAGAAGGAAAGAACGATCCTCTATAATCCATATGGCCGAGTCCACTGATAAGATAAAACACAAATACGAGTACCTCGGATTGAATCCCAGGTCTTTGAATGCATAAGGTATTACATCGGGACTAAACTAGAGCTGTCATGTACAATTAGTTCGCTATGAAACTTAAAAGTAAATTCTGACCATGTTTACACTAGCTGTCTGCTATTTTCTGACTCCTCGTTACTCACTTCTTTTGTTTTCATTTCCATCTGTTAACACACTGCACAATTAGTTTCTGTTTGGGTACACTACGTTATTTATAGCCTATTGGCGGTTACTATCATGAATAACAAGGCACTGATAAAATCGCTGCAGGTCAACCTGTTCGTGTCTGTACTCTGCAGTTGAGACCGTACTGCTGCGAACTCGAGACTGATCCATAAAAAAACACACCACATTTCGAAAGATGTCTGATGATAATTTCTGTAGACGTGACTCAGATAAAGAGCCAACGAAGTCACGCAAACAGTGTTGAATCTTATTTTGGGAAAATACAAAGATTACAGCTGGTGCTGTGTTTCTCATAAACTGTAGTTACTTGTACGATAATCGATGTGGCTGGAAATCGTTCAAAGCAACATGATATTGTGGGTGAATGACTGTAGGTTTATGGAACGAATTAGAAGACCCATTGAAAAGATTAACCACCGTCTGCAAATCACACACCAGCCACAACGTACCGCCAAAAGGCATGTTATTAGTTTTCGTTGCGTAAGCGGACAAATATGCTACTAGATTCCGAGAATGTAATCAACCAAGTATGGATTTTTTTGCGTAATGATTAAAATTGCCAATGCATCTGGTTCTCTCTTTATCCGGAGACGGTAATACTGTGAAGGTTAGGCCCATATAATCCTAATAGTAAAGGTGTATTGTTATCCGTACATATAACACACTGAGGATGGGAGAAGTTGTAGTTTAAAAGGGGTAGTAAATGAATTACATAAATACATAAATGTATTATGACATTGAATGCCTTGAACAATCAAATTTACGAATTACAGAGAAAATAGTTTCATGTTTTCGTTTTACAACAGAAAATGGTCATGATTTAAATTTGCACAACACATCGTGATAAAAATTTGTCATAAATTTCTTTTACGTGTACATAGAAAATATCACTTTTAAAAAAAATGCGCAGAAAATAAATCAATGGTTAGGGAGTATTAAACGACGGACGTCAAATTACGTTTTTACGATATTGATTTCTTTCAAAGTTTTCCAATCTAGCGAAATTGTAAGAGGCGATAACGAGTTAATGAAACAACCCCTGTCCACCTTCTTTGAACTAATTGGATACTTTACAAGATGGCCTGATAATGAATGGATTAGTAGTTTATGTAGTTCGCCTCAGTGAATACTGTTATCGCTGAAAACTGTACTAATGGCCAACTCTGAGTAATTATAGAATCTACGAAACGATGCATCAACGAATCAACTCCGCCAAGAAATAACTAACATAAATACTATCTTTGCAGACCTTTACAGGAATAGGTCTTGTTTTCTTGTGATTTATGTGTCCTTTATCTGACTTCTACGTCTGTTGATTCATCAATTAGACAGACCCCACTGATACGAAGGTCAGCCATCCGAGGCGTAGGTGGTGACTGAAGCGTACGATTGAATGCGACATAGGCTCGATCTATACACACAAATAACAAACGTGTGATTCATTCGTCGCCATCACAGGGAACTCAGACAATAGCTGGTTATGCTTATGACAACACAAAAAACAAACAAACAAACAAAAAAACAAACAAACAACAACTACAACAACAAACATATCACTGACAATAATGACAGACATGTACCGCAGAGTAATTACAGTACGGCTACCCTGCGTCATCACCAAGTAGGACTGGTTCTCGTTAGAGTTATCCTACATGAAATGGTTCTCGTTAGAATCACCCAATCGCCCCTGTGTGTTGCCATACGAACATAATCCAAAGGGGCATTACTTGCAGCATTGTAACTCAGACCACTACAATGTAGTGACTTAAGATTATAAACACAAAGTGAAGTAAGCGCTTACTGATGACAAGCTTTCAACCACGAGGGAGGTGTTGTTATCATCATCATTGTTGTTGTTGTTGTTGTTTATTTGTTTTGTTTTAGTGTGTTTTGTTTTGTTTTTGTGAGGGGAAGGCAAAGGCAACGTATACAGTACTTAATAGCCGGGGGAACTCGAGTAAGCACTTTTTCACGCGAAATAGTATCATTGCCATTTTGGTGACGTGCTATGACTAGTAATAACTATCATTTGGATAACTTTTCAAACTTAGGGAAGGAAGTATTGATAATCCAGTATACTACTTCGTGTACAGATTATTTCCTAAAATCCCAGAAACCCAGTTACGATGGAAACAGTCAAACCAAATACATGTTGTTTTCCAAGATACCTCGAGAAAAGATAGCTATCACCGTTTCCAGTTACATACCCAAGAAAACAAAGCCGACATATAGAGCTGAGCTATCTATTAAAATAACGAACGTGGGGGATGTATCGCACAAACAAAACTCAACAACGTACGTATATGTGACAAAATGTGACAACTGAAGGAGTGTTATTCAATATTCTAAGAACTAGCAAGAGAGGGCGGCTTTCATGAGATCATCTAATAATACCATGGCAATGACGATCAAATCACATTGACAGTCGCACTTTATTGTGATAAGGGACCGGTCAGTTTCTTCGGCCTGGGGGGGCCGGTGGATTGGTAGGGGGGGTCACCCTGTTTTTGAAATTGGCAGTAGGGGGGGTCATGCTGTTTTGTAAATTGTGGAAGGGGGGGGGGGTCATTGTGTTTTAGATTGTGATGGAAGAAAAAAATCCTTTCTACAATGGCATATAGCCTTGTCTGAAATGTGGTACATGTCAATATTTGTTCTTGTCCCTGTTTCTTACATGAAGTCTTTAACATTACCTATTAGTTCAAACCTAACTATACATATTCATATACATTGTACATGTACCGGTATTACCTAGCTACCACACTAGTTACAGAACATGTCATGTAAATACTTGGCTGTTTCACAATCAATGCTTCACTTATATTGTAGTTTGGGGCAAAAGTGAACTTGAAGGTTTCGTAATGGTAATTTTCATAGATAGTTTATAAATGAAGTTAATCTAAATTGTTCTACTCGTCATGCTATTGACACTACAAATCACCACATCTCATCAGATTCCAGTTACTATTATACACTAGGTAAGACCACCTAAAGTTCTCTAACATACCGGTGACTTTATTATACATGCAATATTAATGCCCCTATATACTAATGTTACGTGTCCATTTTATGTGATATGAGAAACTCATTTAAAAACGTTTTACGTTAGCTTTTCGAAGCTTGGAAATATTACCTCAAAGGTTATGAATAACCTAAACATTGCCTTAGTATCTCAAGCAAAAAACTCCAGATCTGCCAGGGGGAAAACCCCAAGGACTCCCTCACCCCCAGAGGTCACTCATACATTCAACCAACAATCAGATGCACCAACAACCTTTTTACTGTCATAATGGTATTAAACTTTTCTTAAATATTTTCACCCTATTCTAATTTGATATGATATTGTCTTTTCAAAATCTGAAACATTTGCCAAGTTAGTCTAAAATTGCCTTAAACTCCAAATCTCCCCTACCAATGATACTACCATTATAGATGTGCTGACCTTTACTACATGTATATAATGATGCCATTTAAACTTTTTAAGAACATATTTCAACCCTTAGTGTAAGTTATAAAGAATAGTTTCTGATACTTGCTGTCTTGTAAAGCATGGATTAAGTTATTGCTTGAAAGGGTCTGAATAGCCTAAACGTTGGCTTTAAGAGTAAAAATCCTCCAGGGATGTCTAGAGGGAGACCCCCTCAGACCCCCCACATGAGGTGGACATATCCCAGTCTCAAGCTCTTCCCCTCTTACTGTCAAGATGCTATCAAAGTATATTTCAAAAGTATTTCAACCCTATGTAGTTGTTTTTTACATGTTGGTGTTGTCTTGTAAGGCTTGGAAATTATTGTCTGAAAGGGTCTGAATAGTCTCAAAATTGACTTTTCAGAGTTAAAAACCTCCAGGGCTTCTAGGGGGAGACCCCCTAGGACCCCCCCCCCACATGAGGTGTACACATCCTAGTCTCAAGATCTTCCCCCTACCTCTTACTGTCAAGATCCTATCAAACTATATTTCAAAAATATTTCAACCTTATGTAGTCGCATTTTACATGTTGGTGCTGTCTTGTAAAGCTTGGAAATTATTTTCTGAAAATGTCTGAATAGTCTCAAAATTGACTTTTCAGAGTTAAAAACCTCCTGGGCTTCTAGGGGGAGACCCCCTAGGACCCCCATAAGAGATGTACATATTCCCTTCTCAAGCTTTCCTACCTTTCCTACCTATTTACCCTGTGTAGTCAATAATTATAAATATGATAGTGCTAACCCGGGATCTTATAAAGTAGATGCAAGACAGTCAAGCAGTCCACACTGAGTCACGATAAAAAATACCTGTCATGCGAATATTATATATGGGGGGGGGGGGTCATCATGTTTTAGAATTAAGTGATAGGGGGGTCAGCCTGTTTTTGGTTTTACAGATAGGGGGGGGTCAGTGACTTTTTGTCGGCCCGATTTAGGAATCCACCGCCCCCCCCCCAGGCTGGAGAAACTGACCGGTCCCTAAGGTCTGTGGAAGACGAACGCACTAAAATTCATTCTCTCTCTCTCTCTCTCTCTCTCTCTCTCTCTCTCTCTCTCTCTCTCTCTCTCTCTCTCTCTCTCTCTCTCTCTCTCCCTCCCTCCCTCCCTCCCTCCCTCCCTCCCTCCCTCCCTCCCTCCCTCTCTCTCTCTCTCTCTCTCTCTCTCTCTCTCTCATATTACAGTATGTCACATTTCTATTATTTATGTGTTTGTTTTTAGTTCGTACTGATTTATGTGAATATTATGTTCTCTTCCACGGATTGTCTATCTACTTAACCATTAATTTATTGTATTGTTATGCTTTTAATTCGACACACGCTATTCCATTGCAATTGCGCAAAACGATGCCCCTCACTAATCATACCCGTACTGCTGCTTAAAATAAAGTAGGTTATTATTCACATAATCTGATATGAACTGATGGTCATCAGAAGTTGCTAATAGAATGATCAGTTTGTGGTGTCAGAAGAAGTGTGTGTGTGTGTGTGTGGGGGGGGGGGGGGGCGACAACATAGAAAATGGTCGACAGACGTGACCGTATGAATGAAATCAAGTTATACTAAACGTGTCAGGTTTTCGTATGCATCCGGACCGTCAACTCCTCCAGAGACGACACCAAATCTGAATTTGAATTTGAATATAAGGTTATTTCCCTGATGCAAAAGGAGGATTTTATCAATATGTTTTCACTTGTATATGCTATGTTTTCTCTGATCAAAAGACAAACGATGGAAACTATAATTGTGGGTTCAGTCGTGTGCGAGTCTGGACAACTAGTATCGTCCAACAAATGAGTCTGGAAAATGGCGCCAACCCGGCTAAACTAGGGGTGCGCAAAAACATCGCGCATCAACGTCGACATCGTCAAATTCCGAAGAGACGCAAAAATAATGTTGAATATTTCTATGTCACCCTGTTATTTTTGGGAATCATGCTACAATATAACATTGTCGTAAACCAGTAACCTCTTTACGGCGACGCCTACGTCCCATTGCCGCTGTGTTAGCGGAAAAAAACGTGCTTTGACTAGCTTGCAAGAATGGGGAAATCGGAACCAAAAACATATATGAAGATTCTTCACCAATGTTACACGGACAACTCATAGAATACTCCACCAGTAGCTTGCGATCACTGCATTTCAGTCACCCATTCAGAGATGTACCACCGAGTACTGAGGATCTCTCGGACATTCTAAGGGGAAAGGTACCAGCTCACTCACGTACATGTACAGTATTTTAAACTCATGCAACGGTTTCAACCTCAAACTCTGCTCCAACTTTATTCAGCTACCAGCAAGTTTTAAAACCCAAGTTTACATTTCTCAATTCCTCGTTGTCCAAAAATGATGTCATCTCCTGATCTAAAACAATGCCATCACATATCAGCAATTGTTGTTTATCTTAGCATATTGTAAAGATCGTCATATGAACTCTTCATGACTGAGAACTCTTTTAGTTTACATTTCAGTCTAGACGAAATGTCAACAACAGAGCTCTCTGTCACCATCAGTGCATATCAAGGCATGTGTTCATATTACCAGCTTAGTTAATGTTTACATAGATGTTGATAGATTACTAGTATTGGTTTCAAAGGTACTTCACTTGTGGAAGTGTACAGTAAATTACTTAATATTTTATGACCTGTCCCAGTTGGATATTGATAAGCATTTGCCTGAATAGAATAGACAACTTTATACAAGTAGTTTTCTGCTTTTCCTTGACTAAATGCTCATCAATTTAGTATTTCAATGAGTCCTTGTAAATACCTGCACATTATATGGCAGAATGCACGTATCGTAGCAGCCATATCATTCAAAAATACATGGGACTAAAGCTAGTATTTCCAGTCAAGGTGTGTGCACGCTGGTGTTTACTGCTGATATTATTTCTAAGTTTTAGTGTAACTTCAACAGTGTCTGTCACTGTTACCTTTATCTCAGCACATTATATTTATTTATTCATTTATTTTTTGTGGGGGGGGGGAGCTATTGCGATGGGCTGTCTGTGCGTGAGTGCGTCAATAATACGTCATTTCTCAAACATGCAATATCCAATTTCAAATGTGACACAAAGGTAACATATCATGTGGGACATATATATACACGTCAATTTATTTGTTCTATATATGCAAATTTGAAATGGATATTGAAAAAACGTCGCTGTTGATCTTCAACAAACCATTGAAGTACAATCGGAAATCTCGCCTGGGTTTTTAATGACTTGTTAGAAATACATACGAATATTAAATGATGCCGTTGGTCAATGTAGTCGGACTAGTTACACATTAATGACAAATTCCGTGTAAAGTTAACGTTCTATCTCAATAATTATAATGATATTGGTTTTTTTTTTAAAAGAGAAGATAAATAATAGCGCAAGTGACTGACGCCAGTCTAAATTTGAATTCAAACACAATGTTCATATCACAAATTACAACGTAACTGGAACAAAGAAGAATACAGTGAGGGATGTGGTTTATTTCTGTCGGGTGTCGGGCACTTGTACCGCTCCTAGGAATAGTGATATAATATTCAGATCAATATGAAGTGGATTTGGTTACCATGGTTACAATAGAAGCAGCAGCTTCGTCATATTCACAAACAACGTGGTCACACTTATAATTTCTTTTTAAAACCAACACTATATGAAAAGTCGTATTTGGCCACGTCTCACTTTCCACCTGGGGTAAAGCTTGAGCAGAGAATGTGGAAATATGGTGAGTATGAGACGAAGTTCCACCTTTGACTTAATTTACCCCGGTGATCTCTCACCAGGGGGTTGTAGACAGTCAAAAGTGGTACTGCGTCTCGTACTATACTACCCCTGGACAGAGCCGGGGTGGCTATAGGTAGGTCACATGTAGGGTAAAGGTTGGGTAAAGGTGGGTAAATTAGACTTTTCGTGTAGTGCAAGGCTTTGTGTTTGTAGAATTATATCGGGCATTTGGCGATGATCATAAAACATTAAAAATCATCACGTTTTGATGTGCATGTTGTCATGGTGTTTAGGATTGTCAATGAGGCCGATGATTTTCATTTAAATCGTAAAACCAGCTTGAACTGAAAGATCAACCGTTGTGGGCGCTCTTCATCCATTTCCGCACAGGCAGGGGCGTGTTCGATTTGCACAATTATAATCATGATTTATCAATCACAATCATGACTTTGCGTTTGATAATTACCAATCACAGTCATGATTGGTAATCATAGTAATCATGCCCCGAACCATGATGCATGATAGACGTGATTACAAGATGGCGGACAACATAGGGGGATCGCGCGCCCGTGGCTGAAGGCAAGTTAGAAATGACGGAAAACATTATGTAAATAAATTGTATTCGATCAGATTGGTAATTTGTTATCATTGTAATCATTTTGACGATGTAAAATCATTTAATTTATCGGAAATGTGCGAAACTTTTAAAAAAAATGTTTACATGTAAGTAATCATGATCGTGATTGAGCGTTTTGTTTACAACCTCGTTTCGAAAAATGACGTCAGATTAATCACAATCATGTTTGGGCAAATCGCCCCTGGCAGGAATGATAAGGACGCGCGCTCCTGGCGGCGATCACTTAAAAACGTTCTAAAGAAATTTAACCAAACTGACCGTTGAGGGCTCAATACCTTCAGTAAATCCTGCAGTAAATCTACCAGATATTCGCCGTTATACGGACGTCAGCTGTGACAATCTCGCATTCTGATTGGTCGAGAGCCCTGCAGATATGCAGCCGTATTTTTGCTGGTTGTATAACGTGATCACTGTAGTTGCCCTTGTCAACAAACCTAGCAGACAACTAGAAATCCAGCTATAACCAGCATTTCAAATATCAAATTTGTTGTCAATCGAGCAAAATATCACCGTTCTATACATTGTAACAAGTCTTTGAACTGCACTTTTCATGTCACAGGGAAATAGTCAAAAATTCCACACAGAACGGCGAAAGCCTGAGTCCAGTGACGACGGCGGCGAACGCACGGTCGTCACGCGATCGTAAACATGAATTCCCAAATTTATGAAAGATATCAAAATTATCGCCACAGAGGATGCATTTTTTGCTTTAACTAGAACAACAAAGCATATCACGAACATTTCTTTACATTAAAGGGAATAAAGTACGCAAAATAAAGATGCATGTGTTATTAATTTTATTACACCGTCCCTCGTAAAGCTCACCTTTCTATGTACGGACTTCAGCAAAAAATGTGGTCAAGGCCTCGTCTAATGTTGCGGCGGTGAAAGTTTCCATTGCACGTTCTCCATATCCAAATTTGGAACCGATATAATCTTTAAAAACAGAGACGGAATGATTGGTAGCAATTTTTATGTTCTTACTTTCCAATTCTAATAAAATGTCATCGAGTTCTGTACCGGAAAGGTTTGCGTGTCTTACTACGGCAGTCGCCATGTCTGAGCGAAAGTAGTGAACGACAATTTGTTATGCGCAGAAGCAGTGCGCAGTGGTTCAAACAACTTCAGCGGGCAATAGTCCCGCGCATTAGTCTCTGCACGAGCGGGCAATATCACCTTGTGGGCATTAGCCCAGTTAAAATCGGTCACGTGATACGAGTCTGACCAATCACAGCCTTCGGAAGAACGCCGAGGTGTAATAAATGCTAATATTGCGTCATACTACTGAGCAAACGCGCGCTCTGATTGGATGATAAAGTTAAGGCTGACATGTAAACAACCGCATTGGCCATTCCATGCAGTTATCGGAGAGGTGCGTGATACTATTACTACTGCTACTACTAGAGTCAACAGTATAACGCGGAAATGATTTTATTTTAAAATGAAACATTTTTAGACATTTGAGTGAATTCGTGGTCGCAGGTGACGTATAAGTATGTTGTTTGCCAAATACTCTTCCACATCTTGCTGCTCGAGGTAATTTTTCCGGTATAACGGCTGGCCTCCCGCTCTCCGTTATTACCGGAAAAATTATCTCTCGCAGCACGATATGGAACGGAACGGTACGGTATTTGGCAAATAACATATACTTACCATGACAATCAGTTCGAACCATACGATTCGTTACATTTTACGCCCACGTAATTGTAATTTTTTTAATGACATGAAAAATTATGATTTATAAAAACCTTCAGTATAAATTAAGGTCTGACAAAATAATATTTGCCATGTTTTGTTTGTAACTCAATACATTGCAAAAAAGATAGAAAGTGTCTGAAAAGTGTGTTATTGTACGTACAGTAACAAAACATTTTACACATTTTTGTTTTAATTTTTGGCAATTTGTTGAGTAACGACCAAGGACTTGGTATATGGTGTTTCACGTTCTTTTTTCAGGTAGGAAAAAACACAAAAGTTATTTTATAATTTAAAATAAAAAAATCCAAAACAAATACTCATTTGTCATTTGTCATCCTTTTAACATGAAGTGTTTTAGTTGCTTAATTTAAAAATGGGGAATTTTAATTGTTGCATTTTACAGCTCTCGATTGAATTGTATAGAAAATTGAGATTTTAATATCGATTTGAGCAAATGAAAACAAACGGAATTGACGAAAAGTGTACTGTATTATAGGCAAAATGATATAATACAAGATGAAAAAAGTGTACATTATGACAAATTTCAATAACAGCGAGCACCGTGGAATAGGCTTTAATTGCAAACATGTACATATGCATGTATATCAGTATTGAGATTTTGACTCCTCGCGCTCTCCCCCCTGCTGAGTACTATATAGCGGACCGACTTCAAATGACAGTCGGACTCCATCAAGAGATCTGCACTGTGACTACATATATGCAACAAACAAGGCGAAAATAATGAAGCGAAATGAGATAATATTATTAGAGATTATTGAGTTTGCTGTATGCTGACAGTTTGTCGGCATGCTTTCATGTCTCAATTGACTTGTAAGTTTCTAAGGTTCAATATGTTCAGATTAAAGGCGATATCTTTTATTTTCTATATGCGATTATTTTGATCAACTCAACATTTTCGACTTCTCCTCAGAAACTGCTCATCAGTTTGATTTGATATTTGGTGTGTATGTTCCTAGGGTTGGGTGAATAATATATACACAGATTTATTTGCAAGATATAACATTTATCTTTTATATTTTATTTTAAAAAATTTTGTGGAGGGAGGGGGGGGGTATTTTTAGTAAAGACTTTTTAAAGCATCAGTCAATTTGTTTCAACATTTATGCGTGTTCCACAGCCACGTGTGAGCTCAGAGTCAATTGATGAATGTCCTACTACAAAATAATTAATTTGCGTAATTAGGTATGTTTAGAAATTATTAAAAAATCCATTATTGTAATTGCTGGGTAAGTATGAGAGAAACTGTATTACGCAATTATTTTGGTGTCCTAGGACATCCATATGAATCAACTGCTAGATCACATCTAGAGTGACCTCGGTGCGTTTCTATGGTTACATATCCATGTGAAAGTGATATTTGTGAATATTTATTTATATGGTAAACATAATTACGTATTTTAGGTAACATTAATTAAAATGTAATGTTTTGTTTTCTAAAGAAGCCATTGCTTTGAGTAAGTTAACATACTAAATGATGTGGGGGGGGGGGGGTATTTATAATTGCAGCTACTCCACGCAAGTGAGACTGTACTGTAGGTATAGTTGTACAGTAAAATCATTACCTTGGCTCAGACCTCTAACAGCACGATGACGCTTTTTACACTTCTGCAATTCCCATGGACGCTTACAAAATGATTCCTACAGCTTGTGAAGGGAATGTAATTAATTTCCAATGTAATGAGCGCACACTTACCTAAGTAATAATTACGTAAGTACAAGCAATGGATGCAAACGACACACACGTACACACAGTTAATGCTATCGAGCTCTCCCGGCTCCAAGACAGAATTTCACAAAATGTCTGAGAATGCATCTCGGAATTTGATCCGGAATAAGGAAAATACGAGATCCGTCCACAATGTTTACTTAAATGTGAATGCATTGCTTCAGTCTGGCCGCTAAGCTTATACTTATGTCTAATAGTAATACATGTATTTTGTGAAAGAGAGATTTCGGAGATTTCAGCAAAAAAACGCTCTTTACATGATGTAAAATACCAATCCTTGAATACATCGAATTTTAAGGTTTCCTTCAGAATTTAATGTACCAGATTATTTGGGCAAATCTTGCAAATATCCTGGTAGTGATGTAATCTGTGTAAATGTCTCTCATTTTTTCGAGTACATGACATATATTGCTTCTTGTTGAACGTTGAATATTGTGCATGATTAGAACGGAAACCAAAATTGCCCGAGTCGTTGAAATGGGGTTATTAATTGCTCTTCCAAACACGAAAGGAAAAATCCCATGTCTACAACACTATATAAGTTACTTAGTGCATTGGTCGTGCCAAGAGGATAATTTGGGTTACTAATTATTATTCGGAACACGTGATGTCTCAGACTTGTACTACGTGACAGTGTCCGAATTTGCTACAAAACAGCATAATAGTCATATTTATGGGAATTTTAGAAGGATCTGTACATATTTTCGTGAAAAAGTGGCTTATTCTTGGGTGGGGGAGTTTCTGTTCATCTTCATATCTGTGGGATAACGTCATCCTATTTCTTACACTCATGATCACTTCACTCCGAAAGAACTCCTTCAAACTATATTAAACACGTTCTATAACAAAGGAAGCACTCACCTGGATAAAAGGAAGTGGGCACCACATTAGAAAAGTTTTGACCTGTCAAACGGCTTAAAATTGCGACCGTTTCAGTCGTATGAGCAACCAAATTTTGGGAGTTTGGCTTTTTTAAAAATTAATCACAGGTATTTTACGAATACATTGTAGACATAAAAAATTGGGTATGTATGTACGTACCTTACGAAAGCTTAATGAGAACACAGGAGGGAAATCAAAACTACTCCCATGGTAAAAATCCTACCCCTGTGTCCTCATTAAGCTTCCGTAGTATTTGATATAAATACTATAAGTCTATATTGATCCGTTGCATGTAGTATTATATGCCATTTCGATTTTTAGCACAACTGAATTGATAAGGTTCAGTAGTGCTATAGGCATGGCAAGGTGTGTGTGTGTGTGTGTGTGTGTGTGTGTGTGTGTGTGCGTGCGTGCGTGTGCGTGCGTGTGCGTGCGTGTGTTTACATGTAAACGTGACTCTGAATTCATATGGTATACGAGGTTCGACCAGGGACGTATAAACTTCATCCTTTTTATTGTCATTATTATATGATATAAACCCCCCTCACTTTGTTGTTTTCCTGACATGCAATTTTGAAATTACTTTTATTATTTTTTAGACTCTCACAAATTGAATGTATGTACAGATAAAGCTGTGAAAGGGCGCCCTCAAATGTCAGCCAGCATAGCAAATATGAGCTGGCATAGCAAATATATACTCAAACGGATACTATTCCTCTAAATTTTCTCTCACACAATGCTTTATTATTATATAATATTTAAACCCCTTCACTTTTAGTAGTAGTAGTAAGAATAATAATAATAATAATTGTAAATAGTTTATAATCAACACGTTTTCCAACTTTCAAGTTTTCATAGGTGGCGATGATGCACATGATGTGGTAGATGTTTTGGAATTAGAGACTGGGACTGAACCAACTTGTTGCTTCTCCAATGGATATCAAAGTTGGTTGCTTTTCCTAAGATATCGTGAGTGGGAATATCTACTATCATTTCTAGGGCGTCGTTCTGAGACTGAAATATGTGTCATGGACGCTCCTGCTGTGATCCTGTAGCGAGCAATTTCACCAGTGTAACCACCACTCTGTTGTATTGCCACAGCCTTCGGTAAAAATTTGACGCACTCATATTTTTGACGCGAAATTCCCAAATTTCATCGAAGTAATATTTAAATCCATCATCATCATCATCATCATCATCATCATCATCATCATCATCATCATCATCATCATCATCATCATCATCATCATCATCATCATCATCACTTACCGCAAGAAACCGATGACCCTTGGCACCCGTCTAGTCTGTCTGTGCAATCACCGAGGATGTACCTGGCAACTCATCTGTCAATTGATTGGTCGCTTGCCTTGCAACACCGCCGTCGCTTGTACAGTCGCAAGAGATTAATCGCTTCAGGTGTCGTGTGTGTATATAACTAGGCCGTTTAATGCATTAATCATGACACAACACCAAGCACACGTATTAGTATTTCATGAAATACTATTTCCCGCAATGATCTTAAAAAATGATTTGTTAGGAAGTTCTCGCGATTTATCCTTCGATTTAATTTCTGATGTACTGGGAATAGAAATCCCAAATCTATTGCGTGATTGTAACTTTTTATAACACAATACATAAATTTGCAAATTGCATGCCTTTCATGTGTCATCTTTTTTTCAATGCTTCATTCCTTATTATGCACTTCTTCTGTTATTCATCATTTAACTTCATTTTGCGCAATACAAACTGCGAAATCTAAAAAAAAACAACCATCAATAGCTAATTTGCCTCCGTATACAGGAAGTTTATACGAGTCACCAGTTTTGTGTCCTTGCAATCATCGAATTGTTGTTCTTCTACCATAAAGATACGTTGCTACGTCATTAGGTATTTAGTAATACATTATCCTCTATTCTGCACAAATGTAACATGATTACTAGAATTTCAATTACCCCGTCTCTCTACACTAGATTGTCAGGGATAGATGTGAACACTGCGGCAAGGTTGCTGATATCTCCCAAGGGGCAACTCATCAAGGTCCTGCTATTGTACATTGAACAATGCAAAATGATTAAACTTACTTATTCAAACGGTGGTGCGAACATGCAACATTAAAACTATAGAGCGTGTGAATATAATTATCAGGGGAAACAGTTTTTTTGAATAATTACATTCCTGTATTAAGTAACATCGTATAAAATGACAAGCCGTATCTTGTTTTTAAATTTTATTGTACGAAATTTGTTTGCGACGCCAGTGATATATTCTGTGTTAATGGCACATCAGCAAGCCTTAGGTTTAATGCAAAGTGACGGGCATGGCGTCAAAATATAAAGGTTTGTTTGGAAACGAGATACAATAAGCCATTCGAACAAAACAAAGTTATTACTATGATATTATTATATAAGATGAGATTTAAATTCTGATTATTCATGAAATGCCTCTTTCGAGTCATCTCATCTTATCTCATATCACGCATTGTATTGTCTTTACCCTTTTTGTAAAATGGTATCTTCCTAACGGAAAAGACAAGTCTATTATTAGAAAATTGTATGTTGTTTTGAGTCAGTTGTGAACGGTTCTATTTAGACCTTCGTAGACGTGTAAATGGAACACTGTTTAAGCTATGTGATGTGATCCCACCTGTCACTTGTAACGCTTTCAGTCGATTGGGTGATATGTTGAAGGTATACCTTTGGTGAACCACGACATGAGGTGGATTTCCTTGATCATTACTCTGTCCTGCTCTTCCATCATTCCTGCCAATATGGCCAAAGGTAAGCACTAAGTACACGTCCTATCCTATGATCAGTCATAGCTCTCGCAGTAGGGCCCAACACTTGGTATTTGGCATACACATAGCTAACATATGAATGCATTGGGTAATGCCGACAATGACATGTACACCTGTAAAATTAATGCCATTTTCAATATTTCTGGTTTGAGATATAAACACTATTTTAACATCAATGTGTCAATCCAATTGATAGTTTTCTAGTTTTCTAAGGAAAAGATCGAAGAAGCATGTGTATCTGAAACATAGATGCCACACTTGTAAAATGGTTCCAGATATCGGTCACACCATGGAAGTATAACCCACGTGGGTTATACTTCCATGGTCACACATACATGCACATGGAAACACGGGAACTATTAAACTTATATTCACCAAGCAAGACGAAGTTGTTGCTAAGGTAATTTCAATTAGGTGATTACATCGTACATAAGCAATTATAGCTGGCTTAGCTTAGTATACAAGTTATAGCAATTCATAATTCCTTAATGATAATATTCAGGTAAAAGCAATTTGCCTGATCATATATTCAGAGTTTTGTCCAAATCTAATGTCAATTTGAATATTCTCCACGATTGTAGTAACCCTGTAAATGTCTTTCTCTTCTTACTTATCATAGGCACTTCAAAAACGGAACATTTCAGAATCAGGACCGTTAACGGTGAGTCTGTCTGTCTGTCTGTCTGTCTGTCTGTCTGTCTGTCTGTCTGTCTGTCTGTCTCTCTCTCTCTCTCTCTCTCTCTCTCTCATCAACAGTGTTCGGAACCGATGAGTATACTTAACAGTGATATAAAAATATAAAATCTAATATTCATGAAAAATAACATCGTATTCAAGAATTTTAAGAGCAACTGTATTATATCGGTTTGTATGTCAGTCTAGGGAATTCAATTTCTATTTGGTTTTTCACAATAGCGTGACATCATGTTCTACAAGGCTATGAACAACTATTCAATCACCATAGCCATCGCTTCGGCTTGGTGTTGCGAGTCCATATTGTGTAAGTACAACTCAAACAAAATTGCCCACATGTTAAATTTCCGGTTGTATCACATTTCGTACGCAAACTTACAATTTCGGAGTATTTATGTGGTTGGCGTATGAGAAGCGATGAGTGGGAGAATACGATAGGTTAAACACGTAGCCTGACGCCAAACAAACACTGTAGATAATTATACCATCTCCCATGACGGTACATGAACACGGTTTCGACAAATGCACTCTAGACAGTTTTGAAAATAAGAAGGCATCGTAAGTATATATGGATATTGATACACAGTCAGCACAGGTGATAATGAAGTGATGAGTTTCAATTAGGCAGCACCATGTTGTCAATGTCTCTACAACGTTTTTTGTTACAAATTACATTAAACAAAATACAGGCACTGATAGCGCACAAGCATAACAAATTATACATTTTATATCATCACTGTGTGGTGAAACACGGAAGATTCAAACACAAACATGTTTATTTGTATCCACAGTGAAATAAAATGTAACATTTGATGTGCGCACGCTATCAGTGCCTGTTCTTTGTGTAATTCGCAAAAAACCCAAAAAACATTGTGCGATCGAGATGTAAAAACACCCTACTGCTTAAATGAAAGTCTATAGTCACTCTAGTTTGGAAGTAGCTAGCATCGAGCCAGACTATATTCCAAACTGTATTTGTTATCGTATCCAAAGCAATACAAGCTATTACCAGATATGAACTAACGTGTCCTGCCCTCGTAGACTAGTTTCTCCCATAGACGTGCGTGCTTTCCCCAAGAGAATATCACTTTAATCATGATAAAACTAGATCTGCTAATTAACACGCACCCATTTCGCTCAAACATATTTCATTAGGGTTATTAATATGTTCGAATTTCGCTAAAAATACTAATGATTTCTTTAGAAAAGTACATACAGTGTGTGTGTGTGTGTGTGTGTGCGTGTGCGTGCGTGCGTGTGTGTGTACATGTGTGTGTGTGTGGGGGTGGGGGGGGGGGTGGGGGTGTGTGTGTGTGTGTGCAACATTTCATTTCATTTTGACTGAATGGTTTTTGAGATAACGGCAATGTTGAGAAATTTTTTGTAAAAAGCCACACGGATGAGAAATTGGTATTTTATTTAGGATGTTTAATTAAAACACTTTAAGTATGTGTCTCTACTTGAAAAAAACAATATGGAAACCCAACAGACCAAGTCCATTCGTTGTCATTCAGTAAATAGCAAAAAAGTGAATGGTTTGGCATTGTACATACAGGTCTGGAAGTAATCATTGCATCACATGGACGGTCTGAGGTCACATCCAGTCTGCACACACATCTGTTGCCATCCCACACGTCACCATGCATAAGCCATAACTAGTTTGATTACATGTGTATGGTTGTCATTACAAGAGATTATTTATATTTACTCAATTTGTTAACGGAGTAATCCCTGTACACACTATAAAAAACATGTCGCATCGTTTTCGTTCATATAGGTAAACATAGCAAAGTTATTTGTCAATTAAACATCTAAAATAGATTATATGCCAAGTTCTCAGGATCATCCATATGGCCACTTTAATGATTATGCAAATGAATACAAAACAGATTTCATGACACCGTACGTTTGCTATACATAGCTCGAGGCATGTAAAATGCAACTACCAAGTGATCTTTCACTTATTCAAATCCTACTCTGGATATAGTTAAAAAATCTAATATTGTTAAATTTTATGCAAATTAGGGTGGTTAGTATGCACGAATTTCGCATCAGTTCTATAACCACATTGAATATGTATACTGCATTTCATTTCATTTAAAATAGTGGTTCATGACAATAGATGACACACATACACAGGCAGAGACAGACAGAGACAGACAGGCAAGTAGGCATGCAGAGACAGACAGACAGACAGACAGACAGGCAGGCAGACAACAAAACATAAACAACTGTGAAAATGGACGGTTTGCAGCGCTATCACCAGAAGAAAGATAACGATTATAGTCGTCTAGTAGAGATTGCTATGATAAAGTCAGAATAGGTGTAATTTTGCAAAGTCCATGCCGCGAAATCGTCAGAAAGAGTTCAATCTGGATGAAAACTATGCATGGAAATGATTACAGCTGTTTTTATTAACCAGTGTTGTACTGCTGCAGGTGCAATTGTTAAGGGTCATAATCCCCGAATGAAGTATTCACAAAAGGTACAGATCAAATCTCCAGGTAGCATAAATCAGTAATCGTGAATTCCATGTTGTATAAACCCGTAGAAAACTCTGGTCATATTGCCTTGAGTTACACATTGCATTCACATGATTTATAAAAAATCCAAATTAACATTGAAATCCGCACGGCTCGGTAACACTAAAAATGTACAGCTGTAAGTGGAGGATTGATGATGTGTTATTTGCGCTATGAGTAGCACCGCCATCATAGGGTTATAGGGGGCAGTACACGCTGCTCTCGATGCATATTATGTGCGTTGACGTATTACTTTCCGATGGCACACCCAGTTATGGTAAGCGTTAATAAGACTAAAACCTAGTAATGTATGACATATATATATACATGTACATATCACAAGCGACAGTTGAATGTCGAGACAAAACTATCCATTCGACAGGTGTAATTTTGTTTAAAGGCGACACCATACGGATGTCATCACATTTGCAAGGAAGTCCAGAATTCATTCGATTGTGACACTGTCGAATAAATAGCAATGGTGAGATGACAAAAATATAGCGATGTATAATTAACGGAAGGTACATGTCCCTTCCGAGGAAATTGGTTTCATGTTATAAATTGTAACCTATGTCTTTTAGTCGACGTTATGTCGGATGTCTCATTATATCTTATGCAAATTACTGTGACATTTGAACCTTCTTAATTGTGTTACGATCAGAACGTTACCTGTGACTGATTCAACGTTGTAATTTCTTTTAATTCGTTTCCCCAACTGAACGAAAGGTTGCAGGGTTCAATGCCCTGTGTGGGAAGGTTCTTTTCCTTAACCTGATTATTTACTATTACTTTTGATTATAAATTGTCTCAATTTTTACGTTCTCAATTTCCCTTTGGACTTTTTTTTGTTATCTGATTGTACACTTTGGTATTACTTTCTGGGATTGGGACATGCGGGAGTGTGAACCTGGCAATTCGTTATGGGAAGATACCTTTTATCTTTATAAATGTGAATAGGTTCATTGTTATTTAAAACTGTTAATCCTACAACAATCACAGTATATTTGTACTTTGTCGTTTCTATGTTGTTTTTAATCAAATGTAACCAGTGGTATTGTATGCACCACATCGTATTCATGGTTTGATTGTAATACAATTCTATAGGATCTATTTTCCCTTTTCATTCAGTTATTTCCTTTTTCCCCTTTAGATTTCGATTTCTTTCAATCTGCATTCAACTACCTCTCCCCTGATATGCCAGTGACAGTTTTGATCTTTATCTCTTTGCATTGCCTCGAGGTGCTTTTAAATTACTGATCAATGAATATCAAACGTAACCCTAGACTGATAATCAATTGCTTTGAATTGTCAGTGTTCGGTCAATTATTAAAAATTATCGTTATTTGATGTTGACAGATGAGCCCTGCTTTAAGTGTGCTACACTGTCGAGTCAGAAAACTACTATATGTATACACATGACAATGAAATGCGATGGCTACAGCGACTGTCCAGATGGTAGTGATGAGGATTATCGTTTATGTTATGGCGGTAAGTGCTGCTATTAGACACCATATCCAATCTTCCTCTCAGGTGCCCTACTTTACTCTTGATAAATGCCATGATATTTATGTTCATGTATTGTCTAGCCATGGGGTACCAGTGAGCAACTCTTACAACGCCATTACAAACCGGCATGAATCAACAGTTTGACGTGTGATGCATGGTACGAAAGGTCAGAATGGATATGTGGCACAGCAGTTGTAAAGGTTACCAGTGAGATATTACATATACAGGTATAACCGTGTTACAGATGCGAAGACAGAACAACGCTTTCAGTAAAATGTTGCCCATCTTTAAAACTCTTTAAAAAATTTAAAAAGAAAAGTATATCGCACTAACCCTGTGTTTTACCAAATTCAGTTCTCTAAATACATGTGCATAAACTATGTATCTGAATATTTGAATTCAAATTTGAATTAAAAGCAAAATAAGCAACAACAACAACAACAACAACAACAACAACAACAACAACAACACCAAATGTAAACAACAACAAAACAAATGTAAGTGTGTAAAGTCAACCAGCCAGTGTGAATCAGGGGCAAAATGACCCACTCTCCTTACTGAATATCATGGAGCTCGCTATCTATCATTTGAAATAGTAGCAGCAGCAGATGGTATGATTATTTCGTTAAATACATTTATGTGTCCTTTGGGCACCCTTTAAAATTTATAGCTACAAGGGAATCCTATTATATAATCTTGATTATGAGGAGCACGAATAAATGCTACGACATATATATCCTGGATTTTCATTTCAAGGAAACTCATTGAAAAAGACGTACTGTGTGTCATTGAGGTCTAAAACAATGGAAAACGTTTTGAGTATATCTTATCTATATCACTGTCTTTGGTTGCCATAGCAACCTCACTGTCTGAATGTGGACAATCCATACCTTTAATAGGAAAAGAAACGTCAATGTCTTTCTACTGTCGCTTGTCAGTCTTTATCAGTGAGCACTTTCCGTAGGATTTTGTACCCATTATCATTATCGTTATCAATTAATATACTGTTCATTATCTAAATTTAGTTTTTTCATTGTCATGAATTATCATAGTTAATTTTTGAGTATCTGACAATTTATTGATACAATCGCAACATTAAAGGAAAGAAACTGGTTTGAATAATTGTGTGTGGTTTTGGTTATCAGCATCATATATAGACATTATTGATTACCACGGCATCAATTTCCCGTTGTATCAACTTCGCACAACTGTAACATTAGTATGATTTTTAATTTTTTTGTTACGCAGGGTGCCTAGTGTATATTCATAAATAACCACACTTTATGAAACCATTATGTTGATAACCATGGTAACAGAAACAAGTGCTTACATTTGACACAGATCGATTTCTCTTCTTAGTATTTTACCATATCCTAAAGCAAATTGTATTGATGAAAGTAACAATAATACACCACCACAGCAACAAATGATATACGTTCATACCACATGTGCTGCTAATTAACATACATACATACATTCATGCATACATACATGCATACATACATACATTCACACATACATACATACATACATACATACATACATACATACATACATACATACATACACACATATACATAGAGTTTCATTCTTCTTTCATTCAAGTAGAGTGCTCAATCATCTTGGAGAGCTATCATACATAAAAATGAAAGAAGACGAGTCTGATATTACATTATGGATTTATACTACGGACCGTTTCATCATTTCTCGATGTTTATCTGAATCGGGGCATGCAGTATGGTATTCGATATAGTCGTCCAGGAATGCTTTATTATTCGAGTGCTATGTGTCAATAAGTAATGGTTAAAATTTGTTTTGTATAGATTCCTGTGTTGCGAATCTCCATAGTCATGAATTGTGTAATGGCGTCAAGGATTGTATAGATGGACGAGATGAAAACATTGATAGATGTAAAAGTAAAGGTAAGAAACTGATTTACTTACAAACATTACATACTAGAAATTGGGAATTCTGAGAGGCACAGTACAATACATATAATACACTGAGCGCCTACCCCAAAATTGTGCGTACTTAGTTTATTTTCAATTTTCAAAGAAACAACTGATATATTCCAATGTTTCATGACATGAAAACTGACGATACGAAATAAAAAAAAACAAAGAAGGGAAGGAGCATTAGGGCAATAGAGTTCCATAAATATTGATAAGACTTAAGCTGTTACCATGTTTTGTAGTCGGTTAGGCAACACTGGTCAGAGTAGGAATAAAATATGCATAAGGCTAGCCCTTGGCATGTCCTCTTCACAATCCTTTTCCGGAAACAAATTGTTATGTGGGCTTAGATGAAATGTTTTTGTAATTTCTATGTATCTCAAGCTTGGTGTTTTCGCACAGTCTAAGTGTGTAATAAATAAATCACTCTACTCTGTTTACTGCAAACTACACAATGTTGGCGCAGGAAGGATATTACATATCAAAGTCTTTTACAGTTGCCTTAGGTCCTGATTTAAATTTGTAAAGGTATTTTTCTGTTCTCAGCATGAGTAAAGGATCGAGAAGCCTTTAGTCTCTAAGAAAGATTTAGCATCAGACGTTTGTAAGCGATGTGTGCATTCTAGCCAGACGAGATTAAAACAGACTCCCAGGGATATATGAGGAAGGGGAAATGAATTTTGCCTTCTATTTTGACATACTTAGTGCATGAAAAAACATGAAAGTCCCCTTTCGTGGTTGCTACCCTGTGATCCATTACAGCAAAGGTTGAGTAACTAAATCACAGGGGTATAATTTGTCGAAAGCTTCGCTGAAGTCAAGACATATATTACAGTTGTCGGCCTAATGGAGTGTACTTATTTCGCACGATCTTGGACATTAATGGTGAGGTGAACTCCCAAGATGTATATTGTTATACCTTTCAGGAGAAATCCCATTTAGATATCTGTAATAATATAATGGAGTGTCATGAATGTATATTTTGTATGCTCTCATGACGAATCATATCTGTTGTATACTTATCTGAATACCCAAATACAAGTACTCTAGATCTGCACTGCAGTGTTTTAAACATCGTCGTAAAACCAGTACAGACCTCTTTACGGCATGCGCATCAGCGGAAAATGTGCCACGGCTTGCAAGAACAGGTGTACAGGAGAAATTAAGATGCCGTTGTGTTTCACTCATGGGACACTATTTTTACACATACAGAGAGACAGTGCCGCACACAGTGGGGATTTTCGAAACAGAAGTCAAGTTAACATGTTGATTATCAGTTGGGAAGTAAACAGTTAAAGCTGAAATCATCAAGTCCATGTGTAATATTCTGAACAGAAGCCTTTCTTCCACTACACTGTAAAGGACTAGCAATGATTATTACTTTTCACTGTAAAAAGTCCTGCTGTGTGTATTGTATGTCTGTTATTGTTAGTCTTCAATTGAATTGCGTCATGTCCCATGAGTGAAACGCTAAATAAGCATATCCGCTTCTCGTCTCATTCCGAAACCTAGTATATTGTTATACCTTTCAGGTGCTTCCTAAAAAGACTTAGTCTTGTGCATAGTTGATTAAAAACGAGAATATGTTAACAGACAATATTTAATGAGTGAAAATCAGTGTTGATCTTGTTATTTTAACAGCGTTTTCTTTGTATATCTCTTTCAGTTAACCAAATGGGCCTTGGTATGGCAGTCACTGTGTATTTCTTCATGCCTCTAGTCATAATGATTGCAGTTCTTATAGCATGCGTACTTTGTTATGGGCGATGCAGCACATCACGCTACGATCCTGCTTTAGATGCAATAACTGTAAGATTTCCAAGTCCATGTAGTGAAATTCAACATGGAAGACATTCACTGAAAAGCAATACAAATACGTACACCGCCATATCTGTTTGATAACTGTATACCTGCGAAACTTCAAAAAATAATTCAAAAATATTGGGATAACATGGCATTACAATATTTTGGACTCTTCAATGGGGTATGAGATACGCAACGGTGTTTAAATTTGTCGTAAAAAAAGTTTGACAAAAGTACTTGACAATTCACAACACACTCGGTGTCCGGGGACATGTTCTGAAATTGCTCGTGTATGGCACGTAATAAGGTTAAGATTAAGTAATTAGTTTAGGCAGTTCAGTAATTAAGTTCGGACGTTAGGTAATAAGGTTTTGGATGTCAAGTTATGACCATGTTGCATTAGACTATCGGATATAATGCTACCTGTTTGGATTACTCATTTGGTCATTCATTTATAGGTTAGCGTATTAGGCAAACTGTATGCAGTAGTTACTTATATTCCCATTCCGTTTCAATTTGATGTAGACAGGTACTTAGCTTTTGCGAGTCTTCGCATTGTTAGGGTTAATACTTTCAATTATTTAGTATTACGAGGCAAGACGTCATACTGTCAGTGGTAGAAGATTATGTATGTCAGTCTTTGGATATAATTTGGTGTCACAAAAGTTATTCTTGAATCAGCTGTCTCTTTTTACGTATATAATCTGTATTCTACGATGCCAGTGTTATCCTTTTTTTCAAAGCAAGGATTACATAAATCAATGCTTGTCTCTCGTTACCCTGATCTATCTGTGTGTGACAGGCACTTAAATGATACACTTTAAACCTGCAGTGGCTGTAACTGGGACATTGTTTTCATCAACCAGCCAAATGATATATTCCCTAAAATTTGTTCAATTACTTCTAAATAGACACTGTTAATTAGTAGTCAACATTATCCGCATGCAGTGTATTGACAGGTTTAAATCTTTAGAGGGAAAGTTTGGCTTTGAGAATTCGTTAACATGTTAGTTTGACCAGTGATATATTTGTGATACCCTTCCCTTATACATTTGTGGTTTAATTGACTTGCCTCGATACCTATATATGGTAGTGCTCATTGAATATTCAATATCAAGGTACAAGCTAGGTTATATACTTTCAGCCACAGCGATCACCATTCTCTCATGGCGTGTAAACCTAATTGATTATAGTTTGTGTGGAAACACAATCTGATTAATATCCATGTGTAGTGTACTCGGCGCGATTTCATGTACGTATACTGTTGCTTGTTTTTTTTATGATCGCCCGTTACCTACGATGTAGCTAACGGGCGATCACTAAAGAACAAACCACAGTAAACGTATGAGCTAACAAAAAATCGCACCGAGAACACTACTGTAACATCGGATTGTGTGGAAACTCATCAGCGTGTTTTGGGCTATGGGGGCACTGATTATTGGGTCCGAACTGTAAACATACACATTCATTACGTTTCTTAGCGTGTTATGTGTACAGCTACACAAAAACAAGTTTACCTGTAAAGGATTCAATACACCAGATAGTATAGAACATTGAAAAGTAGAGAAAAATCTATATCACAAAACAATTTCATAAAATTGTCAAATTTCTCGCTTATCTTATCTCATCTCATCTCATCTCATCTCATCTCATCTCATCTTATCTTAATCAACATACGATACTCTTCCTAAATTACAATATCAAGAATAAATGTCAACATACATTTTAGGAATTTTATTTATGTATGATCCATGGGACTGCTTAGTTTTTGTACAAATGACATACACGTCATTTACATACAATATGATATGCACAATCAAACAGAACCTTTCCATCTGTTTATATTTCAATGCCACAATTTTAATATACTATGAACAAATTTCCTCAAAAATCAAAATTTGTTCATAGTCAAATGTCACCTAAAACTGGTGTGTTTTTTTAATCATGACGTTCTGACGTTAACCTTGGCGCAGCAAATATTAATACTCAAGAGTAATATTACTCATTAAATATGTATATCATTATGAGTCATAGAATTACTGACGATGAACTACGTGGAAATACAATATTTACCTCAAGGTAAAAGTGATCAGCCCCCTTAAAGCACATAGTCCTTTTGACAGGAGCCCCTAACTTTATTATAATGAATCCAAAGAAGAAAGAGAAGAATGTACAGTTTTAAATGCTTGCATTATGTACCCTAATTAATATGTCCTAATGGAATAGCCTAACCCTTAGATGCTCAGACGAGAAATTTAAAGCTGGGCAACTGTCTACGTCGGAGTCTAATGGAACTAGTAAACGAACGCACTATTATTAGGCGTACGCGTTGTGAGTTAGTCTTTCGAATCGAACCTCCTAATATAGCTATAGCATTCGTGTCACATGACCTCCGAAAGAGATAATCTAACATACAAACTAGATAATCTAACATGATCCGAACTACATAACCTAACGTCCGAACTACATAACCTAACGTCCGAACTACTTAGATAATCTAACCTCCAAACGAGATGATCAAACCTACGTGGAATGAAGGATGCTGACCGAATTTTACTTTCTTACTGTGACTTTAACTAACATTAATCAAAGCCATCATTAATAACTTACATAATTTACATAATCGTTTTGAGTACGTTTTAATCAAATTCTAGTAACTTAGGGAGTCTTCTCCACTGCATTATAGTCCATCTTCACGTAGATAATTGTCCATAAATTTACAAACTGAGATAAATCATAAAGACGAATAGATCAAATGTCTCTAATTGTCTTTAATCCACAACGAACTGGATAATCTTGATATAATCTAGATAATCTAAAGTTTCAATCACTGACATAATCTAACCTTCGAACTTAATAATCTAATCTACGAATTAGATAATGTGTAAGTCACTTACGAACTAGATAATCTAACCTACGAGCTAGATAATCTGACCCCCAGATTTAGTTATCCATCTTAGAATTAAAATAACTCGTTTTAAAGCTAATGGCAGACGCTCCATGTGAAGTAGCCGGATTTAATTTAACTACATTGTAAGTGTATCTCTCCAGAGGCTGTGTCAGTTGGAACTCATACTATGTCCATAAGGGATCCTGATTAACCATTATTTTTTTCTACCTTATCTGTACCCCAAATATAATAAAAATATCGTTGTCAAGGTTGTCAACATTATCCAATTTGAGATTATATTACTTGTCAGTCGCTGACAGACAGTCAGTCAGTCAGTCACTCAATCTACATTATACATATGTTTTATAGGTCAAAATTACTAGAATCACAATGCATCTAGCACTATATGTAGCTAGCCACATCTATACATCTACAGAATCATTCACCATGGAGTTTGAAAGAAAACAATCCTCTCTCGAGTCATCATTAATACAGCACGAATACCAAAGTCATCCATCATAATCTTTTTTTTAAAAATATTCACATGTTTGATGTATGACTGGGTTGATTTGATTATTGAATCAGTACAGCACACGGTGAGTGAAGTAGGCCTGCAGGGTATGCTGATGACAATATTTGTAAATTATTATCAGGCAAGTTACGATTTACATATACATTCTTTTCTATTAATAAAGTACTCGGCAGACAACTAAATATTTCAAAGTGCCATTTTGTCATTAATCAGCACGGGCCTTGATAAATGTATATGTTTTAGTCGAAGGCATTGTGATCATGCAGAACAAAGTATGTATGTATGTATGTATGTATGTATGTATGTATGTATGTATGTATGTGTGTGTGTGTGTGTGTATGTATGTATGTATGTATGTGTGTGTGTGGGGGGGAGGGGGTGCGTGCGTGCACGCATGACTTGCGTACCCATCCTGATTTTTATCTTCCTTATATACACCATAATTTGGCTGTTGCTATGGTAGTGGTCTTATTGCTAGGCATATTTGCATCCATTTTGAATGTTTACCCACTTACATATTGCAATATACATCATCATTTAGCCGTGGCTATGGGGGATGGCCTTGTTGCTAGGCATCTTTGAATATTTTTTACCTGTTGTTATCAATGTAATATACATCATTTGCCTGTTCCTAAGGGCGTTGTCATGGTTGCTAGAGCCACTTGTGTCAAAATGTTTTGATCAGCAGTATAACACCCTTCCAAATTTCAGCCCCATTCACCATGTGAGTTTGTTTTTTTTAGATATACATTTTTGACCAAAATTAAGATGTTTAGACCTAATTTGAATATCACTGATGTGATCATAGTGTCATGAATACACTTTCAGCTATACCTCCCAGATACATACCTCATTAAAGTTCAGGTCAACTGGCCCATACGTTTTGGAATTAAAGATTTTTGACCAAGATACCCACATTTAAGACTTAAGTTGCATATCACCGATGTTATAATGTCAATAAATTTTCTTCACCTACACACCCCTTAGAATATTCCCAAAATATCACACCAATCTGACCTAGAATGACATTTTTTAGACCTAAATCACACACCTATGATGCGATCATTTTGCTTTGAATAATATCCCAACTAGAAACCAAAATCAATGTCCCCATCAAATACCAAGGCAATCGGTCTGGTGGTTTTTGACTTAATTTGTTTACACACACACAGACAGACAGATGCTTTACCATGCTTATAACCTCAATTTAGTTGTGGTAAAAAATTGCTTTCTAGTTGCTCTTGGAAAAAAATGTTATCGTGGTGACCGAAAATGTGTTGCTGTGTCCAAATCCTCCCCTCCCCACTCCCCCAGAAATCGAATGGGTTAGCTCTTAACCATTGTTGTTTTTATACATTTGTGATTTTAAGTTAACTAGCCTACCAGAGGAGGCCGAACAGGTCTCACGTGACACCCATGTATACATGGGTGACCCATCGGTGAGTACTTCATATCTTTAAACGTATTCGTGAAATTTGCATCATTAATGTTAAGTTCACGTGATGAATATTTTTTTTCAAAACCCATTATGACGATTATGAAATATCATAATTATGCTTCCAGTGCATTTAAACACAAATGTAAGTATTGTTTTATTTTCCCCATTAATTTCCATTCGGAATTGCAAGGTTTTGCATTAAAAAACCCAGAAAGCCCGCAAAATAATGTATAAAGCATCACTACATTTTGTTGTGTTTGGTTGTTTTCAAGATGGCGACGCGATTTTTTACTTGCATATTAAATTGATGTTGAATTTGTACAATATCACGACGTCTTTGACACATAGGTTTAGGCCTACTATTATGCCATCAACTTGTGTATTGACACTCTCGAGTCATACGGTAATAGTCAACACCAGTGGTTATCATTTCCAGTCCTTTTCATTTTCATGAAATTGTCATGACTGGTTTTTCACTGGTTATTAAGACATGTTTTTATGTTTATTTTCAAGACTACAAAGCTCCTCAAAGCAGTTTGCAACCGCGGGCGCAATCAATAGACATATCTACTGTTCCAAGTCGGTATTTTCTTCAAGTTAGGTGTTATTTTCTTCAAGTTAGATGTTGTGTCAAATAACATTAGCTCTGGAAATAGGCGATCCGATCGAGGACTCTGACACGTCTGCATCCAGTGGATGAAGAAATGCCTGAGTCCTCGGAGCGCATATCTCCGGAGTTAGTTATAGAATAAAATCTGCTCGGTGCTGACTTTAGTTGTCTTTTGTGAAAAAAACGACGTGAGTGTGAACCCCATCCGTATCGCCTGACGATAGCTATTGTCTGTAAAACTAATATAAATGACTGATGCGACCACACTAGGGAGTGTACACTATATTTACTTCCAGAGGATTTTAAGGGGTCATCAAATTTACTCCTCAAAAATGAGGTGGGGGGGGGAGGCTATTAACTACCTTCAGTAAATGTAATTGGATATTCGAATTGGATGTGTATGGAGAGCGCCGCTATCGGCCGTTGCTTGTGTCAGTCAATGTTATTATGCCATTTTATTCAGCCTATTTTACATATGGTGCTGCCACAAGTCAATGCAGGGATCTACTTTACATGTATATAAACAATACAGAACAGAATGTAGCTTGCCTGTGGTTGACGTAGAGGACTAACACCATGGCGACATTACACGATTCCGCTATCCCACAGACACTTGTGTTCCGAGATATATATGTTTCATAATATAACGATAATATTGACTTTTTTGGCCGATAATATGAGACTGAAGAGGTAATAACACTTCCATCTAGAGACATGATTCAAGCATAGACAATATAGGCTTCCCCTCCACTGTCTATGACTCAAGTTGTAGAGTGCTTTGTTTCATTTTTCATGTTCCAGGACGCTCATAATTATGCATTACCTTAGTTACCTTAGGACACTCACTTAATATTCAAGACTTATTGTAATTATTATGACGACCAATGTTTGATAGTTAACTAATACATTTTAGAGATTACAAGACACAATTGATCTTGGATCTCGGAGCTGTGAGCATATGTCTCACTAGACTCCTGCCTTGATTGAGTAAGGCAATGATGCCGAACCCGGGACGATCACGAAATAAAGGTTACCTTTAAGTTTCACGCCAAATATAGCCTCGTTTGCAGTCATCTTCAGTTATTGTACCTGTATGCTGCTCTTTCAAGTAAAGCACGTCATGAATCCATCGTTTGCATTTTTAGCGGGTAAAAGCAAAGGGGCTCCGGCTTAGTTTTGTTTATGAAAACACACACAAAACAAACAAACAAACAAACAAACAAACAAACAAACAAACAACAACATATAAACATCGAAAAACACAAACGACAGAATAATTGCAGATCAATATCGACAATGTTTCTGTGCAACAAGAATTACGATATGTTTTCCTATATATGTGAAATGGTCACTATTGCCAAGGGATGTGACTGATCCCTACCAAATGCCTTGATCACGGTATTGCCCTACACCCAACCCTTGACTACGTACGCAACAACCAGTATTGGTGCTTGTACGTCTACGATACAGATACAGATACAGAAATGCGAGCATTATATTTCCCAACTCGTAAAAATATCGAGCCTGCATGTATTTACAATATCATGTTCAGGCTCCTACGGGTGAATTGTTTTATTTATTTATGCTCCCTAGAACTCAATGCCGGCAAATATTCCGATAGAATCAACCAACATAAGAGAAATTCAGGATGAAAGCAAATTTATGATTATGGTTGTATATGCTCTAGTGGAGTTGATTTGGTTGCCTCAGTTATACTATCGAGTATATATGCTTGATTGAAAATTTTGTTATTATCGCCTCGTTTCACTTGCCATTTGATATCTTGTACACCGTTTATGAGCTTTACATGATCATACTTCTGTTTTTCTTTTGTTCTATATGCATATTGTCACTGTCCTAGATGTTCCTATTCTGAAGCCATTGTTAACAGTACTATTATTAACAGTAATTCAAGGCCCGTGTTAATTAATAATTGAAAGCGTGTCAACGAGATTTACTATCGTCACATCAATGCTTTGGGATAAACGGTATAATGTATGAAGATTTCGATTTTCGTTTTCAGTACTGTGCCTCTAGAAAGAAATTGTCGTTTTCCAAAATTACGAACCTATTGCTGTTGAATTGGCAATTTTTAGTTTATGTAGTTTATGAAGTGTCTTTAAATACTCCCCTAGACTTCTTTATTGTATGTAGACATATAGACTGTACTAATACTCCTACCGTACTTTCACGTATGATTATTTTGTCTATAAGTATGTTTCATAAAGTAGAGGTCATAAATGTCATTGGAGCTTTCAAAGGCGTAAATCAACGACTCTAATTAACGTAAGTAGGAACTAAACCGTAATAATCCTGATTAATTAGAAATCGTGTACTTGTTTATGTTTCTTGACTATAGGTGGGTTGAAGCCATAATAGCATCCGGTTCATTGACAGTTTTTTTTTAGTTTTAAAGATATATTTTCAAGAAGCAAGCTTGAGTTAAAATCAAATCTACGCTAAAAACGAATGTAAGGTACGATGAACAATTCTACCAAGTGACTCTTGTAATAGTTTGCCTACTGCTATTGTTGACATCTGATTCATTAACCAAATGAGTAGACATTGTACAAGAGATGGTTGTGTTTTGTCTTTAATAGTGTTTATCAGAACATGAAACCTCTCGACGAGTTTCACTAAACTAGATACATCGTTTAATAACATTTGCAAGCTAAGACGAAATCTCCAGTAATGTATTACTACTCAGAGAATTAGAAAATTATTGCCTTGCCTCTAATGGTGCTGACGAGATGTCGGCGTACATTTGGGAATATTCATTTGAGATTACTATTCTCAATAATTTTCTGACTGTGTGTGCATGAACCAAGAGTACAAACACATCAGACATTCCAGGACGTTAAGCTATAGTGATTTATGCCATAACAATCGTATTCCGTCTGCTGCTGTCTTGGAGCCTCGTATACATATTTTAAGCTCTTAAAAACGTATTGTTCCACAACCACGTATTGTGGTCTACAACTAAAATCAAATGAGTAGGGAAAAAATCGTTTTCTGGCGGTAAAAAATTAAAAACCTTACTAACATCGCTACATTTTACCGTCTGGCTGTTCAAAATTCAGCTAACGTTTTATCATCCGCTTGTACAACATAATTTTTAATAATATTGTTATATTTTATCGCCTGGCTGTACATATATATCACTGACATTGTCTTATTTCATTATCTAGCTGTGCGAATATCTTACTGACATATTGTTACATATCATAATCTGGGTGTACAAAAATCTCACTAACGTTGTTACGTTTTGTCGCCTAGTTGTAAAAAAATATTACTGACATTGCTACATTTTATTATCTGGCTGTACAAAATAACATAGATTTCGATGTAAACTTGAAAGTATTGTCCGGAGAAGTCTCAGTCAAAGTGAGATCAAGTGAGTTACTATTCAAGCGGCTTTGATTTGGACAACTATAAACTATAAAACCCAAGACGATCCGACCCGGCCCCGTTTTTATGAGTGAGTATATGAGTGATGAAGTAAGTGAATGAATGAATGAATGAATGAATGAGTGAGTGAGTGAGTGAGTGAGTGAGTGAGTGAGTGAGTGAGTGAGTGAGTGAGTGAGTGGGTGGGTGGGTGGCTGGGTGAGTGAGTGAGTGAGTGAGTGAGTGAGTGAGTGAGTGAGTGAGTGAGTGAGTGAGTGAGTGAGTGAGTGAGTGAGTGAGTGAGTGAGTGAGTGAGTGAGTGAGTGAGTCAGACAGTCAGTCAGTCAGTCAGTCAGTCAGTCAGCCAGCAAGTGTGTGGGGATAGGATTTCGTAAATGCTATTTCGGGTATTAAACTATGTGTAATAGAGACCTGACAGAACGTCATTTCTTGTATATATTTACCTAGACTTGTTATCAATTATGTCCCATGAAAGCATTTTAGGATACAACCTTGAATCTGTTTCTCCGTGTAATTTACAGCAAGCTGATGTTTGAAAGCACTGCCATGCGTCATCATCAGTAACTTAACTAGGAATTTACCTTGTTCATTGGATTGCTGTCAAAAGTATAAGAACTAGATTCGTCGTAGAGGGATATGAGTTGTCGACGTTGTTTAATTTGGATGTGTTTGTGTAAAAAAGCGCTGGTTAGCTTCTCTTTGTGAGTATTTCTGTCTTTTGAATGTGATAGGGTTGTCAATATTTGTTCAGTATGTCGTCACCAACTATTACATTGATTCTAGTGTTTCACTTTGGGCGTAGGTAGAACCAATCAGAAACGGTGTCAACTTTGATTTCGGGGGGGGGGGGGGGGAATTTGGGATAAACAAATTTGTCGGCAGGTGAAGAAAAAATGACCCCGTAATGGCTCGAAAAAAAATTTGTTCCAACAGGCAAAAGTAAAAATTAATGTTGCGATGTGCTGAAATCAGCAAAATCAGCAAATCATCAGGGGGGTACTCGAAAAAATATGCATAGTTTTGGGTTGGGTTTCAACAATAACAACAAAATCACCAAAGTTCTTAACAACGTAACAAACAATTGTCTGATTTTAAAATCCTTCAATTTGCACATACGAAATAATACAACAACGAAATAATACATCAATGTAAGAGTTGAATGGCACTTGTTGTTTTTGGTCCAAAAAATACCAGTATCTTAAAGTTAGTTGTTAACTTGTAACATGTAGGTAGTTATGAACTACACGTTACAAAATTGGTAACCAAGAAATGTTTTTACATTGCTTCTGCATATAGAAAAAATAATTTGATGCAGGACTGACAATAGAAAAAAAGTGTGCTGTCACAGTGATGGGAAAAAAAATTTCTGCTATACCGACTTCCTCCAACCCCCCCCCCCCCCAATCAAATGGTTCTCCCCTAACGTGAACTTTATCCTAGTTAATATGTCACAATATACACCTCTTAGCCCCTCCTGATAAAAGAGTTGGTTCAAATTCAATGATAGGGATCAGCCTATTTTTGTTTTCACAGGGAGGAGTCAGATGCCCAGGTTCAGAGTCTTTTTGCTGGCTCGATGGAAAATTCATCGACCTCCCCCCCCCTCCCCCGGAGAATTTCACCAGGCCCCGACTTCTGCCATTTTCCTTCTGTTGACTGGTGCAGAATTAAGATCTAGATCAATAGCAGATTGAACGTTTATCGCACTGAGTTGAATGGTTGGACGAAGAGAGAGGTCTTGTGCCTTTGTATGTGTTCTTATATATTCAAATCAAATGTCCGTGCAAGTGCAAAGTACATCGACCAACATGTTAGTTTTGGGCCTACCGGAAGTCAGTCATTTGAGTTACTCCACACCCCTACTATGGAAATCGAGTGGTCCGAACATGTACGTTTTTTACCACGACCCGATTTTAATTATTTTCGAAAAATTAAAAAAATAATTATTACAAAAAACTTTTTAAAAAATATATTTTGACTTTCAACTATTATAATCCTTATACAATTCTGGTTTAACGAAAACTAAATTTAAAAAAAACTGTAAAACAAAAATTATCTCAAATAAATGAAAACTTGTTGGAATTAGATAACGTTAACATGGGAAAAATGTGGATACTATCGAAAAACTACAGATAAACGGATAAAATTAGTTTGTAACTCCGAAAAAATACAATACTGTTGGCCTGAACGGCTTGCCATACGATTGGGCCGGCAGATAACCAAAATCCCAATACGATTTGACTCTAAAATAAGACCATAGGGCATCTATTTATTTAAATATTTATTTATTTATTTATTCATTTGATTTGTATGAGAATTCATATGTGTGCACAGCTGAGTGTGGTGTGACTCAAAGGTGAACATTTTTCGTATACCAGCATGCTACACTTCAACAAGGAGGTCATTTATAGATCCGGGAACACAGCGAACTACATGCTGCTACTGTGGTAGGAGTTATACTTGGGGGAGTTAATTTTGTGTTCTGACATCATGTCGCACCATGCTAACAGCGACTCCCTGATGAGTGAGGATCTTGTTTTCTTCGTCAATGGTAAAAAGGTACGGTATACAATGCTGCACATGCAATAATATAATGTGTTATATCTACGTGGGAATAGGGGATCGCCTAGTCTGTAAGATACAGACATTCGTGTCACGCTTAGCTCACTGGTTAAGACGCCTGATAGGGCTGAACAACACGACATACAGTATCTTACAGTCTGGGGCTCGCCCATGCTAATTCTAGTTGTGGGTCGGTTCAAAATATCCAGTTCTGATCATGATCATTGCCAACATGCACGATTGTCAAAAAAGTGCATTTCAGTGTCTTTTAGTCTATTTTAAATTTAAATTTTACTTTCGAGGAGTCCTTTCGATGTTTCTGAGCATACTAACACAATTACAAGAAAATAGGAGCACTTGCATTGAATCAAACATACAAGGAACGTTGACTCAGTGTAACAACGTCAATGTGACAACCAGTTAATGTGGTTTACGTAGTCACAAATTTTTCTTTTCTCTGTAAACACAACAAAGTTTGACACTTCAGCCATTTGGAAATGGAGTATATCTTTAAAATGAAGTCTACTCTATATTATTTTCGATTTTGCCTGGTCTAAAATGTGACCAATCGTCCTTTACCAAATAATAACTGTGCCATAAATTCCCCCAAAATATTGCCTTCCGATATAAAAAAAAATACATGAGTGAAAAACACATCCATCAAAATGGAACTATGTCAAATGTATTTTGGTCTAATATAAATTTTGATCTTCTAAAAACCTGTAATGGGGTATTGGCTTTTCCGCTCAAAGTGGATCTAAAATGGGGCTTGGGTTAACAATATTGCCCGCAAACCCCTACCAGAGCTACCCTACTGGTACCGTCCCTAGGGATGATATGGTTAATAGTGTGTCACAAAAGTTAATGTTGGAAACAAATTCTATAGCGTGGTATCTACAGTGCAGTGTGTTAAAGTTTATGGACGAAGGTAGTAATCTAAGTACATCTAACGAGATAGATATACAAGGTACGGTTCCGGACAGACTAATATTGTGGCAATTGATAACATTTTTAATCAACACTAAATGCCAGGATGTCTGACCTTTTTATTCCAGGTCACTCACCCTGTGTGATCTTACTAGTTGCCATTGTTCAATTCTACAAACAAACAAGACACCAACGTCCCTAACAGCCGTAGTGGAACTAGCCTAAATGCATCATCCATGTCTTCCTAAATTGAAACGGCTGTCAATGACCTTACTAATAGATGTGCACCCAGTTATGTAGTCTAGTTCCTATACAGTATCGTTACGATTTATACCTTCAATCACAGTATAGTCAAGACCCTGACGAAAGGTGTTAATTATGGTTCAACCCCATGGTGAGCCAAGCTCGAACAGACAGAGCATGTCACTAGTAACATAGGGCTGTGGTCATCGCTCATTAAATATTCATTTAGTACAGCTGTTTTGACTATGTCCAATGTCCAACCAGGACTCCTTCATTCATCATACAGTTTATATAACAAGTCAAAACATGTAATTACAAATTCCATTTCACTGTAAAGTATGTTTTGTCAAGGCAACCACTATAAACATACTTGATTGGACATGCGGACATTCACTCAAACACTGAAATCACAATGCCACCTCAACATAAGAAAAATATACAGTTATCAATTTGCCTTATTGAGTAGTTACTGCATCATGGATTCATTGCATTGAACAGCGCCTAGACAGTTTTTGGAGAGGCGTCGGGCAAGCCATGAAATCTGATTACAAACCCTAATTACAGAAATATACAAGCCATCTTCAAAGGAATAAAACAAATGTCTATTGTTCACTAAAATTTACTTGAGAATCTTTACTAATCATTGTGTACACTGGATTGATGGCCATATGTAAACAATCGTGAATTGGATACAGATCAGAATACTAATTTGTCAACAAATTTTGAATTGAGGGAAGTTGATAAAGTTTTCAACCAGTCATCCTTTCAACCTTTAGTGATCACGATTTCTCATTTTACAATTATTTTTTTATATATATTTAATCCTAAAACATTAAGGTTTAGTTTTACGTCATGATGCTCCAAGTATGATTCCGTGGACTAATATGAGCTGCAGGTGAGTATATGAGCTGCAGGTGAGTATTTAGGGTGCATGGAATCAAACAAGGAGTAGAATGATATAAAACTAACATTGATTTTATGGGATTATATATTTATCATATAATTAAGACAATCCATATATTTTTTCCTCAATTTTGAGTAAAATTTGACAAAGACTGTACATTTAATTGCATTATATTCTCCATCTCATATTACAAATGATGCCTGATGGGTATGCAAATTAAGTAATCATGTGACTTTCCTTCATCACCTGTTGGGAGGTCGATGTATGGACTACTGACAAGTCAGATTGTTCTGTGGTTTTCCAACCAAAGTAATTGGATATGTAGCATTATGTAATATTAAATTTAGTTTCAAAATATAAGTAAAAGTGATCTGAATACGATGACATTTGTTCCACATTTACATTTGTCACATTCTGGGATTTGGCATGTTCAATGCTTGAGCTACCAGGATGCAAGTAGAAAGCTACCGACTGCTACACAGGCAAATCATCATTGATCATTGGCATTTTGATAATAGAATTAAATAAAAATTAAAGTACCTCTGCAGATCAAACTCGTACTACCCTGGGATGCATGTAAAGTAATGTTTGCATTTACCAAAAGTGCATAGTTAGGTGAAAAAAAAATAATTCTGTGTTTCCGATAATATGGCCTTTGAAAATAGGGTAGGTAGGTCGGGATCAATCTGATTAAAATCCGATGTAGATGTCGGCTAATCGTTCATTGCTATTTTACCTTCGTTATTTTGCCTGAATTGACCTTCTTGGTACATGTTTACATTTTTTAACCAGAGGAGGCGATCAGGCTAAAATATGTAAACATGTACCAAAAGAAGGTCTATTCAGGCAAAATAACGAAGGTAAAATAGCAATGAACGATTAGCCGACATCTACATCGGATTTTAATCAGATTGGGTCGGGATGTATTTTATCTTATTTTATCTTTTTAATTGTTTTTATATTTGTAAAATATTGTTTCGACCCAAAAAAACAAACAACATGCCAATCAGAATACCTTTCTGTGACAGTTTGATGAAATATGTACAGACATCACTACTACTACTACTGCTACTACTACTACTTGTGGAACTAAACAGACATGCATGAAGGTCAAGATGACGCTCTTTGTTTTAAAAATATTTAGGGCCGGCAGCTTATACTAGAGTTGTTTGGGTTATCGGAACTTGCATTTTTTTAAATAATGTGATAGTGTGGAACAAGTCATTCTGGGCAGTTGAGAACAAAAAGTTCAGCAGACTAGAACAGGTCCTGGAGTGATTCACGTGAGGTCCTTGATCTGTCCTGTTTGACGTCACACAGGTGAAGATTTATATGTACATCTGTGATAAACCACTATAATCACTGACTCAATCTTGTCCCCTTATTATTTCACAGGTCGTGGAGAGACATGTTGATCCAGAGATGACCTTATTGACCTACCTTAGAACAAAGTGTATCCTTTATAAGTATTATACCATACACGAGCCAGGTTCAACAAAAAATATGGAATATATGCTCTGGTCGTTCTATGTCTCGACAACGCATGTCTATGTCATTGGTTCTGATGTGTTCAACATATCAGTCAAAATGTTCAAAATTGCCATTACTTTCCCCGAGTTTAAAAATATATTACTGGCGATGGTATAATTATATTATTCCCCAATATTTGTCATTCAGCCGGAAATACTCGTGACCTAACGGTTGTCACTACTCGTCTAGCTACTCATAGTGACAAGGGCCCCTTTGGTCACTGGTATTTTCTTTGGCTGACCCTTAGACACCTATAGAGATAGAGTGGTCTGAGGCTGAACGAAGAAACATATTGGGAAATAATATCTAATTATTTCTCTCAAAGCCTTAAACTTTGCGGTTACTTTGCTCAAAATAGTTTGAACTCATTTCAAGTTCAAATCAAGAAAAAAGTGATGGATACATCACTCCATATAGTACTTTTAATAGTGAACAGTATGGAGTATAAGTATAAGTGTGCACACAGCTTATATACTAATTGACAAATAAATTTTTAATTTATTATTTATTACACTTATTATCTCAGCTGATGACAGTTGCCAAAGGTAACGTGGTATACATTATGTCACACTTTAAAATGGCCATTGCACAGTGTTAACCCTATGGGGAAATGACAGATTGACAGTTTCCATGGAAACAAAATGTGATCTTTGACATATTTTCATGACACTCTACATTCACACAATGTGTATAGATACAATAGCAGCAGATGTCACATAAACATATACATGTGAACTTGTAGTAAAAGTGGTATTAGTAGTAGTACCAGTATTTTTTATTTGCTGTCTGGAATTCAGTATTCATTTCAAGATACGTCCGAGTATCATATATCACTTGTTTGATGATTCTATTTCATTGTGTGCTGAACTTAAATTACCTGTACAACCGCAAAACAACTGTAAAGTCACCATCATAGAGTTTTGGTTGGGGTGTTCGCATTTCACATGTAGATATAGAATTGTTCAATGCAAGATGCTCAAATCCTGGCATGAAAATTGGGGTTTGAATGTTTTAATTTTCGTTCAAACATTTAAAGCCTCAAAATACGTGGTAGGTTTCTTCAATTATGTGTGGTTCTTCCAAGGAGCATCTGAAAATATGGTATGTCTAAGAATGCAGTCATTCCTCTACAGGAACAATAAAAACACAGCAGTTGTGAGCATGAATGCTACAACAAATTAAAACACCACAGCAATTGTAAGCATACTCCAAGCTACAAAATAAATCCCCGTAGCAATTATGAGCATGCCCATAGCAACAAAATAAACATCATTGCAGTTGTGAGCATATCCCTAGTAACAAAATAAAAACAAAGCTGCTGTGACCATTCCCTAGCAACAAAATAAAAACTATACCAATTGTGAGCATGCCCTTAACAACAAAGTGAAACCATAGTAATTATGAGCATGTCCCTTGCAACAAAATAAAAGAAAAGTTATGGGCAACTCCAATTTTTATCAACCATGAAAATGGCCATTTCAACTGAGCCTGTTTGAGTCAATGTGATCTCGTATATTACCATTATGGTCTTATGATTAATTTCAGTAGTTAGTTGTACTGCATTATCATTGACACCATGTCTGTCATAGCATAGGAATATGTTGTCCTTAATTCGTTTTCACAGTAAGACTCACTGGTACAAAACTAGGCTGTGCTGAAGGAGGATGTGGAGCCTGTACTTGTATGGTATCAAAATATGACCACAAGGAAAAGAAAATCAGGTTTGCAAGTCTTTTTAATTATAATCTTAATTTCAAAGTGTTATGGTAAACTTTCCAATATTGCTATAAGCAGTCTGAATTTACAACAACTTAGCATAACTTTCAAAAATAATTAATCTGATCTCAGGCCACTAAAGGAACTATAGTGGTCTGAGATCTGATCTACATTCCAGTTATATACATGTATAGCATGGATCTATTATTGAGATCTATTATAATGGGTGGTTTAGAGTAGACTTATCTTTAGCGTCTGACACAAAATTTCATTTGATTACATCAGTGTATTTGGTTTCCCAGATAAAGAGGGTTCCAGGGTTAAAGTTCAGGGTGCTGCTAAATGATAGGAACAAATGAAGGCTATTTTTGGATGACTTTGGTATGTGATCTGTGTCAGGTACAAAGATTCAGTGTGAATGGGTCCAAATCCAGCTTATTAATTATTAGTGTTTTTATGATTTTGCGTCGCCTCAGAATGAAACTCTTGCTTGTATGTATGTATGTATGTATGTATGTATGTATGTATGTATGTATGTATGTATGTATGTATGTCTGTCTGAAAATAGCGTTAGTTTGTGTCTACCTTAGTTTGCCTTTATCATAATAGTACCATTCTAGAGTTTCTGACTTTCTATCTTTCTTTCGATCACTTCTCCTTCTTCATCTAGTCACTTTTCAGTGAATGCGTGTTTATCTCCGGTGTGTTCTATGCATGGTATGGCCGTGACAACTGTAGAAGGTATTGGTAGCACTAAAACTAGACTACATCCTATACAGGTTAGTATATAGAAATGTATAAATAGTCATACAACCATAAAATATTGTTTCCATGCTCTTGAATCAAATTTAGTATTTTAAAAGTTTTTACCTCCCGTAAGGGGAGGTATTGAAATGGCGATGTCTGTCTGTCTGTCTGTCTGTCTGTCTGTCTGTCTGTCTGTCTGTCTGTCTGTCCGTCCGTCCGTCCGTCCATCCGTCTGTCTGTCCATCTATCTGTCTGTTGTGTGTGTGTGTGTGTGTGTGTATCTGTCTGTGTCGTCATTTTCTTTAAAACGGCTGGTTCAATTATAATTAAATTTGCTAAACATCTCCCATATGCTAATGGCAAGAACTGGTTAGATTTTGGTAAACATCCAATAAAGATTAATTATCTTCAGTAATTAAGCTATTTGGAATGCACGTTTCAAATTACATAGAATTTGGCACATACATCAACCATGACAAAGCACACATCCTCTAAAGCCTGTTGATATAGTTTACATTTTATGATTAATTTGCATAATTAATGATTTTCGGTAATTAGACTTTCAAATTTGAGATAATTTTGTATATGTGTTGATGGTCGACGATAAAGAAGTGCATGTGTCATTTAAAGCTTGATGTTTTAACTAATAATCTATATGGTTAATTTGCATAATCAAATTTTTTAAATAATTAGGCACTATGTTAACTATGCAAGCTTCAAATTTCATTTAGTTTCATATAATTATTTTTCCAATTAAGTGATACATCATGTATAATAGCTATAGTTTAGAATGATGAATTCTAACAATGTGCGTCGGCCCTTACGGGAGGCATTCAGTTTAAATCTGGTTGGTGGTTGTCAGTGGTCGTGCGGTTAGCTTGTATGCCTCTTACCTCTGTAGTCTGGGTTCGAACCCACCAAGTGTCGGCTCAGTTTGATTAAAATTTATATATGTCTGTAATTAAGAAGAATGATACTAAGTTGACCCTGCCGAACAACACATGTTTTCCACGAGTACTAGAGCACTAGGGCTTTAGTTGTGATCCTATTTGGATGAATAAAGATAATTATCAGTATTAATAATACTTAACTCAGAGTATAGGTACTTTTTATACCTCACATGTTTCAGCTAAACCATTCAGCCTTTGATTTGTATGTGTGATTAATTATGTCGACTTGTCATTATGACTACAGGAGAGTGTACATCCATCTATCTATCTCTGTAATAGCTGCACTGGAACATTTCTTGAAACTGTTTTGTTAAGACATAATGGCTTAATCATAATGCCAACAGTATTGATTCACATGAGGGTTTTGTACACCTGGTCTATAGATGTTAATATTAATTATTTCTTTTTACCACCCAATCAGTAATGCGTAGCCATCACATTGTTCTCAGAATAGAATCTGTACACCTGGTATGTAGATTTTGATATTAATTATTTCAATACACCTACCAATCAGGAACGTATCGCCAAATCACATGGTTCTCAATGTGGATTCTGCACACCTGGCATTGTGATGTCGATGTATACACTCCTAAGAAACAATCCACAGCCTTGCTATGATGATGTGCTGAGTGCTTTTGAAGGTAATCTGTGTCGTTGTACTGGATATCGACCAATCATAGAAGGGTACAAAACATTTACCAAGGTAAGACGATGAATTAAAGGGGACACCAGCTCAGTTTGTAAACTTTTTTACTCAAGTGAAAATACTTCACACATAAAACATTGATTAAACTATTCTAGTATAATGTTATGTCAATGTATGCCTTCTAGCTATTACATTTCTATAATGTTATGTCAATGTATACCTTCTATCTATAACATTTCAAAGACAATCTTCCGGCATTGTCTGAACAGGTGATTACGTGTAGGGGGTTTCCTTGACATTTTATTTAATATTGATGGTATATATTATAAAGATAATAAGAGGATTAAAAGGAAAGCAAGTAAACATTCAAAAAATGTAAGCAAATATGCCTAGCAACAAGACCACGCCCATAGCAAGAGCCAAAAACTGTTATGCTAGAACGCCATGGGCGCTATTTTTTTCTAAAAGATCTCGAACGAAGTAGGCTGAGTTGTAACACAGTTCCGACAGTGTTCGGAGTGTAGGAATGTTTATTTAATTGTTTAATTTGAATCAAAATGTCACAATGACAAGATTTATGATTGTATGGTGTCATAATGATCATTTATTCAATCATAGACAGTCTATCATTCCATGTAGCCTGTAGGTTGACATTGGAATGTACATTTGATGAATTTCAAATTAGGGGTAAAATTAGAATTTTTGTGTAATGATGACTATAATATAAAAGTACAATATTTTACCAACCTTCTCTGTGAAATGTGTTCTATAGTGTATGTGAGCCATCATATGAAACCACTAACCACGTTATTATTGTGCTAAAACAAAACTGCATAATTTAGCATAGCTGAACAGCCGAACCACCTCTACATATGTAACAAAAAACACTGCGGAGCTATTCTGACAGATAGGTCGCTTGTTTTTATTAGGCCTAAGGCAGAAATTTAAAAAAATGTTTGTTTTCAATAACATGGCTTCAGAAAATAGGGTATGTAGGTCGGATTTTATTTTATTTTATTTTCTATTTTTTGTTGTTGTTGTTGAGAAAATACTTCAACCCTAATATAACATACCCGTTGGTCACAATATTTCTGTGATAGTTTGATGGGGTGTAAAGACTAAAATGAGCACAATTATATGATGAACACAATATGTAGACTGTACTGTAAACATTCATCTTGAAGTATGAACAATCCCGCTAGGTTTCTCTGGAATAGTAATTTTATTTTTAAAATCACTAAACCTACTTGTGCCAAATTTGTTTACACGGAAATAGAAGTACAATTTTACTTTTTGAATGTAAAAAAGTGCTTAGGGTTGGCGGCTTAAATAAGGGGGTGGTGGCGTTATTGGAAACACAAATGTTTATTTGGCCAGATCATATATGGGATTACACTTCTAGCATATCATCATGATAAGACATACACCAACTTATACACTAGAGAATTAATTGTATATCTATATTTTCCACAGGAGTACTGCTGTGGAGGAGGGGGAGATAATGGATGTTGTATGAATGGGAATTTGAATGTGCAGGAAGAAGGGGTATGTAACACATAAATGAAAGTAACCAGAGTGTCAAAATTACTGAAAAAATAGACTTTATTATCTATCTATGTTTTCATTCATTCTTGAAATATAACAAAACTGAATTTATGAATTAGAAAAGGTTTTAAAAAATAAACCTGTTACTGTATTTATGTGTTTGTGCATTGTGTATTTGTCTATGGCATAGAGAATTTATGTTCAAAGAACTTTAAAATACGTTTTTGTGTATAAATAGATTTCCACTGAGTTGGTTAATCCAAGTGAGTTTATTCCATATGATCCAACACAAGAACCAATCTTTCCTCCAGAACTTATGGTGAGTGAATTTTTGTCAAAATTATGTGAAATCATCCTCTTAAATTTATAACTACCACTCATTAATTGTCAATTAGTAATTGTCAGATAGTGTGGAGTGCTCTGAAAAATATATAACACATGCGGGAAATCGACATAATACAACAATTATGCATTGCCAAGTTGTAAGGAAATGCTGAATTGTGTTTCAGCATACACGTTATATTCATATTCATTTATTGACAAATAACTCAGAACATAGTCAATTTAAAACATCAACAACAACAACAACAACAACAACAACAACAACAACAACAACAAAGCACACAAGGGGTAACAAATATAATTACTGTCACTTCCACTATAAAAAAACAGAAAATAATAGTCATAAAATCAGAAGTAACAATAGAGGCATTCATTTATAATGCAGCATTTGTTTTGATTTCGAAGTGTTTCTGAGATATGAGGCACCAAGTACAAAAGCAGAAGTATTACTCATAACGTAGTTAAATGTTGTACTGCGATTCATTGTCTGTCTAGTAATTTCATAATACCAAATATTAAAACTACAACAGTTGTAGGAGGATTCCTTTTGCATAGTACAAAAAAGACATAGTTTGATTATCATTTTGGTCGGAAAAACAGACAATAAAAAGATATTTAAGTTAATCACATATATGAGTATTATGTTTTTAAAAAAACTAACAAGTATATTTCATGATATTTTATCTGTAGAACTCTGACAAACATTGCAGTAAGACAGTACAGTTTTGTAGTGACAGAGTGAAGTGGATTAGGCCAGCAACTTTACAAGAATTGTTGAATTTAAAAGCCCAGTATCCAGATGCCAGACTTGCCATTGGTAACACTGAAATAGGTGAGCTGGTCCTTTGGTTGTCATGTTTCATTTCTTGTGTTCCAATTATATATAATTTGTGAATAAATTCCATCATGCCACATAAAAAATTAAGTATGGAGAACTTGTTAAATAAAATATCATTGAGTTTATCGTCAAGTATGAGTTAAGTCTTCATTTTTATTTTGGTGCAAGAAACAATTGGTGAACTGGCCATTTAGGACGTGTTTGGCACACTTTAATTTGGTAGGCCATGTAAGGTGAAAGTTCACACTACTTGTAAATCACTCAGCTATGTCAGCCTGTCATATTTAGTATAACTAATGCTGACACCTTTCACAACAACTGAATATAGAATATGTCAAGTATGTTAGCAGGATTTATTTCCACGGAAAAAGCTTTTGCATATAAATAAATCCACTACTGAAAAATGCAGACTTTAGGAGTACAGATAATTCCAAGAATACACCCAAATTCCTACTTGTCCTGTGAGTGAAACACATCTTTATAGTGGTACAGCTTAGTATCCACTAAGTCTGTAGAATACTCTCCATGGGTTAAAGGTCAGTCACAGAAATATACTGCCTTCCAGTATTTGGATTAAACACGACACTTGTCAATATGTATAATTAAGTTATTTTAGCTATGCGTGTGCTGACCTATGGGATTGTAACATTTTGTTGTAAAAATTTGCTTGTAGGAGTTGAAGTAAAATTCAAGAATCAATTCTACCCAGTCCTCCTTGTACCAACTCACATACCTGAACTGAAGAAAGTCGAAATAAGCAGTGATGGAGTGATGTTTGGTGCATCTGTGACACTATCAACAATAGACCTAGTATTGAAAACACAGATTCCAAAACTACCAGGTGATGAATTAACTTCTTCAAAGCGACCATATTGATGTGAAAGAGGTTTTTTTATTGGAATTTGGATTAGCAATATAACTATTTACGATGTTTTTCTCCGTTAAAAATGATTATAGAAAAGTCCTTGTTTGTCACTTATTTGATTGTGTAAAGTGTAAATCAACAGTGGTTGGGGGTAAAAGTCAACTTTATTTACAATTTACATTTTTTTCAAAAAACAGTTATGCCATACGTAGCATTAAAAATAGAAATGTTGCTGCACAATGGCAATAGCTTAAACCTGCACTAGCTGCAACTGGGACAATTTTTCTCATCAAATAACCAAAGATGTATTCACTAAAAAATTTGTGAATTATGTATTTAAAAATAACAATTGTGTCTTTTAATTGGTGGTCAAGCAATATTACCTGTAGGTAGTGTAGTGGCAAGTTTAAATTTTGAGCAAAAGCTCAGTTTTGAATTTGTCACCATATTAAAACTCTACAAGTTGTAACTAGAGTATCTTTTTCGATCAGACAACAACAATATATTTACTGAAAATTATGAAAAGAAAGATCCAATCAAATGACATTGCAATTTCTATTGATGAAATAAATGTATGAGGTGATTTATACCATTATTTAAACTCAATTATCTTTGGTAAAGTTTACAAAATCAATTTTAGCTTCCGATATAACAATGTTATGTACATCTCCATTTTGCCATTAAATACACTTTGAGAAATTGTGACGTAACATCATCATCCTATCACTGAGGGAATTGAAGTATTTCATGTATACATCCAGTAAATGTTACCAATTCCCGATCAATTTACCCAAGTTCCCCACAGTCCCGATGTTTATGCAGCCAAAATATACATAATGCTGGGCGTCTCTTTGGATCAGTTATGGTGAAAATGATTTACCACTGATTACTAGTTATATTTACACCTCGGTATGTTTGCAAAGGACATATTAATCAATGGTCAAAATTATCGATGACCAGTACAGAAACAGTTTAAAATCATGATCGCTGTTGAGGGTGCTGAGTTTTGGGTGCGATAATTGTAAAGTGCTACATTAAAAAACTAACATTGGTTCTAATCTTAAAACCGTTCACCATATCTATTTTGTACCAGGTGTTTAAGTTTCATGACTATTTTCTTTGCTTTCAGATTACAAATGTGGTGTGTTTGCTGCTGTGGTAGAAATGTTACGATGGTTTGCTGGACACCAAATTCGAAACGTTGCTGTATGTATTAATATATATATATATATATATATATATATATATATAGACAGTGCTCTATACCGCGATGATCACACAATGCGTGAAACTCCGAGTTACAACCAAGAAAGAGTTCCAGTACTACCAAAACTATTACGCTCTGCCACTGCGGTATAGAGCACTGTCTTAGCAGATTGATACTCACCGAGTTATATATATATATATATATATATATATATACGAAAGAAGACGAATATGTTATTACATTATGTATTTACACTACGGTCAATCAGTAACCATGACCCCAATTTTAGCCCTCAATTGGTAAATCTTGGACACCCTCATGTGATCCTTATTTACAAAGATGGGAAGAACTTTGGTAACTGGAATATAGAGTACGTATTACAAGAAACTTTCAACTTTCAAGACAACAAAAACCATAGACAATGGATGAGTCCCTTTTTCAGTCTAGTATTCTCATCATTTCTATTTTATCAGCAATTGTAACCATTATTTTAACTGTAGGCTGTTGGTGGTAATATTATGACAGCCAGTCCAATATCAGATCTCAATCCACTCTTCATGGCTGCCGGATGTAAGCTTACATTGGCCTCCAAAAGTAAGTCAACTTACAATATTATCATGTGAATGATATTAAAGATATGATCTTTGAATATTTATTATTTAGATATATGTATTAGATATTTAGATATTTGGGGTCCCAAAATGAGCTTTTCGTGAATTTGATACTTAAGTTACCATGCTTACCAGGAATTGTTTTGTACAGTAAAGGTGTACATATACCCGATTTGAATTTGCATAGTGAACAAGACATGAATAAATCATTGATAGGATTTTCTCCAAAATTTCAAACTTTTTGAGTTTCCCTGAGTGTTGTACCACATCTCATACTTACGAGTTGCCAACCGGAAGCGTCTTAAAATGTAACACTCAAGGTTTGAAATTGAACCACCAAACAAAAAAGATGCCATCGTTGTCTGCGCTCGAGTACTATACTGTATGTTTTGGCGCATTTTCATTCGTTGAGTAAATCCACTCAGCGTTCCCTTGTGGCTCGAGAACACCTATGGTATTGTGTCAGATGTATGTATCGTACGCTCTCAGAACAGAAAAAGAAGACAGAACAATAAACGTAAGAGAAAAATAAAGAAACCGCCCCAAGTTAACTACATTTCAATATAGATAAACCAACATTGTAACGTAAAACCTATTCATCAAACTAGTAATTTCACTTTCCATTATGTCCCCTAGATGGTACCAGACAGGTTGCCATGGGTGACGGTTTCTTCACAGGGTATAGGAAAACTATTGTTGAACCAGAAGAAGTCGTTGTATCTATTCACATTCCACACACAAGAGAAGTATGTATGATCAAATACTATTGCATGTAATCATATATCTAATTTCATAAATGTTTTCATATAAATCTTAAATCATAAGATCTTAAATCATTCATTGTGAGAAGAAAGTGATTTATAAATTCTTTAATTTCCTGCAGGATGAGTATTTCTATGGTTACAAGCAATCTCCTAGACGAGAGGATGACATTGCCATCGTGAATGCCGGAATGAGAGTTCTCTTTGAGAGTGGTACTAACATTATCAAAGACTTGGCTCTCAGTTATGGTGGTATGGCACCTACCACAGTTATGGCTAAGCGGACGATGGACGCCTTAATAGGAAGGTGGGATAGTACACGCTTTTTATATACATTCATTTATTTTTATAACACCCAAAACATTTACCAAAATAAAAATATCACTGAATCATTCATTCTATGTGAGTACATGTAAGTGTTAAATTCTGACATTCCAGCTGTTTAACCCATGAAATGCCATAGACTTTTCATGTCAAGACCAAGGACTTTTTTCCACTACAGAGGAGGATCTTACCTACTCTACAGTTAGCAACTTTAATGTGAAAAGAATAATAAATACAATCAATACTATTTTTTGCTTACTATCCACACATTACATATATATTGTGAAATGAATATTAATTTACCCAGATATGAGGAGAAGAGGTGAAAAATGGGCTTATGCAAATGAGTAAACCTACCTGCATATATACAGATGTGGGCTGAGAACCCGGAAGGGACTGTCTGCAGTTGTACAGACATGGCATTGTAAGGGGTTAAAACACTGTAAGTCGTCTGCTATGTACACCTAGGGGTCCCATGCTACGGAAAGCTTAGGCAGTAACTGCAACTAGAAAGGAGCAAACAAAAACTTTGTTGCTAAGCATAATTAAAGTTACACGATTTACCAAAGACTTTAAATTCCCCTTGTGAACTCGGGCATCATGCAAGTAGGTCAAATGGTGGTCTGAACTTGGGATGTGTGTCCTCGTTTCCAAAGTGATGGCAATGTGACGCATCATGTTTGCCAACAAACAATAGGTACTATATCCATATATGCCAGTATCAGACGACCACTGAACTAGCTTTTTTTGAACAATTATGTTTTACTCCAGGAAATGGAATGATGGTTTGATTGATAGTGTGTGTGAACACCTTGCTGAAGATCTTCCTCTGTCACCGTCTGCTCCTGGTGGAATGATAGAATACCGGAGAACTCTGACTGCCAGCTTCTTCTTCAAATTCTATCTGAGTGTATTGGATAAACTAAATGCCAAAGAGGTATGGCAAAATTGTTCTTGAAGATTCACAGTATTAAAATGTACTGAAAACTAAATGAAAAACATGCTTTGAATAAAATATTTAGATATTATTCCCTAAAATTTGTCTTCATTCAGCCAACGAAAATACAAGTGACCTAAGGGGCCCTTGACGTAGACAGGCATTGTTGTGACATAGACGTGCGTTGTCGTGACGTAGAATGACCAGCGTATATATTTCATGCTTTCTGTTGAACCTGGCTCATGCATGGTATAATTTCCATTGTCACCAACTTTGGGATAGACAGTCTGTGTAAGAGAGTTTTAAGATGTAAATTTCTTTTGTTATATATCTAGTCAAAGAAATCAGCATCTTTGATGGCGTCATAGCAGATATTTTCCTTTATTCCATGCAAATATTCTGCATGTCTTCAAAGAAAGTCTATTGACAAATGTATAAAATTACTATCTCCTTTTAATAATAAGTTTCTGGTATATGTGAAGCAATGAAAATAAGTATTCAGGAACTAATCAGAGGTGTATTCTACAATTTGAAAATGACAAAATTGTTTTCACAATTTAAAATTGTGCACACTGGTGGGTCCATATTTGTCTGACTTTAAGGAACTAATATCTGAGGGGACAAATCAGAGAGATAGTTGTACATGTAGGTAAAATATTATACAGTTCTGCTAGCTGAGCCGAAATGGAAGTTGGCTAGAGATGGACTAGTAGAGTACATACAGCATCTACTTCAAATTTGCTGTGATTAAGTTATCTCCTCATGATAGTTGACGTATGTTTGCTTCGCACTACATGTTGATCAATAAATTTACTGATAACAGTTATCTTATCATGTGTTGACAGGTAGCAGAGGCATCGGTTCCATCTTCATTCAGAAGTAGCCTGTCTGGAATTCAGAAGGACAGTATACGCAGCACTCAAATGTATCAGGTAGTTTGTTCACATTTTCACTGTATAAGCGACACATTATGACATACCCACAGCATGAAGTATATGTCTATGAATGTCAGCCATATGACCTCTGACCCATGATATCCATAGTTTCAAAGGTTGATTTACTATGATTTACTATGATCGCCATGGACGAAACCATGGCAAGACAGGGAAGGAAGCCTTAAAGGCTTAGATAATCCCTCTTTTTGTTCTTATGCTGGCTACTAAGCACCACTTCCTTATTTGATACGCTTCCGTGTTTTAAGATCACTTTCTTTTTCAGTCTTCAGGTGAAAGATTTCGAATAATATCTTGCTAGGAATTTAACTGTGTATCTATAGTTAACTCTTTTAAAATATGGGTCCAAGTAGTAGTGAGTATTAACAAACGTCAACTTAATTACCTGACTGAGAATTTCTTCAAATTCAAGAGGAATTTTTTTTTCTGAGGATGAATTTCAGTATAAAAAACTAAATTTCTTGTGAAAAATATTATTCTTATAAAGAACTGAAAAATATTTGCAACATTAGACTCTGATCAACATTTGACACAGATGAAAGAAGATGTTTTGCTGACTAACGTAATACCTACACAGTCTTCTATATAGTGTTGGGCTTAAATGAATGATGTCAAAATGTCCCGTCCAGTTCTGTATAGTAGGGGTATATAGAAATAACGTACTTGTATCAGGAAATGACATCAATGATAACTTCAGTGATACATTCCTCCAAACTGCATTAGCGCCCTCACTCAGGCAAGCGCCCAGTGCTTTTGACTTTTGACGTGTATTAAAAATTTAGGCAAACAAAAATGTTTGTTTCCGATAACATGGCTTCAGAAAATAGGGTAGGTAGGTCAGAATTTTATTTTCTTATTTTCTTTTTGGGGGAGAAATTGCTTCAATCCTAAGACCAGTTTGTAAAAATACTTCTGTGATAGTTTGGCGAGATATAAAAGAAATAAATGAAGACAATGATGTGTGAAGTACATGAACACGATATGTAGACTGTATTTTATAAAGTCAACTAACATTTTTGAAAGACTCGATTTTTCTGGGATGGGATTTTAATAAAGAATTGACCAAAGATAGTTTGGCAGGAAAATTTACACGCAGATAGTAGTACATTCTCACTATGTTATATTGTGTGAATGTAAAAAACACCGTTTAGGGTTGGCAGCTTAAACTAGGGTTGGTCGGGTTACCGGAAACATATCATTTTCTATTTGGCCTTATTTTTATTTTATTCTGACAGGAAGTTGCACCAGGTCAACCTGTTGATGATGCTGTAGGTAGACCAATGGTTCATTCATCTGCCTTCAAACAAGCTACAGGAGAAGCTCGCTATTGTGATGACATTCCCCCAATACAAGGTATCTAGAAATAACAGGCAGTATGTAAATAAAACAACCCAAAAACTACTGCCATTGAATGTGTTCAACCAACCATATTTGACTTTCCTGCTGTAAGGGTTTATGGGGAAAACTGCTGGTGATGAAATCATTTATAACACAATCTTTTTGTCTCCGCATTCATTGAGTTGGTGTAGGCAATTTCTGTTTTCACAATGAGACCAGTCTTAACTCCTTATATATTACCATAGACTATAGCATAGAAACGGAACACGGGTTGCTCCAAAGAAACATTTCCATCACAACTGCACATATCCTCTCTTATTTTGTGGAAACATTATAATATCAGATTTTGTGTTTTTAACACTACAACTTGTAGACTTAGATTTGTCATGTTGCTCTGCCCTCTCCAGCCTGCTCTAGGGTGACTGATGTGGGAGGGCGCCCCATCAGTGTACCTCACAGACTACACAACTTGTTGCGCTATTTCAATAATAACTCCTATTGTTGCTATACCACCACTGCTGCTGCTGCTATTGATGCAACCGTCATAAACTACAAGTTAGTTGCTTACTCTGCCTTGCAACCTTTTGCCGTTTATCTTAGGTGAATTATACCTTGCAATGGTGACAAGTACAAAAGCTCATGCTGAGATACGGTGAGTCGAATGAATTTGGCTGCTACATTTTTAGCCCCCCCCCCACCACCACCACCAATGTGGAGGCTACTACAATGGGCTCCATCCGACCCGTCCATAATACGTCATTTCTCAGACATGCAATATCTGATTTATTTCAAGCCAAATACATATTAGGTGGGAGTTCAAAAAATATCTACATTCAGAAGACTAGGCATATCTACTAGCCGTCATACACAACTTGACAACAGTTTGCTTATGTTGCATTAGTATTGTTATGTTGCATTAGTATTGTTTCGTGTATATTCTTTTCTTTTCCCCCTTTTTTTCTCATTTGTTTGTTTATTTTGCAGTGTTTACACATTGCATGGGAGGGGGGGGGACTGTGTATTCTACGAAGACTTATTTAGATCAGCATGTCAACACATACTAAGTGCATATATCAGCAAATAATAAAACCTGTGAAAAGGAAATTTAGGACAGTAAACTTGTATTTGAGTTTAGAACTGCTGGATACTGAATTCCATGAAACTTTAATAGATTATAGTCCACTTACCAGAGACTCAGAGGAAAGAGATTTCAGGGTTTGGCCATGGCCATTAGGAGTGCTGTTACCTTTGTATTATATCAGAAATATAGCAGACATGAAGTTACCATTCATTAAAATGTGTTGTGTTCTTCTTCACTTCTTAATAGTGACTACCAGTAATAAAGACATGTCTATAATAATAATAACAATCTTTATTCCCAGTAGTATGAGTATTACATAAAGAATTACAACACATACAGTCATTGTAAATATTCACCATGGGAAAGGAGACGAAAAATAGTTGTTTCCACAACTAGTCGAGTCCGACCCCTTTTACAATGCTAAAGATTACTAAAACTCTGGGCCTGCTGATCATACGATATAAAGAGAAAGAGAATATACTATACATGGTTTTCAAAAACGGTTCGCAGTTCAAATACATGCGAAGAAATCAGCAAAATAAACAAACAAATGAGAAAAAAGGGGGAAAAAGAAAAGAATATACAAGAAACAATACTAATGCAACATAAGCAAACTGTTGTCAAGTTGTGTATGACGGCTAGATATGCCTAGTCTTCTGAATATAGATATTTTTTGAACTCCCATTTAAAATGACACCTGCTATTTACATTACCAATATTGATAGGAATGCTATTCCAAAGCTTAGCCCCAGCAAACGTGACGGTGAGCTGCCCGCTCCTATGGTTTGCTATCGGGATAGAAAGATCGTTTCTGGTGCTCTGGCGAGTAAGAAAAGGATGATTGATTGGAGTGAATATACAAACCACTTAAACTGTAATGCCCTTTTAAAAACATATGCATGTGGAGAGTTCTGTTAGACACATTTTGTTCCCAGCTTCTTCCATTGCCATATGATCAGCAGCCATGACCACCTAGCTCTCACGTTGCCAAATCTGGGATGCCCTCTTGCGATCGTTAATTGTGAAATGGTGAAACTTCGTAACCAGAATATGGAGTATTCATATTAATAACAAACTGACTGACAATTGAATAACTAGATAATGTCACACGGACTCACAGCTACAAATAAAGCAACGAATAAATGTTTATACACTTTGTATACTCCGATAATGTATGATAATTGATAGAATATTTTCTTCTCAGTGTAGGTTGTCAGTGGTCAAGCAGTTAGCTCGTGCATCTCTTCCCTCTGCAACCTGAGGTTGAACCCGACAAGCATCAGCTGGGTTTGATTGAAATTTAATAAAGCCTGTACGTAAGGAGGGTGATGTTCAGTTTGACCCTGGCGAAATATGCAGATTTTCCCCCGAGTACTCCGGTTTCCTCCAGCTTCTGTAATACTAGGGCACTGCTCCCATGGCAACCGTCCAAAACATTTCAAATTGATTTGGACAAATAAAGAAACACTTGGTAGAAATTCTTAATTTTAAAAACTATAAATAATGGTGTGAACACAGGCTTAGAATTATCCATCTCTGCTTGTGTCTTAAGAAGTCATCCATGGTACCATTCGTAGACAATTTCTCTTAATTTATTATGCAAGAATGATGTATTTCCCTTGCAGAGCTATTGATGCATCTGAAGCCCTGTCCCTGCTAGGGGTACATACATTAGTTACACACGTTGATGTTCCTGGTAGTAATGTCATTTGTCCAGCAGCAGCTGGTGAAGAAGTCTTTGCCACTGACAAAGTAAGTATGAATAATAATAATAATATTAATAATAATTAAATAATTAAATAAATATTATATAGAAATCATAATTTTTATAATAATCATGTTTATTTGAATATTAACCACCCTACCTGGCATAGTTTGTTATACTGTGTTCAAAAAAGGGGGTCATTTTATGAACATCTGTTGTCATGGTAACCAAAACCACCATAATGTTAATCATTTTTCCACAATTCGACATAAAACATTGAAAAAAAAGATAATACAGTAAGAAAATGTCCATGTGTTAGACATGTATGAGTTAGTGCTACCTGGTGTAACATAAGTTTTTTAAAATTGGATAGCTGTTTCCATGGAAACATGGTAGACATGAAAATTATGTCTTCATTATATACACACACATCTCACAAATAACATTATAAATCTGATAAATATCTTTTTATTTGCACATTGACCCCACTACCAAGGGTAGTTTGTCATGTGAGTTAAAAAAAAGTGGTCATTTAATGAACATCAGTAGCCATGGTAACCAAAATAACCATAAAACACATTAAAAATGTCAAATTTTGGAAGAACATCATTGCCCCGCCCTTGAAGGGCTGACTACATTGAATTGCAATGACCCATTTTCTTCCTAGGTAACCTGTGTTGGTCAAGTGATCGGTGCAATAGTTGCTGATAGTCATACCCTTGCACAGAGAGCTGCTAAACTTGTATCTGTGGAGTATAATGAGCTGGAACCTATCATTACCATGGAGGTAAGAATTAAATTAAGTAGTTGTCAAGCTCAAGTACTTGTCTGTCTCTGTTAAATGCTAAGGTGTATCTGTATCTGTTTGAATACTGGAGACTGTCTCACAATTGAGCAAAAATGTCCAGGGGGGATGTGTGCACTTTGTTAGTTTTAATCACACAGATCACAGAGTGATGACAACGTGGACTTAAAATTGTTCTGGTGATTTACACATTACAGCAGACTCTGGTCGTGCATTCCAATCTTTTAAGGTCCTTGGTATGAATGAATTTTTGTAGATTTCGTTATTACAACTTGGTATGATGAGAGTTTTAGTGTGTCTGTTTCTGGATGGTCTTTTGTTAAACTGAAAGTGAGAGTTAGCAGGGATAGCTACCAGGCCGTTGATAACCTTGAAAAATAAGAGGAAGCTCTGATCTCTTCTTCGGTCTGACAAAGATTTCCATTTAACCTATTTTTCTTTGAGCATAGAAGAAACACTGCTGCCTATGGTAGTTATTTTTTTACAAAACGTGCTGCTTTTCATTGGATGTTTTCGAGCTTGATGCTGTCTTTGTGTGTGTGTGTGTGTGTGTGTGTGTGTGTGTGTGTGGTGCGTGTGCGCAAAGCTGTATGCATGGGTATATACATATGTATGTATGTATTTATGTATGTATGTATGTATGTATGTATGTGTAAAATGTTTGTAAACTGTATAATATTCTTTGAATGTTCATTATGTTACATAATTCTTGTCATAACTGCTTTTCTGCTGAGATTAAACTGTTTATAGGCTGACTACATTTGTTATGTTCAAAGTTAGGGACTGGTCAGTTTCTTCAGCGGGGGGCGGGGGGGGCAGTGGATTCTTAAATTGGGCCGACAAAAAGTCACTGACCCCCACCCCCCCCTATCTGTAAAATCAAAAACAGGCTGACCCCCCTATCACTAAACATGATGCCCCCCCCCCATATATATATAATATTCACATGACAGGTATTTTTTGATCGTGACTCGGTGTGGACTGCTTGACTGTCTTGCATCTACTTTATAAGATCCCGGGTTAGCACTATCATAATTATAATTATTGACTACACAGGGTAAATATATTCCAAAAGGAGTTTAATAGCATCTTGACAGTGAAAGGCATGGGAAAGCTTGAGCAGGGAATATGTATATCTCTTATGGGGGGTCCTAGGGGGTCTCCCTCTAGAAGCCCTGGAGGTTTTTTACTCTGAAAAGTTAATTATTTTGAGACTATTCAGGCCCTTTCAGACAATAATTTTCAAGCTTTACAATACAGCACCAACATGTAAAAAGAAAAAATATTTTTGAAATATTAAGTTTGATAGCATCTTGACAGTAAGAGGTAGGGGGAAGAGCTTGAGACTGGGATGTGTACACCTCATGTAGTGTGTGTGTGTGTGGGGGGGGGTCCTAGGGGGTCTCCCGGTCTCCCCTAGAAGTCCCGGAGGGCCTTTACTCTGAAAAGTCATTTTTGAGACTATTCAGACCCTTTCAGACAATAATTTCCAAGCTTTACAAGACAGCACCAACATGTAAAAAGCAACTACACAGGGTTGAAATACTTTTGAAATATACTTCGATAGCATCTTGACAGTAAGAGGGGAAGAGCTTGAGACTGGGATATGTCTACCTCATGTGGGGGGTTCAAGGGGGTCTTCCTCTAGAAGCCCTCAGGCTGGAGGATTTTTACTCTTTAGCCAATTTTTTTAGACTATTCAGACCCTTTCAAGCAATAACTCAATCCATGCTTTACAAGACAGCACCATCAAGTATCAGAAACTATTCTTTATAACTTACATAGGGTTGAAATATGTTCTTAAGCAGTTAAATGGCCTCATTATATACATGTAGTAAAGGTCAGCACATCTACTGGTAGTATCATTGGTAGGGGAGATTTGGAGTTTAAGGCAATTTTAGACTACCTTGGCAAACATTTCACATCTTTAAAAGACAATATCATCTCAAATTAGAATTGGGTGAAAATATTTAGGAAAAGTTTAATACCATTATGACAGTAAAAAGGTTGTTGGTGCATCTGATTGTTGGTTGAATGCATGAGTGACCTCTGGGGGTGAGGGTGTCCTTGGGGGTCCCCCCCCCTGGCAGATCTACAGTTTTCTGCTTCTATTAAGGCAATGTTTAGGTTATTCATAGCCTTTGAGGTAATATTTCCAAGCTTCGAATAGCTAACGTAAATGTAAGTTTTAAATGAGTTTCCCATGTCACATAAAAATGGTATAGTGGCGTTAATATTGCATGTATAGTGAAGTCACCGGTATGTTAGAGAACTTTAGGTGGTTTGGTTATACCTAGTGTATAATAGAAACTGGAATCTGATGAGATGTGGTGATTTGTAGTGTCAATAACATGTAGTGTCCAAAATAGAAAGTGTATTAATCCTTCTGACAAGTTGATTATGACGAGTAGGGAACATTTTAGATTAACGTCTTTTATAAACTATCTATGAAGATTACCATTACGAAACCTTCAAGTTCACTTTTGCCCCAAAGTGCAAGATAAGTGAAGCGCTGATTTTGAAACAGCCAAGCATTTACATGACATGTTCTGTAACTAGTGTGGTAGCTAGGTAATACATGTATATGTATATGTATATTTATAGTTCTGCTTGAACTCATAAGTAATATTAAAGAATTCATGTAAGAAACAGGGAGAAGAACAAATATTTACATGTACCACATTTCAGACAAGGCTATATGCCATTGTAGAAAAAGGATTTTTTTCTTCCATCACAATCCAAAACACAATGACACCCCCCATCCACAATTTTGAAAACAGCATGACCCCCCCCCCCCCCACTGTCAATTTAAAAAACAGGGTGACCCCCTCCCAATCCACCCCCCCCCCCGGGCCAAAGAAACTGACCGGTCCCTTATTTTCTACTGGACAGGAAGCCATTACACACGAATCATACTACAAACCAATCAGGACTGTAGAGAAGGGCAACGTTCAAGTTGGATTTGAAAATTTGTCTGACCATTTGTTAGAAGGAGAGATGAAAATGGGTGGCCAAGAGCACTTCTACTTGGAGACGAATGCATGCATTGCAATACCAAATGGAGAAGATGGTGAAATGGAGATCATTTCCTCAACACAGAATCTAACTGCAACACAGGTTTGTAGGAATATAAGTGTCAGTGTAAAATGTCTAGCCAGAAACTGACAGATGATACTCCAACAGACTCAGTATACACTATCAATGATTTTAGATTATTAGCTCCCCAAAGGGGGTGCTATTACAATGGGCTCTGTCTGTCCATCCATGCGTCCGTCCGTCATAATACCCCATTTCTCAGACATGCAATATCTGATTTCTTTCAAACTTGACACGAAGGTTACATATCATATGGGGAATACGTACGTCATATATGCATTTTTGTAGTTAAAAATCAACATTTATTGCATAACTCATGAAAGTGTATTTGAGGGGGTATGTCTTGTACGAAAACGTGTTTAAAGAGTGAGTTAAGCAGTGAAATTGTGTACAGAAGAGAGATTTTCGTTATATTGGCAAATTCTAGTATGGACTCAAAGCAAGATTGATCAAATCATGCATTGCTTTTATTGAAAAGTGAATACATCATTCTTTACTATATTTCAATATGCCTGCAATAAATTGCTGTGTCATGAAGCTGGTGTGAATTACATACGCTTTTATGGATGAAAAGGTATCCATTCATCCATCCATCCATCCATAAAAAATGCACAGCGAATGTTTAGAAGGGATTAAGACTATTAACACCCTGTGTGTACACTTAGTGAATTAGATGATAACAGATAAAGATTAGAGATAAAGTAGTGGAAATAAAACACACTAGTAATTTATAGTATCGTCTTTATTGTGTAATACTCCCCCAGTCACCCGCGCAGTGCTCACGTGGCTTGAATGTTACAATGACACGTGTGAAATGTTTACATGTTGCATATATAATGTAAAGTTTAAAATGAATTGTTTGTCCTTTATATCTGACTTAATGCCATATTTTTTGTCATTTCTGATTCAGAAAGTTGCAGCAAAAGTCTTGGGAGTGCCAGAAAATCGAATTGTGTGTAAAGTGAAAAGAATCGGAGGAGGTTTTGGAGGGAAAGAAACCAGATGTTGTATATATTCCACAATAGCAGCTGTTGCAGCCCACAAGTAAGCTGTGTGTAGGAAATTCTTAACAGTACAATCTGATTAAAATCCGATATAGATATTGTTTAGCTCTCACGCTTATTGTCGTTTGTTCTTTTTTTGTTCTGTGAGTGCCGATACCTACATTTAACACAATACCGAAGGTGTTCGTGAGCCAAACGAGAGTGCTGAGTGAATTTACTCAATGAATGAGAATGTGTATTGCACCGAAACACAGAGAAACAGTACTTCAGAACGCTCTGTTTCGAATGACGGCGAGTACAGAGTGCAGACAAGAACGATGTTATGGTTATTGTTTGGCGGTTCTCTTTGTTTCAATTTTGAATGGCAAGTGTTATATTGTAAGACGGATTCTGGTTGGCTACTCGTAAGTATGAGATTAGGTCTGTGAACACCTATGGTATTGTGTCAGATGTAGGTATCGGATACTCACAGAACAAAAATAAGAACAAAGGACAATTTCGTCATAGCGTGTAAATGCTGTTAAACAGTGGATCAAGTTCAGTGAGATTTCAAACCACCAAACATTAGACCATATTGGTGTTCGTCTGAATTGTGACTGATCACATGGTTTCATTTAGAAATGGATACAGTCTCAGACCACCAAATGGTCTGAGATACAATAAAGATTAAACACAAACACCTCTTACACAGTGTCCGCATGCTCTGTAATTTGTTAATGATAACAAAAACAAATATAAATGTACAGAGCAGACACTGTGTACAAATGGATGTTTGTATCATCTTTAATTTAGTGTGACTATCTTAACATGAAACCTAGTCACCAGTCTCACTTGTCTTTATGCATTGTTTAACAGCATTTGCAAGCTAAGACGAAATCTCATATAATAGCATGTTTCCGAAATTACATGCACCGAACCTTATAAGAATCGGGAGATTTGATCTTAATTTAACAGGGTTGGTCAACCAGTACGATGCACGTTAGACCGTCAAGAGGATATGTGTACGTCTGGAACAAGACATCCTTTCATGTCCAGATATAAAGTTGGTTTTGGAAACAATGGACAAATTCAGGCACTTGAAGTCAAACTATACAGCAATGCTGGAAATACTGAAGATCTCTCTCATGCAGTAAGTTTATCATTGTGATGTAACATTCTGTCACCATCTAAGAGCTATTCAAAGATAAGCTACTACTACATCATGTCTTCTCCTCAGAGTTATTTTGTAAAGTGTATATACGTACCCTCACTGTTTTGAATGTTACAGAAAATAACTGCTGTGTCCATACGCTGTCATCTCTACATGTCTACAGAGATTATCTGCCTCCATTTCAAGCTCACTAAAAGTTTTGTCCTGGATTTGATAACTATGAATTTAATTTTGTATTGAATTTTTTATTGAATTCATTTAGCTTCACACCGTGATTTAAGTGTAATGCTTTTGGAATTGTCACCAATATTCTGTATCATGTCACACTGGCACATGGTTTAATCCAAGTACCTTAATTCTGTGCATCATGATATATCACTTCAATCCACCATATAATGAAAGTCACTGCTTCGTTAAGCTACATCGTCAATCCTCCCCTCCTCCCCTGCCCCCATGAGAGATTGATACAACGTTGTATGATATACATGTTGTTCTCATAACATTTGCAACATAATAAGGGCTTTGCTGTCACCCCAGTCATCTTTGCTACATCACGTCAAGTGTATCAATTCTCGGTACCTGAAATAGAATATTACTGCCGAAGTGCATCATAAAAATAATGAACATTCGATTTCTTGGTCGACGCCATATCTGCTACTACACGCGTTTCATATGCAATACTATTGACATGCATGATAATTAGTCAACCTTCTATTTTGACCCTCTAGCATGAGGTGAAATGCTATTGCAGGTACAGAGAATTGTACCTAGTTAGGCCAATAAAACTCAAACATTTTGGTTCAATTATTATGATCATTTATCGTGTTTAATAATGTGTTCCAATTATGTACTTTTTACCATTCACAGATAATGGAACGTGCTCTCCTTTTTTCGGATAATGTATACAAGATACCAAATATGAAGGTCACGGGATATGTTTGTAAAACAAACATTCCGTCCAATACAGCATTCCGTGGCTTCGGGGGACCACAGGCATTGTTCTTTGCAGAGAATTGGATTACTGATATCGCAATAAGATGTGGTGTTACACAGCAAAAGGTATTGAACATATCATATGGATGAATATTGAAGGGTACAAGCTGAGTTTAATTTTTGAGGGGTGTAATAATTCAGAGGTACTCATAGTATTCTATAACTACTTATTAAATACAATTGACTGAACTCAAACGTACAAACTATCTGACGATGGTAACTTTTTATATATACCTAAATTTATATTTACATGTCATATGTCAAGGAAATTCCTACCGTATTATGCAATCAGCTTTTTAAACAATATTATGCCAGAAGACAAGTGTAAGGTCATAGAAGGCTTGCGTCAAAGTTAACACTATACAAGAATAGTTTAATCTAAATGTTATGACTTTATTTTCACCCAAGTGAAAAGTTTGAAAACTCAGCTTGTGCCAATTCAACTTTGTAATCCAAATATGGGAAGCACATTATATTGTATATATAATGTTAGGTTATTGCTGCAATGCTATTGTCTTTAATCATTCTCATTCACAATGGTACAGAGAACATCTATGTTATGTCGATTGCTTACACATGAATTGTAAAGTTTAGTGAGAACAATATTGATTTTTCTACCCTGTCTACATAATCATGAGAGAACCCCATTGTGTAGAACTCTATGGTTGATCATATGATTATTTGGTAAAATCTGCATAACATTTTGAATGTTTCACCTTATCACCTTTTTGTGGTGAAATGAAACTTATTTTATGCGTGATATTGATCAATTGACTCATTTTTGTGCGTGGTGATATAATCATTTTTGTGGTGATGTAAAACTTGTTTCCCTTCTTTCCCTGGCTACTTTTCTCTCTTTCAGTTTTGTATAATTCTCTCTTTATAGACCAAAGTAAAGACATCTTGTCGAAATTAAAACACCCCTAATCTCATAATTAGCAGGGATCAGTTATCACGAAAATTTGCGTTATCCCCTATCTACTGGGTGATTACCACACTGAACAAACACTCAGACATGCAACAAGGAAGAAAGTTAATGCATGAATGGGTATAATAATCTCCCAGAAGATAAGAGATATAGAAGTGTTAATGTAATCGATCTCTTGGCCATTATAAGATTATGGGTGTTTTAATTTAGATAAGAGAAGAATGAAAAAGATGTATAAAGAGAGAATTTCAAAGAGAAAAGTAGTATGGAAGGGAGAAAAACGTTTATATCACCACACAAATCAATTAGTCAATTGATCAATATCACACACCAAAATTCTATTTCACCACAAAAATGATTCAGTCAATCGATCAATCATTCAACTAAATAACAAATCAATCAATAAATCAATTGATCGATAGATTGATTAATTGAATGATCAATGAATGAATTACATGCTCGCAGCACCCTGTAATATGGCTTACGGTCATATGATTTGCTTTCAAATTGCATGTCACTTTCGCTCTCGTGTAAACATGACATTTGCTGCTACATCATACAAATTGTCACACAGTTTTAGCTGGTGAATGTTGCTTGGCAATGGGGATGAGACTTGGGACATGGAGGAGTCGCATTGCTTGTTTTGTTTAACCATATATATATGATAAAGATGTTCAACATGATATTCTGATTTTCATGTTCATTCAATTAAATTTAAAAGGTACGTGAAATCAACATGTATAATGAGGGTGATCTGACATACTTCAATCAACCGTTGATCTTAAACAACACACTACACAGATGTTGGCAAGACTGTTTAGAAAAAAGTGATTATCTAAGAAGACGTCAACAAGTGGACATATTCAACAGGTATGAGATAGATTAATAGTATTGTTTCTGTGAATGGTCATTTCACAAAATGTTCTCTTGTCTTGCACAAAAACAGACATGATAAATTTGCAAGTTAGGGACAAATGGCTGAGATCAGCACCTTGTTTCTCTTCATTTCACTAAATATTAGATTTGATGTTCCAAATCTGGGCCACAATCATGGTTCAAATTTTGGTTGTAGTTGATGCAGGTCCAGGATTAAGGTTGGTATCATTGGAGAGTAGTAGACATAAAAGTGCCAAATAGCTTGAAATATTGACACGTCTGCTCTTTGTACTGCTGTGTTCAAAGCCAAGAGCTTCAATCCCCAAACATCTGATCATAATTTCCTTACCATAACAGTTATCATCCAACATGGGAGTTGGCCATACCTTTCCATGATGAGTCATTGGCAACGTATCATCAAATGTTTGGTGCAATGTCTTACTGTAGTACGGACTTAGAACCAGGTAGTTCAGGAGCAGTGTGAACAGGCATCCTGCTATGGCAGCCATTGCGTTTTTGAAATCTTCTGCAAGGACTTTAGACATTCAGAAACAAATGCAGTGGCTCAAACCTGTAACCTGCAGCTTCCACGCTTGCCGGAAATATTCAGAACAAATCTTTAGTGCACTTTTAATTGATGAAATTAACTTTGTTGAAAACTACAGAGTAAATGTAAGTTATTCAAACAAAACTAAACAAGAGTTTGAATGTTAAAATAATGATATCAAGTATGCAAATTATATGTTGAATATTTTGCAGTGAGAATCGCTGGAAGAAGAGAGGCATTGCAATCATTCCAATGAAATTTGGTGTCTCATTCATATTTGCACCTCTTAATCAGGTAGGTTTACACATTTTTCTAAGAATAATCGCTAGGAATAAGGATTTCAGGACAAGACTTAATGTCCCATTGTAGAGGACAATTTGGTTTGATCAGACTTGCAAGGGTTTTTCCTGGTAGATATATATTACCTGGAAGGTGAAATTTGCATATACCAGAAATAATGACCGAGGTAGAGCATTTAGCAAGCATTGGCATTAACATTATAGTATATTAATTTAATTAAGGTTTATGTAAATATTTTCGATTCAGTTCATAAAAATAGTTTATATCACTCAAACATTTCAGGCAGGTGCATTGGTGCATGTATACACAGATGGCTCAGTGCTTTTGGTACATGGAGGAACAGAAATGGGACAAGGTTTGCATACCAAGATGATACAGGTTGCCAGCAGAGCATTGAAGATTCCTACTAGTAAAATATTTATTAGTGAGACTAGTACAAACACTGTACCAAATACATCGGCCACTGCTGCTAGTGCCTCATCAGATTTGAATGGAGAGGCAGTGAAGGTAACATAACTTTTACGATTGGTTGGAACGGTTTTTTTGTTGGGTAGATGAGATACAAGATGATCATATTTGGTCTGCATATTTCATTAAGTTTCCAAATATTACCAAATAATGCTTGGTAGATTGGTATAATATTAATTATTTTTGTGAGGATGCCCCTCGGCGTTATTTTAAAGTGCTTGTATATAAAGGAGTGCAAGCACTTCACAGCATCGAACAAAGAAGAGTAGCAATCAAGTCCATGGACCATGTCTGTAGCAACAGCTGATCTAGGGAGTTACATGTTGAATGCAAACTCCAATTTCTGAACTCCATAGAAACCATGATAATCAGACTATTGCAACGACAAAGTGCCTTTCATACAGTGAAGTCAGTTATGCTGCAATGCCATTCGCTCTATTTTCCATAACATGTATGTTTCTATCAGCCTATGGCCATAATACATACACCATGACCAGCTAAAACCTACGGTGGACGTATGTATTTATAGCTGAAAGACATTTTTTTCACAATTTGGCTAAACTTTGTTTTAGACCAAATGCTGACTATAGTGTACGACATCACGTTTGTGAGTTTGTGTGATGATTCATACCTAATGGCCATGGAATAGATATACCGTTATTGCCTGTTTGTTACTTAGAAATTACCAGTAAAAGTGATTCCATTTGTACGCTGATTTATTTTGGCACAAACACTTTCGGTTGAATAAGCTAAATTATTAAGTTTAGAGCCAATTTACATATGTTCTTAGAATGAAACGATAGATCTTAGGTCATTAAAAAATCCGCCTTTTTCCCGATGTATTTTCATACACACAGAGAGCTTGTGAAGTCATCCTGGAGAGATTGGAACCTTTTATGTCAGCCAATCCTAAAGGAAGCTGGGAAGAGTGGGTAAGGTGTATTTCAATGATTTTGCTGATGATGAGTAGTTTCATTCAGAGACTTGAACTAGAGAATTTATATTTTTCTAGCCTGCTAGGATGGTCTTCAGATATGATTTAATTCTTTTGCCAAGTGAACAAGTTTTCATGAGAACAGTCCATCCACCGGATGTTATAAATAGGTATACCCAAAACCTTACAGTGAAGGGATTATGCTTCCAGCTGTTCACTTTAAAGAGTAGAGAGAGTAATAACAGATATTATATACTAATGCTATGAATTATGTACAATTTGTAACATCTAGAATCAAAAATCTTTTATTTGACTGTAGTACAAGACAAAACCATCACTTAAAGAAACATCAAAATATTAAATATGCAAAAACATAATGTAAATTAAAAAGAATTAATATCACTCATGGACTACCTAGTCATATTTTGCCATCTACCACTAGGATGAAAGCAATCGCAAGTAGCTATGAACATAACATGAACTTACGAATGAATACAGAATTCAAGGAATATACAATTATAGACAATAATTAATCATCTGTTTATTTCAGGTGCAAGCTGCCCACATGGACAGAGTTAGCCTATCAACAACAGGATTTTACAAGTGAGTCATTAATTGTCAGTTGAACACTAGATATACTAACTAAGGCAAAAAAAGAAAGCTTCTTTCCAATAACGTGACTTCAAAAAATATGGTAGTTAGGTCGGGATTTTATTTGAGTTTATTTCACTTTTTTGTTGAGAAATTGCCGTTCAACATGAAGACAAGATACTTGTTGGTCGCAATACTTCATTGATGGTTTGATGAAGTGGAAAAGAAGTAAATGAAGACAATGATATGTGAAGTATATGAAAACAATATGCAGACAACTTACAGTCTTAAAAGATCTGGTTTCTCTGGAATGGGATTATAAAAATATTGACCCGAGATACTTTGACAAAAAAGATTAACATGGACATAGAAGTAATTTCTAACCACTTCTACCTTTTTTAAGCATTAAAAAAGTGTTTAGAGTCGGCAGCTTCTACAAGGGTTGGTCGGGTATTCGGAAAAACACATTTTTTTTAAATGTAGCCTAAAGAGTCTTACATCAAGATTTCACGGTCAAGTTAGTGTCCAGGTAACAAAGAATCAAAGTACCTGGAATGAAGATTTTGAGTTTGAAATGTGAAAGCTGTTTATAGAGGGCAGTGTTCAGGCATTTATAAAGTATGTCCTGTTTTTGCTACCCTAGGACTCCTGATATTGGCTACAATTGGGAAACCAACTCGGGCAACCCATTCAACTATTTTACTGTTGGTGTAGGTTGTTCAGAAGTAGAGATTGATTGTCTAACTGGTGATCACCATGTCATACGTACTGACATTGTCATGGATCTTGGTCAAAGCTTAAATCCTGCTATCGACATCGGACAGGTATGTTTAAAACTTACCTATGCAGTATAGAGGGTAATATTAGAAATGAACCTTAGCTTTGCAGTGGATGTTTTTTGTTGGCAATTTTGTTATGAAAGTAAAAGTTATTTTCACTCTACAGTTTAACACAAGGACGAATGTCATACTACAAGGATATAAAATATCTGAAATCAGTACATAGTGTAAATTGTAATGAGAGTGCACATCCTTAAAGTTATAACAGATTATAATTTGACCATTGTTGCATGGTATGCAGCACATCTTCTATATTGTTCCTGTTGTCTCTATTTTTGTTATTCAGATTGAAGGTGCATACATGCAAGGTTATGGCTTGTTTACAATTGAGGATCATCGGTGGTCTCCAAATGGTGTTTTACTGACTAGAGGTCCAGGCATGTATAAAATACCTGGCTTTGGAGATGTTCCTACAGAGTTTAATGTCTCTCTTCTCAGTAACTGTCCAAATGAAAGAGCTATCTATTCATCCAAGGTGAGTGTGTATTCTTTGCATTTGTCTTGTACGCATGTATGTGGTCGTGTTATGGAATTGCACGTTAAATTTTGGGAAAATACTAGTTGGAGTTGTACTTGAGGCGCCTGGGGTGATGGCCTCTGCCATGTTTGGTTATTGTGTGAGTTTGGAAACTTCATGGACGATTGTTGGGAGAATGATCATGTAGGGGCTAAGAAGAGTTAACAAGACTTGGGTTTGTTAGGAGAGAGTAATGAAGGCATGGAGTAGGAACATGAATTGTGACACTGGTTCATACCCTAAAATGAACACCTTAAAGGCCTATTTTTCAATCCCTCGTCAGTGCCTCGACACTTCCAATGTGAATCAAGCTAACATTTTACAAATACATTACCCGGACAACTATTTTCAAAAATACAGTAACAGGTTCCTTTCCCGTATACTCATAATACCATAGTCCAACATTAGGAGATAAAAAATACTCTCGCAGTTTCATAAGGCACTTCATGAGATCTGTGAGTGTGTTACACGGTAAAAGTAATCTAGCATAATGAGCGACATCTTAATCTAACCCCTACCTATATATGCAGAGTGGGCCTATCAACAACTGTAATTTGTTTAATTACTAGTTAGTCCTAATTTATGTGGGTAATGTTAAAGTAAATAAGTGTGTAAAGTAAATATTAGGTAAGGAAGTCACATAGTTTTTACTATTTTTTAAAAACTTAATATGAAAACTTATTACTTTGAGCATATATAAGTTATCGTTGTTGCAGTTTGATTTTGGCCAAGTTCTAGGTAACACTGTGGCTTCACTTTTATTCTACACTTCTGTTACTGTCTTCAAAGAAATGTTCCATGGTATTTTCTTTTTTCAATTTTTCCGTGCATGTACAAACCAAAGTTTACATCTAAGATTTGTATCAACAGGAGTGCTGTCACATCCTTTAAATAGGGGAAATAATGATTTTTTCAAAGTAGAATATAGTACTAAAATATCACGGTTTCGTGGTCCAAAGACTGCCTCTGAACAGTACTCCCAGTGGCCAAATAATACAACCTTTTGTCTTTCTGATAATCCTCACGCCCAGTCCAAAAGCTGCCCCTGAACAGCACTCCTAGGGGCCAAATTATACTATCCTTTGTGTTTCTGAAAACTGCATTCTGGCATGTTCAGCAAATACCAGGCAATCATTTAAATGTTTATCATCACTATAATCTCAACTCTATTTTGCTGCATCACAAACCTTCCACGTTTACACACATGCCATCACTGACAACCTAGCAAAATTTTACTGCCATTTAATGTTACTTTCAAGTGCCTATGTTGTTTATCGTACAGGCTGTTGGAGAACCACCTCTCATCTTAGCTTCTGCAGTATTCTTTGCCATTAAGGATGCTATCACATCAGCAAGAGCAGATGTAGGTATAACAGGAATATTCCGACTTGACAGTCCAGCCACTTCAGAAAGAATCCGCATGGCATGTCAGGACCAGTTCACAGAAAAGGTAAGGCATGAATTTCTTAAAGTGGCCATATGGATGAGGATTGGGTATTTATTTTGAAGTTTGAATTCATAAAACAATGTTGTCATGGCTTCCTACCAGAAACATCAATGTCAAACAACAATGACAAACTCTGTGTTTGTTGTCTCAATAAATTGCAATAGTTTAATAAAAGTGCAAAATCTTTGTTTATATTGAACGTACAATAACAAACTTTTTACAAATTTTTTTGTTAGCTCTGTGCAATGTATAGACACAGACTTTGTTAATGTTGTTTTGCATAGATTTTTCAAGGAGGAAGCATGATAAAGTTGTTTTATAAATTAAAACTCCCAAAAATGTCAAATCCTCGGCCACATCCATATCGCAACTTTAAGATTTAGGACTATGTAGTGAAACCCAGGTGGTGGAGATGGTAGAAGAAATATTTATAGATTCTGTTACATTGAATGACTATTTTTGGGAACGTGACACTCAAAAATATTTTCAGAAGGTAGGTACATTGACTACTTTCCACCCTTGATAAGAACACAACGTTATGACAATAAGAAAGGTTTATTAAATGCGAACTGAAGGCATAGTGATGTTAATTTCAAATTGATCCCCTTTTTCTCAACTAGTTATAACTTGTTTACAATAATAGAAAGAGGATTAATAATATATGTTGTGGTCGAATAAAATGTGTGTAGTCCAGTAAAAAGCAAATCTCATTGTTGAGACTATTTATCAGTATGCTAGATTTAGCAATTGTTCAGACATTGAATTATTCCATGCTCATGTTGCTGTTGCCGTAGTAAATTATACTACTGAGCATAGTTTGATGTTGAGTATATAGATTTGTCAAAGTACAGTAAAATGAATTATACTTGGTTAATTGTTGTTAGTTGTTAGTTAATTTTGTATGTACAATAACAAACAGTTTACACATTTTTCAATGTTTTGCAATTTATTTAGTTATAAACAATAGCTTCGTAAATGTCCTTTCGCATTGGATTTACAGGCAGAAATTCTCAGGAGAAATACGGTATATATGTTTAGTTCAGCTGGCCAACTCAACAAAATTTTAATAAATATCCATCATTATTAGTGATTAGTTGGTAAAGCTAGATATAAAAAACAGCAGTAGTTTACCCATATATAATCCCCAAATTTGTCCGACTTTCAGTTGTCGTTGAGCCATATGCACTTTCAAAGAATCTTTCTCTGTTTGTTGTATTTTTCTTCTCTAGTTTCCTGCTGCTAAACCTGGTACATTTATACCATGGTGTGTACGAATTTAATGTGACGTGAAAGTGAGAGTCGGTGGAAGGGGAAATTGCGAAAGAAGAAAAGTCTGGAGTCTTAGACGTGGGTAGAAGTGAGGAACTATGCAACATTTGAAGTATGAATAGAAGTCATCGATAGCATGACAATTACAAGAAATATGCTACATATGCTGAAATATAAATTAAATCAACGAATAAGTTTATGATTTATATTTTGATATTTATAATCTTCCATGATGATGAGGGAAACATATCAAGACATGTCCTGCCATGATGCCACGTTTTCCCAACCTGCATCAACCATAAATTAGATGGAGGGCTACATTTATAGAACTTTCTTGTCATCTTTGTGTAAATGAAATGTAAAGCTGAATTACCAAATTTAAATAATGACAAATATGAAAGCTAGTAATAGAATTATAATTGAACACTAGAAATGTTAGCCATATCTTGCCATTTAAAAATAATTGTTGACAGATTCAAGTTTGATGTTTATATTAGTACCAAAGATGAGAATTGTGCGTTTTTAATTTTTACATCGTAACTTTCAATATGAGAACATAGTCTACTTTGCAAATGTGATATTTAAAAAATTGAAAAGTAAACTAATATTATGGTTTTAATCTTGTAGTAACTTTGTAAAAATAGCCACTTATATATTAGATTATATAAGCTATAGTATTTTAGTCAGCTTACTATATAATATTGATTTACAGTAGAATTTGCCTTGGGAACAAATTTCGCTGGAAATCAAAGTATTTCAATTCCATCCAAACTTTGCAATGGCAAAGCTTGTTCCTTCCTTTTGATATGATCAAAGAAATTTTGGGTTCACCTTCCTGTTTTGAATGAAATCATGTCTTTTATTTTCCCATAGAGTTAAAACCATATTGGGTGGCAATACTGAATTCTAACATGACAAAATTTTAAGATAATTTTGAGCTATATTTCAAAAATTTGTATGGTGACCCCAGATTTGTTTAATGAGGTTTCTTGATGAAGCAAAGTTTGAAGACTTTATTTTCGAGGCACTTTCTACGTTAAAATAATTTGTCTCTGGATCTGAGACTTAAATAAAATCTGGGAAAATTTGGTGCTTTGTTTCTTGTTATCTTCTTTGGGAAGTAGTGAGAATATGGTTTTGTAACAATACAAATTGTGATATGAAATATACATTTATCATTTGAAGTCATATAAATTATTTGTTTCATAATAATCTTAACCGTATTACCAATGTTACATTGAAAATTTGTGACCATAAATCATTAAAAATTAGTAACTACAAAATTAGTTTTGTGGAAAGAAATCATAAAAGATATTTACTTTTCATGTTAGACGTGACATCCGATAATATTTTTCATATCAGGTGTCACCTACAGTATTCTTTTTGAGGTGTTTATTTGCATAACAAATATTTACTTATGGGTATATTCGAGTGGGGACATTTTTTATGAAGAGTTTGTAAATCTATCTAAGATAGACTCTTATGGAGCAATAACCGATTTTCTTCATTCATAATTATTTTAGTTTAATAACTTTGTTGACGTATTTGAAATCAGAGTGAATTCTGAATAGAAAGTAAGCGTGAAGTACTTTTTATCGTCTTTGATGGATTATACTTTTTATGATAATAATGAAACATAAAGTTACTGTTTGTTCATAATGTGAACATAATACAAGACACTGTTCAGATTAAAGAATAATATTTAAACAAAGTTCGGACTATTAAATAGTACCCTTTCACTTATAGTGCTTTGTGTCGTGTAAGGTTTTCCACAAAGTGAAATGTTTTCGTATGGGGATGATGTTATATATACACTATGAAATATAGTCATTAAGTAAGAATGTTGATGGTAAAATAATTGTATGTATTGAGATTTCATGTTAATGTCACCTGATATTTTGTTTCTGACAGTAACCTTGAAAGTAGGGCATGTTACAAGCCCAAGGGTTACTAGTATTTAATTAGAACCCTCAGTCATGTAATGCAAGCATTATTTATGTTTTACCCACCTCATGAGTGTATTTTAGTGTAATCCTTTTGTAGTTTAGTATAAAAGCAAGATTAAACTTATTAAAAAATATTCAAAGACGTGAGATCAATCACAATGACAAAATCAAACATTTTAAAGTAATTAGAAAAAATTAAATTGCATTGTGGTTCATGATATGTTTCATGGTTCAGCTGAACGTCTACTAGTGCCCAAATAATGATAGGTAGTGAGTGTTTTATACCAAATCACATTCCATTCCCAGGCATGTATTCTTTCCAGAGTGAAAGAAATGACTAATGGGACTAGTTTCATGCTACTGTAGAGAGCTAAATATTATGTAATGATTGTTTTTGATACAAACATTCACTTTATCACCTTTTCTCTCAGCACTTCTGTTAGCTGGCAACATTGTATACAAATTTATCTTTTTAGGGGAGTAAGCTTATGATCAGGCAATTGATGCAGTGAGTGTTATTTTACATCTTTACATGAAATGCTGTAAATGATTGTAACATATAGTGGAATTGCTTTACTTGGGTGTAAAGAGTTTAAGTGAAATTTATGCTAATTGAGATAACTTCAGTTGAGAGAAGACCTAACCATTCTAATCTGTGTATGCACTAAAACTCTTTCTATTCTAAAGAAATGGAAGTGGAATTTTTTCAAAAAGATTAATTAAATGTTATTCCGCAATATTTTTCTTCCTTCCATCAAGGAAAAAACCCAGTGACCTAAGGGGTCTTTGTCATTACGAGTCGACAGACGAATAGTGACACCTCGTACGCGTAGGTCACGGATATTTTCTGGCTGAATGAAGAAAAGTATATGGAGGATAACATAATTATACTAGCGCCTGTAATATCAAAGAAAACTTGGGGAAATTAATGGTAACTTTGAATGTTTTCACTCACATTTCAAACACAGCAGAATTAAAGACGTAGATATGTGTTGTCATAGACGCACGTTTACGTGACGTAGAATGATCGGAGCATATATTCAGCAGTTTTTGTTCTAAATGGCTCATGCATGGTATAATGCCCTGGTTTATACTGTTTTTACAAAAAGTCTTTAATTTTCCCATATTATGTTTCATATTGTACTGATATTGTTTTCAAGCAAACTGATGTTTTTTTATTCTAATGATGCAAAATAGGAAAGTTCATTTGTTATGTGACAACGGCAAATTCCAACTAACATTGTATAGTTTAAGATTTAATTCTCGAGTAATCTTGTAAACTTTTAGTGAGTGTATAACTAACACATTTTGTATAACATGGTGTTTAAAACCCATGTTGTTGAAAAGATAGATCATCATAAGGGAATAGGTCAATATCAGTGGATAGCTCTTTATCAGTGGATAGCTTGTTATCAGGGAATGGCTCGTTATCAGTGAATAGCTCATTGTCAATGGATAGCTCGTTATCAGTGGATAGCTTGTTAGCAGGGGATAGCTTGTTATCAATGGATAGCTTATTATCAATGGATAGCTCATTATCAATGGATAGCTCATTATCAGTGGATAGCTCATTATCAGTGGATAGCTTGTTATCAGGTAATAGCTTGTTATCAATGGATACCTTATTATCAAAGGATAGCTCGTTATCAGTGGATAACTTGTTATCAAGGGATAGCTTGTTACCAATAGATAGCTCATGATCAATGAATAGCTTGTTATCAGGGGATAGCTTGTTATCAATGGATAGCTCATTATCAGTGGATAGCTCATTATCAGTGGATAGCTCATTATCAGTGGATAGCTTATTATCAGTGGATAACTTGTTATCAGGGGATAGCTTGTTATCAATGGATAGCTCATTATCAATGGATAGCTTATTATCAGTGGATAGCTCATTATCAATGAATAGCTTGTTATCAGGGGATAGCTTGTTATCAGGGGATAGCTGGTTATCAGCAGATTGCTCATTATCAATAGATAGCTTATTACCAGTGGATAGCTCATTATCAGGGGACACCTTGATTGTCAATATATAGCTCGTTATCAATGGATAGCTCATTATCAGGGGATATCTTATTATCAATGAATAGCTCGTTATCAAGGGATAGCTTGTTATCAATGGATATCTCGTTATTAATTGATACATCATTGTGAAGGAAAAGATTGGTTGAATAAGAAATTATTTGGGATAAATGTGTTGTTTTACAAACCAGATGGAACGATGTCAATTGTAAATTGCTGGTAATATGAATTGGGTATTCGGTCACTAAGGTGCAATTTAAACAGAAAGACAGTTGTTTGAGAATGTTTGATGATAATGTTCAAAACTACACATAATTTTGTATTCTAGACATTAATATGCTTCTGTAAATCACTGCATATGCAAATAATAAGGTAATTTGAATTGGACATTTGATCTCTAAGATGCAATTTAAACAAACAAAGTTATTTGAGAAAGTTCGGTGATCATATTGGAACCCACACTTGAAATGATTTTGTATTCTACAAAGAAACAGAACTAAGCTAATGTAAATCATTGCACATGCAAATTAACATTAAGATGAGCAATAATAATAAGACAATATATTATAAATTTAAATAGAAGCCGCATAGCCGCCTGGATGGTGTTCAGTAACAGAGCTTGAAATAAGGGCGTTTTATGTTTCCCGGACAAATGACATGAGGCATCGGGCAAGGGCTTTCAGAAAGTACTTGTCCCAATTAACAAGTAGAATTTCTCATGATTTTCAATTTTAAAACCTCTGCTTACTCATTCTAATGTAGGTAAAAATTACCTGTACCTGTAGAAACTTTCAAAGTTATATTTGAACATATGAATGGAAGCATATGAATGATTACTCAGCTCAGATTTCCTGAGTTTACTTTAATAAAGAAGTTGCGCTATGATAACTTGCTTGGTAGCACAAACTGGTCAAAAAGGGACAACGTCAATAGTATGGACAGCGTCAATACTATTTAATACAAATGTTTTTGTTATCAATATACTTACATGATTGGCTGTGGGAGAATAACATGAAGCAATAATAAAATAGTATTGTAGACATTAGAGTATGAGTATTTGTCATCAATTATGCCGACTTTGAGGAGAAATTTTTGAAGTAAATGAATGTGAGCTATATATATGTCAAACCAATCATAACAGCAACAATCCACAAATATACAAAACTTACAATCACTCACACGGCTAGACTTGTTCATTTGCAATGCGATCATATTCAATAATGGTAAAGTGCACGATCTGCCAGGATAAAAGTTATCATTTCCAACGTTTTATGATGTAGTACCTTGAAAATACTGGCTGACAATGTCATCTCACAAGCACTTCCATCTTTACAATTTGCTTCTATTTGCATCCATTTATGCAGGATTCAATTGTACGATAGGTCAGTTTTTTTAATTTTTGCAATGAAAATGACTAACCTGCACAAAGAACTTTTCTTCTCTTGGCAGTACCATCCAAGATTCAAAACGCTAACATTTCAAAAACTATCTTTTTAAAAATAAAAACCATTTTTTCATCCCAAAGTCTACATGCCTCACACGTTTGCGAACTTTCAACTACACCTCTATTATGAACCAATCTGGGAAAGTGGTGTTGCTGGTTGATGCTCAGTTCTACAGTAATGATAGCGATGATGTCCACAGGCACAATGAAACACACACACACACACACACACACACACACACACACACACACACACACACACACACACACACACACACACATTCTGATTGACACATCCATAAGCATGACCGAACTCTTAGGTTGTGTAAATATAAATACTTCATATCATAATTGCAAAAAATGATGCTACTGATGGCAAGACCGAACACTCTTTTTTGAGTGTATCACTGCAAGTCAAACTCTGTCGTTGTCTGTCTTGCTTAACAAACTTAAATATACATGTTCTAATAAGTCTAAAATTTATTTGTAAATACGTTTTCAGTAGTGAATTACGTAGACGTGGTCACAAGTAAATGTAATACGCATAAATATAGCGCACTACTTTGCTCTGAGCAAATATTCTTCCGCTCTGAGGTAGGCTGAGGTCGCAGTCTCAGCTCTGATCGATAAAGTTACGATTACAGACTACAAAATCTTTTGTAGTAACCGTGATAAAGTCAAGTTTATCAGGAATATTTTGATCATCTTCATACATGAACGTTATAACTCGTACATGATGAAAAGGTCATCAGGATAGCTTTAAACGTTACGAAATGATTGATTTGGCCAATATCTTTTTAAGTAACCTCTCAGGGTCTGATGTAGGGTCTGCCCTGCACCCTCTGATCTCTGTAGGCTCTGCGCCCTCCGAGCTCTGTCTGAGAAGTCAACTCTACCAGCCAGTATGTAGTAGTATATGTAGTGCTATGAATACAAAGCCAGTATGTAGTGCTATGAATACAAAGCCAGTAGTAGTATGTAGTGCTATGAATACAAAGCCAGTATGTAGTAGTATGTAGTGCTATGAATACAAAGCCAGTGTGTAGTAGTATGTAGTGCTATGAACACAAAGCCAGTGTGTAGTAGTATGTAGTGCTATGAATACAAAGCCAGTATGTAGTAGTAAGTAGTGTTATGAATACAAAGCCAGTGTGTAGTAGTATGTAGTGCTATGAATACAAAGCCAGTATGTAGTAGTCTGTAGTGCTATGAATACAAAGCCAATATGTAATAGTATGTAGTGCTATGAATATAAAGCCAGTATATAGTAGTATGTAGTGTTGTGAATACAAAGCCAGTATATAGTAGTATGTATTTAATAGTATTACTCTTTATACAAAGCCAGTATGTAGTAGTATGTGGTGCTATGAATACAAAGCCAGCATATAGTAGTATGTAGTGCTATGAATACAAAGCCAGTATGTAGTAGTATGTAGTAATATGAATACAAAGGGTAGGCTCTGCGCCCTCTGAGGTCTGTAGGAGCTCTCAATCTGATTAAAATCCGATGTAGATGTCGGCTAATCGTGCATTGCTATCTTACCATCGTTATTTAGCTTGAATTGATCTTCGTAGTAGACGTTTACGTTTTTAGCCTGATCGCCTCTGATCAGGCTAAAAACGTAAACATCTACTACGAAGGTCAATTCAAGCTAAATAACGATGGTAAGATAGCAATGCACGATTAGCCGACATCTACATCGGATTTTAATCAGATTGTAGGAGCTCTGTGCCCTCTGAGGCCTCTGAGCTCTGTCTGAGAAGTCAACTCTACACTACTGTGAGCTGTGCTGACAGTTGTGTTGTGCAGACTGACCATGTGACTGACGCCCTCGACGATGACCAAGGACTGAAATACAAAAAATCAAATACAACGAGGTCAGAACGAACAAGCAGCTAATAACAATAGAAGTAAGTCTTTAGACGTCCCTCATGGTCTTGACCACCTACGAGTTGGGGCTCATAGCCGTATCTTCTACACCTGGACGAAGATATTATCAGGATTGTACCTACCTAACCATACTAACAGCAATTACTTTCAGGTAAGACTACTTTCGTTGTTATTAATTAAGGAAAACACAAAACTGAAGTGATGTCCGCGTCCGAGCCGGCGTGAATTTTTCCCCTGTAGTCGTCGAACTACTCCCACAGACGTGACAATGACGGGCGAAAGTTTGTTTGACTTGTAGCGAGTTTTGAAGATGGGTTGGCTAGTTAATATGTTTAGTTTCAAGTGCACTGTTTGAATTTATGCTTGAGTATAAAACTCCTACTGATTGTTGCAAAGTGTTTCACAGAAAAATTCTGTTATTTTGGTAGCGTGGTTGCAAGACCACCGAATACTACCGGAATTTCGTGCTAAAAATTACAATTAGTGTTATAGCCCAATGAATTTTTACTAAATTTTGATAAACTCCCCACTTGTTTCGAACCATGGATGTATTAGTGTCTCATGTTCGAACCAAGTCCCCGCCCAAACTAGTAGGTTTTGAGAAGAAATTCACGGACTTCATTGAGCAGTTGCCCATCTTTTAAATTTCCCGCCCATGTGGTGTGAACAAAAGGCCATGGCGATCTTTGCTACCTTTTGATAGTGCTCCGAGCTGCTACCTACTCCAACTCGTCCAATTCACCCTTTCACCTGTTTAATTAAATTTGAAATTTTATTTAAAGTATTTTCTGCAGTTACAGCAAAATTCATTGTAATTTTGACTGTGCTAAAGCAAATTCAGAAGCTTTCCTTTGTTCAGTACAAAACATTCTTTGAATAAATTAGCACAGTAAATAAATTAAATATTCTGTTCCCAGTTGATGCAGCTTTCAATAGCATTTTTGCTCATTCGCTTGCCCAAAATTCATTATTATCCCCAAGTTTACCTATTACAATTATTTGCCTGTGTTTACTTACATTTTGAAACCAAATACTGGTAAATTACTAAATAAAAATATTTTCCCTTCTCAAAAAATAATTAGTAAATTTATTCAATTCCAGAAAATAGTATACCAGGTGGTCACATTTTACTTTGACTCATTATTTTGTATTTTGGGGGAATTTGGCATCCTACTGCTGCCTCATCGGATAGGGAGAGTGTGAAGGAAGGTTAGGGTAGGTATAATAATATCAGGCCATGTCAATCAAGTCACTGCTGACAACCATGTACTGAATTAATTGTCAGGTGTGATGTGAGGAGAGAAGTCAAAGTGGGTCTCACAGGAGTAGAACATGAACAGTTGGGTAAGATATATTGTAATGCTGTTGTTGAGATGTTGATCTCATTCCCGACAATATATTGGGAGTGTGTCCATCTAGTGTTTGGGTGTTAAAGTTCTTGCTGTTGTGTAAACTCAGTCAGTGTGATCCAAATACTGGTATTGATTAATGCACTGCAGATTTAACATGTATTCTATACAGTGCTAGTAGTAGTAGTTTAAACCATTGATTCTGGGACTAGTGTCAGCATGTAAATCATGTTTTTGAAATATTTTAACAGGGCGAAGGTCAATAGTAATAGAAGGGATGGGGGAAGGGTCATATTTTACATAACAACCTGGGCCCGATTTCCCCCCCCCCCCCCGATTTACTGATGGCGCCCTTAACCATGTATATCAGGGGGGTTTTAGGGTTGTGGTTGGCTGAGCGGTTAGCTCGTACACCTCTTACCTCTGCAGTCTGGGTTCGAACCCGCCAGGTGACGGCTGTGTTTGATTAAATTTACCATGCTGTAAGTAAGGAGAGTGTCATGTCGTTGAGTTTGAAATGTCTGACCCAAATCACTCCAAACTGCATATTATTCTTCATCAAGAAATAAAGGATTTAGGAATGCAAAAGCCCCAACAGTTGTTGAGTATCAAGCAGTGATAATTGTATATGTCAATAATTTCTATAAATATAAGAATTTGTCATTGATTACTTAATATTCCACTTTTAATATTAATCTTTTAATTTTTTGTCCTTTCAGGTAAATGGACATGGATGCACTGGTCAATGAATGAAAATCAATCAAGAAATTTCAGTAACCTGTAAGCTGATGAAGATTTGAGACAACCAAGATAAGTTCAACTAATTGTTATATTTGGATTTCTCAACCATTAAAGCTTTGCTGTTGTCAGATTGCACATACACAAAATTGATTTAAGCTCACTAGATGTTAGAATTATCTGATGATAATGTTTATCAACTGGAGTTATGCCTGTTCAGGTCAGATACTAGTAACTTTCAAGTTTAAATGTGGAAGCTGACAGCTCTTAAGTTGTACAGTATTTTTCAAATTCTCTTACAATAATTTGCTATAAAAGCAGACAGTACAACACAGGTAAATATGTACATACAAATCTATGAAAACTAAAAACCAATAGACAGTGTTTAAATTTCATATTTTGGATTTTTTTGATATGTATATATTATTCAGGTTGGTTTGCATGTTGCAACACCTGGATGGCTGCATGCAATAAAAGACTCAAAGAAATTTCCACAACATGTGGTAGATTCATCCATCCTCTGTGCTTTGCATTTTGACCGATAGCTTTTACCTTTCTTTGCAAAATCGAATTCATTGAAAATAAATGAACATGCAATTGGCTACAAAGGCACAGTGAAATTAATATGAATTTCACCAGTCATGTAGCATATTATTTTGAGTGTGTCAGATGAAAGTTAATGACGTGAACATAGAGACAGATATACATTGGATGTTGGGCATTATTGGGACAATACTTTGATAGTTGCTATAGAAGACATATCGGAATAAGAAGACATATGACCAACTCTTTCGCACTGAATCGTGCACAGCACTTGTAAAACCTACCACAACTTCACTAGTATGGTCAAACCCTCAGTTTTTATGGCACAGCCTGAATGACAACATATATTATTTAATGCATCAGATATTGATCACATTGGGTAAACCTTTTTTGATGCAAGTGTACAGGAGAACCAAACATCATGAAGTCCAGTAAGAAATTGTAATACATTTTGTTTTTATTAATAAGTTCTGGCAGACCAATAGTTTATATAACACATCACCCTCTGGTTTGTATTGTTGGTTGGTTGATGAGGTGTTTATTTCGTTTATTAGTTGGATTTGTCATCATTTGGTTGGTTGGTTTGTCAGTTATTTGGTTGGTGGTTGGTTGGTTGATATTTTTTTTTTACCTTGATTGGTTTGTTGTCTGCGTTAGTTGGTTGTCTGTTGTTTAATTTATTTATTATCTTGTTTATAGTTGTTTGGTAAGTTGGTTGGTCCTTTGAGTTTGTTGGTTAGTCGGTTAGTTGGTTTGCTTGTCAAGTTCATTTATTTGTTGGTTGGTTTTGTGGGTCACAAATATTGTACATCAGTGATGCATTGAATTGGATTAGAGGGTGCTGTGACTATGTACACCATGAGTTGGTCAAAACTCACCGATAACACACAATGTACAATTGCATTTTCTTTTTTGGCCTCTGTGATGTGTGGTCTTTTTGTTCACTTCTACCATCTTCAATGAAAAAAAATGTTTATTCAAACTGATCGAAATCTAATGCCTTTGATATCCAGATATGTTGTCAATCAGGCCAGGCCACCATACAAATTGAATGGGTAACGATACTGGTGAAGTTATAGAAGAGTTAAATGAGCTGATGTGCCCGATTCAGTGTGAAAGAATTTGTCACATTGCCATCTCTTTCCAATATGCCGTCAATGCCAACTGTCACTGTATTGAAACAATAATGTCATATTTCCTATATATATCTGTCTCAATGTTGATGGCATGAATTTTCATCTAACACACCCAAGATAGCAGGCTCCATGATCGGCGAAATTCATATTTATTTCATTGTATCTGTTAATGCCAATTTCATGTTTATTTTTTGTCAATGCAATTAGATTTTACATCGAAAAGTGAAAAGTATGGGTTACAATGCAAAGGATGGAGTATGGATATATCTGCAACATTTTGTAGCGATTTCCTTGTTTCATTTAGCAATGCAGTCATCCATGTGTTGCTCCATGTGAAGTGAAACAAGTATTTCATTAACTGTTTCCCATTGTCCAGCCACAGTTAATGATCAATCTCAAAGTATTAATCATAATTTGCATACTGCTCTGCAGACTATTGTTTTTTTTATTCACCAATCACTGTGACATTCTTTGTTCATGAGTTGCAAAATGCTGTCTGCAAGGTGAGTTGATTTCACTCTCTGTCCAGCTTTCATTCACAAGATCTCTATTATGTTCATCAGTTATAAACTAACGTCCACGACAGAATTATAATCTGGAGATAATCAATGTATTGATTAGAATCAATTTATTGTTTTAGCATGACCATGACATGGCTTACCTGTAAGTCTCTCTCTTTCTACTCAGATCGCTTAACAAAATCAGAATGTGCAATAGACACCTGCCAGGATTCAAATATGCTGCAAACTATATGAAAAGGCATTTAGAGCTGATCTTTCTTAGTTTCAAAACCTGTGCTAATCTTTGTCTAGTTTTTCGTGATCAACACACATTATTTCCATTAGAAACATCTGTTATGCTCTCTACCACAGTTGATTTTTATTATTGTCAGATAGTAAATAAAATAAAATAAAATGAGCTGTCAATGACCAACCAGCCATCAAAATAAAAATGCATACATGAGGTTGCCATTACCTTTTTGTCATGCATCCTCAATGGCACACAGCTGCCAAAATTGGTGTCTACTGCCCTTCTGCTCATGAAATGTCCTGAACACATTATTTTTGCATTCACTGATATATAGGTGTTAATGATTGTTGAATTGTAGGCATCAGCATCCAACTGACCAGAGGCACCTCAATTGTGAACTACATGTATGCCCAATATTAGCTACAGTTGCTGCAGAAATACGATCATAGACTTGGATCCATCACCAAGAACACGTCACAGACCACAGCTGAGTAAATATTGTACAGGAAGGAGTCGAGACTACAATGCACCATTATATCAAGAACACTTGTCGCAATCCACCACAAGATGTAAAAATTGTGCAGAAAGAGGAAGAAGTTAAGACTACCAGTTACATCACCAAGAACACTCTTTGCAATCCACCACAGTATTAATGTTGTACAGGAAGAGGAAGAAGTCTACAGTTACTATCAGGGTTGGTCAGCTTGTCATGGTAAGAATTAATAGTCTGTAACATCTCCAAGTCATTTGGAAGAACTATGCAGCATTTGCACCAACCACGACATGTATTAAATGAGTTACCTATAGCATAGAGGTGGTCTTTATAAGAAACAGAAGTTGTAAAATGAACAAGACTATTGCTCACATTATCAACTGTCGTGTGAAGCATGTATTTATTATTTGTCATCAAATCCATAACCCATTCACGATTGTTTTGTCAAATATCAAATACAATATCAACAATAATTAGTAAACAATTCAGCCATTGAAAGGAATAGTTAAACTGTTTCCATTGACATGTAGAGTGTATTTGACAAAAAGAAGAATGAAAACTGATTACATTTCCTTGGTTTGAATATTTGAGATCTCTTTTAAAAGCCATACTAGCTAGAAGATTTGACGGGTTACCTGGTATATGATGCTATGGGAAACATGGGTGTTGAGGAATTACTGATTGTAAATTCTGAGAAATTTTATAAATTTTGAAGATTACTGTATCCTTAAACAAGAACAATCTGTCTCTAGATTATTCTTGTGGTTATTTAGCAAAGCCCTAATCCCCTGTTATGGCCACTGTCTTTTACATTGAATTGACCTGAAGAGGAGGGACCTGCGTACACTCATAAAGTTGTGTAGTGCATACATGTGTCTGTGTTTGTGAATAACTTAATGCTTGAAATCACTGGACCTACTGCTAAAGTTGATGCATTTGTTTAGGTGTTACTAGGGTGTCAACTTTGGGGAACTTGTTAAAGACAAAGTGACTGTACCATAGATGTTGATAAGGTAACAGAACAACTTAAAGTTAACCCTAGACACAGCTTAGTTGGAATGTCTGGTACTACTAGACTGATAATCCATTTGGTATAATAAAGATGAAAACCTGTTCAGTGAAGGAGGAGTGCAAATTTAGTGGAAAAATGTGAAACTTGCACCCTAAAATGGCTGACGAGATTTGTGTATTTATTGGGGTGTCCAACAAGACTTAAAGTGCACATTAATGGCTATATTACAAAATGGGGACAAGGGAAACATAACCACCACCCGCCTAGCAATATGTTAACTAATTGATGTTGGAGTCAAACGAAGCGGGATTAATAGGGAACTTGCAAACCCGCCATGTTGAATGTTGCATCATGGGGAATGGGATAATAAATGCTAAATAAATTAGTATTGTAAACAATACTGTTACATTGTTTGTAACCACAAATAATCAATTCATAGTCACGCTGATCTTTATGGAAGGTTTTATTTTATTGGTAGCTCCAGATTAGGTATTACGATAACTGCACATAATCCCACAGGCCTTTGCATCTGAGCATGCTCAGTCTTGATTGCAAGTGCGTTGTTTAGTATTATTCTAAGGTATGTAAACCCCAGCAACAATAAAAATGATATAGCACATGCAACTTTAAACTCTGCTATTATATCAACTGACATATAACATTTATTTCAGGCCAGCAATTGTGATACAATGTTACAGTGTACTTAATTAGTGCCATCTTGTTATGTTCTAAAACTAAAAAAATGTCTTCTCACTTGTTTGATTATGGAGAATACTTGCTGAGCATTTGCACATAAAATTTGAATTAGAATTACTAGTCATAATTATCGAGAATTTGAAATTCATTAGTATCATACCATTACAATTGAAGAATACCTAACCCATACAAATCTTCAGTGTATTTATTTGGTAGACTCTGTTGCTCAGTCTCTTTGCGTATGCTTTGGTCACCTCTAGTCTAGGCACCTAGCCCTAACCCTAACCCTTCACCATTAACCAAACTAGCAAATTAACCATAATGTTAATCATATCTGTAAAGACTAACATAAACCATCTTTGAGTGATTGTTAAGCTTACGCAAAGAGAAAACACAACTTGTTCTTCCATTTTTAATATAATTTTTGGGATATAATTAATGCTGGTATACGTTTTGTATCATGTTATTTTTAATTGTACCGAAAGCTTTGATATAGATTAGAATCCATATGGGTACCAGAATTGTTATACCACCTCTATACATCTTACAGTTATACATTGAGTAGGGGAACAGCTATACTTGACTTTTCTGAGGAAATACTTGTACTACTTTCATGAGGCGAGGGTCAATAACTATACAACTACATGTATATTTTTTATACAGAGATGACTACATTTTACTTTGATTGGGGAACAGTTACACTTTACTTTGATTGGGGAACAGTTACACTTTACTTTGATTAAGGAACAGTTACACTTTACTTTGGTTGAGGAACAGTTACACTTTACTTTGGTTGAGGAACAGTTACACTTTACTTTGATTGGGGAACAGTTACACTTTACTTTGATTGGGGAACAGTTACACTTTATTTTGAAGAACAGTTACACTTTACTTTGATTGAGGAACAGCTACACTTTACTTTGATTGAGGAACAGTTACACTTTACTTTGATTAAGGAACAGTTACACTTTAGTTTGATTGAGGAACAGTTACACTTTACTTTGATTCGGGAACAGTTACACTTTACCTTGATTCGGGAACAGTTACACTTTACTTTGATTGACGAAGAGTTACACTTTACTCTGATTAAGGAACAGTTACACTTTACTTTGATTAAGGAACAGTTACACTTTATTATGATTGAGAAACAGTTATACTTCGATTGGGATACAGTTACACTTTACTTTGATTAAGGAACAGTTACACTTTGATTGAGGAACAGTTACAATTTTCTTTGGTTGCGGAAGTTACACTGTCTTTACTTTGATTGAAGAACAGTTACACTTTACTTTGATTGAAGAACCGTTACACTTTACTTTGATTGAGAATAGTTGCACTTTAGTTTGATTGAGGAAGAATTACACTACTTTGATTGAGGAACAGTTACACTTTACTTTGTTTGGGTAACAGTTACACTTTACTTTGATTAGGAATAGATACACTTTACTTTGAATGGGAACAGTTACACTTTAGCTTGGTTGTGGAACAGTTACACTTTACTTTGATTGAGGAACAGTTGCACTTTACTTTGATTGAGGAACAGTTACACCTTACTTTGATTGAGGAAGAGTTACACTTTACTTTGGTTGACGAGGAGTTACACTTTACTCTGATTAAGGAACTGTTACACTTTACTTTGATTAAGGAACAGTTACACTTTATTGTGATTGGGGAACAGTTACACTTCGATTGGGATACAGTTACACTTAAATTTGATTAAGGAACAGTTACGATTTTCTTTGATTGGGGAACAGTTACACTTTACTTTGATTGGAGAACAGCTACACTTTTACTTTGATTGGCGAACAGTTACACTTAAATTTGGTTGAGGAACAGTTACACTTTACTTTGATTGAGGAAGAGTTACACTTTACTTTGGTTGAAGAACATTTGCACTTTACTTTGATTGAGGAACAGTTACACTTTACTTTGATTGGGGAACAGTTACACTTTACATTGATTGACGAGGAGTTACACTTTACTCTTTGGTTGAGGAACAGTTACACTTTACTTTGATTGAGGAAGAGTTACACTTTACTTTGGTTGAAGAACATTTGCACTTTACTTTGATTGAGGAACAGTTACAATTTAATTTGATTGGGGACCAGTTATACTTTACTTTGATTGAGGAACAGTTGCACTTTACTTTGATTGGGGAACAGCTACACTTTTAGTTTGATTGGGGAACAGTTACACTTATACTTTGATTGAGGAACAGTTACACTTTACTTTGGTTTGAGAACATTTACACTTTCACTTTGAATGGGAACAGTTACACTTTGGGGAACAGCTACACTTTACTTCGGTTGCGAAACAGTTACACTGCCTTTACTTTGATTGAAGAACAGTTACACTTGACTTTGATTGAGAATAGTTGCACTTTACTTTGGTTGAGGAACAGTTACACTTTACTTTGATTGAGGAAGAGTTACACTTTACTTTGATTGAGGAACAGTTACACTTTACTTTGATTGAGGAAGAGTTACACTTTACTTTGTTTGGGGAACAGTTACACTTTACTTTGATTGAGGAACAGTTCAACTTAACTTTGATTGAGGAACAGTTACACTTTACTTTGATTGAGGAAGAGTTACACTTTACTTTGATTGAGGAACAGTTACACTTTACTTTGATTGAGGAAGAGTTACACTTTACTTTGTTTGGGGAACAGTTACACTTTACTTTGATTGAGGAACAGTTCAACTTAACTTTGATTGGGAATAGATACACTTTACTTTGAATGGGAACAGTTGCACTTTACGTTGATTATGGAACAGTTACACTTTACTTTGATTGAGGAACAGTTGCACTTTACTTTGATTGGAGAACATTTACAATTTACTTTGATTGAGGAACCGTTACACTTTACTTTGATTGAGGAAGAGTTACACTTTACTTTTGTTGAAGAACATTTGCACTTGACTTTGATTGAGGAACAGTTACACTTTACTTTGATTGGGGAACAGTTACACTTTACTTTGATTGACGAAGAGTTACACTTTTCTCTGATTAAGGAAAAGTTACACTTTACTTTATTTAAGGAACAGTTTCACTTTACTTTGATTAAGGAACAGTTACACTTTATCTTGATTGTGGAACAGTTATACTTCGATTGGGATACAGTTACACTTTACTTTGATTAAGGAACAGTTACACTTTGAGGAACAGTTACAATTTTCTATGATTGGGGAACAGTTACACTTTACGTTGATTTGGGAACAGCTACACTTTCACTTTGATTGAGGAACAGTTGCACTTTACTTTCATTAAGGAACAGTTGCACTTTACTTTGATTGGGGAGCAGCTACACTTTTCTTTGATTGACGAACAGTTACACTTTACTTTCATTGGCGAACAGTTACACTTTACTTTGATTGAGGAACAGTTACACATTACTTTGATTGGGGAACAGATACACTTTACTTTGATTGTGGAACAGTTACACTTTACTTTGATTGAGGAACAGATACACTTTACTTTGATTGGCGAACAGTTACACATTACTTTGATTGGGGAACAGTTACACTTTACTTTGATTGGGGAACATTTACACTTTACTTTGATTGGGGAACAGTTACACTTTACTTTGATTGAGGAACAGTTGCACTTTACTTTGATTGGGGAACAGCTACACTTTTACTTTGATTGGCGAACAGTTACACTTTACGTTGATTGGGGAACAGTTGCACTTTACTTTGATTGGGGAACAGTTACACTTTACTTTGATTGGGGAACAGTTACACATTACTTTGATTGGGGAACAGTTGCACTTTACTTTGATTGGGGAACAGCTACACTTTTACTTTGATTGGCGAACAGTTACACTTTACTTTGGTTGAGGAACAGTTGCACTTTACTTTGATTGGGGAGCAGTTACACTTTACTTTGATTGAGGAACAGTTACACTTTACGTTGATTGGGGAACAGTTGCACTTTACTTTGATTGGGGAACAGTTACTCTTTACTTTGATTGAGGAACAGTTACACTTTACTTTGATTGAGGAACAGTTGCACTTTACTTTGATTGAGGAACAGTTACACTTTACGTTGATTGAGGAACAGTTACACTTTACTTTGATTGAGGAACAGTTGCACTTTACTTTGATTGGGGAACATTTTCATTTTTACTTTGATTGGCGAACAGTTACACTTTACTTTGGTTGAGGAACAGCTACACTTTACTTTGATTGGCGAACAGTTACCCTTTACTTTGATTGAGGAAGAGTTACACTTTACTTTGATTGAGGAACAGTTGCACTTTACTTTGATTGAGGAACAGTTACACTTTGAAGAACAGTTACACTTTACTTTGATTGAGGAACAGCTACACTTTTACTTTGATTGGCGAACAGTTACACTTTACTTTGGTTGAGGAACAGTTACTCTTTACTTTGATTGAGGAACAGTTACACTTTACTTTGATTGAGGAACAGTTACACTTTACGTTGATTGGGGAACAGTTACACTTTACTTTGATTGAGGAACAGTTGCACTTTACTTTGATTGGGGAACAGCTACATTTTTACTTTGAGTGGCGAACAGTTACACTTTACTTTGGTTGAGGAACAGTTACACTTTACTTTGATTGGCGAACAGTTACCCTTTACTTTGATTGAGGAACAGTTACACTTTACTTTGATTGAGAAACAGTTACACTTTACTTTGATTGAGGAACAGTTACACTTTACTTTGAAGAACAGTTACACTTTACTTTGATTGAGGAAGAGTTACACTTTACGTTGATTGGGGAATAGTTGCACTTTACTTTGATTGGGGAACAGCTACACTTTCACTTTGATTGAGGAACAGTTGCACTTTACTTTCATTAAGGAACAGTTGCACTTTACTTTGATTGGGGAGCAGCTACACTTTTCTTTGATTGACGAACAGTTACACTTTACTTTGATTGGCGAACAGTTACACTTTACTTTGATTGAGGAACAGTTACACATTACTTTGATTGGGGAACAGTTACACTTTACTTTGATTGAGGAACAGATACACTTTACTTTGATTGTGGAACAGTTACACTTTACTTTGATTGAGGAACAGATACACTTTACTTTGATTGGCGAACAGTTACACATTACTTTGATTGGGGAACAGTTACACTTTACTTTGATTGGGGAACAGTTACACTTTACTTTGATTGGGGAACAGTTACACTTTACTTTGATTGAGGAACAGTTGCACTTTACTTTGATTGGGGAACAGCTACACTTTTACTTTGATTGGCGAACAGTTACACTTTACGTTGATTGGGGAACAGTTGCACTTTACTTTGATTGGGGAACAGTTACACTTTACTTTGATTGAGGAACAGTTACACTTTACTTTGATTGGGGAACAGTTACACATTACTTTGATTGGGGAACAGTTGCACTTTACTTTGATTGGGGAACAGCTACACTTTTACTTTGATTGGCGAACAGTTACACTTTACTTTGGTTGAGGAACAGTTGCACTTTACTTCGATTGGGGAGCAGTTACACTTTATTTTGATTGAGGAACAGTTACACTTTACGTTGATTGGGGAACAGTTGCACTTTACTTTGATTGGGGAACAGTTACTCTTTACTTTGATTGAGGAACAGTTACACTTTACTTTGATTGAGGAACAGTTGCACTTTACTTTGATTGAGGAACAGTTACACTTTACGCTGATTGAGGAACAGTTACACTTTACTTTGATTGAGGAACAGTTGCACTTTACTTTGATTGGGGAACATTTTCATTTTTACTTTGATTGGCGAACAGTTACAGTTTACTTTGGTTGAGGAACAGTTACACTTTACTTTGATTGGCGAACAGTTACCCTTTACTTTGATTGAGGAACAGTTGCACTTTACTTTGATTGAGGAACAGTTGCACTTTACTTTGAAGAACAGTTACACTTTACTTTGATTGAGGAACAGCTACACTTTTACTTTGATTGGCGAACAGTTACACTTTACTTTGGTTGAGGAACAGTTACTCTTTACTTTGATTGAGGAACAGTTACACTTTACTTTGATTGAGGAACAGTTGCACTTTACTTTGATTGAGAAACAGTTACACTTTACGTTGATTGGGGAACAGTTACACTTTACTTTGATTGAGGAACAGTTGCACTTTACTTTGATTGGGGAACAGCTACATTTTTACTTTGAGTGGCGAACAGTTACACTTTACTTTGGTTGAGGAACAGTTACACTTTACTTTGATTGGCGAACAGTTACCCTTTACTTTGATTGAGGAACAGTTACACTTTACTTTGATTGAGGAACAGTTGCACTTTACTTTGATTGAGGAACAGTTACACTTTACTTTGAAGAACAGTTACACTTTACTTTGATTGAGGAAGAGTTACACTTTACGTTGATTGGGGAATAGTTGCACTTTACTTGGATTGGGGAACAGCTACACTTTTACTTTGATTGGCGAACAGTTACACTTTACTTTGATTGAGGAAGAGTTACACTTTACGTTGATTGGGGAATAGTTGCACTTTACTTTGATTGGGGAACAGTTATACTTTACTTTGAGGAACATTTACACTTCACTTTTGATTGGGGAACTTTTACACATTACTTTGATTGAGGAAAGGTTAACCCTTATTTTGATTAGAGATGTTACTTTACTTTTATTTTGCTAGGGTAATAGTCTCACTTTCCTCTGACAGGGAATAGTCTGGGTGCCAACTTGGTTTCACACTAAACCACATCTGGTCAAAGTCCCTCAGTCAGCACAAAAGGTTGTTCATCCCATCAGTGAACCTCAGCTGCTATAGTGATGAACAGTGTATAAGTAGCACCCAAAGCTGACAAATATATCATTACATAACTGCCCCAATAACCACTATCTTTATGATGGCTGTGTTATTGGTTAGAATATTGTGATTCATTAAAAATAAAGGTATGATGTTAATGAATTTTAAATTACATTAAATTGCAGCTCGTGCATCTCAGGACTTGCAGTGTAAAAACTTTGACTATACTGTGAGTGGAGATGTAAATAGTAACGATTCTGTATAGGAACTAGACTAACCAGGGAACAGTTGCACTTTACTTTTCTTTTGGAACAGTTACATTTTACTTTGATTGAGGAACAGTTACTCTGTAATTTGATTGGGGTACAGTTGTACTTTACTTTGATAGGGGGACAGTTTTACTTTAGTTTGATTGGAGAACAGTTACATTTTATTTTGATTGGTGAACACTTATACTTTACTTTGATTGGTAAAAGTCATGCTTTATTTTGATGCGGGAAGAGTTACAATTTACTTTGCTCTGAGAACAGTTATACTTTACTTTGATTGCGAGCCTTTACACTCTATTTTCCTAAGGGAAAAGCTGTACATTACTTTTAAAACTTGTGTGTTAAATGGTAAATTGTGGCAATACGACATTGTTTTATATTTTTCTCCATTGCATTGTCCATAATTGTTCCTGATGTACTTTCAATGAGCACTATATATTACCTTTGAATAAATGTTAATTTTGTGCCAAACAAACCAAAGTGGTCTTAGCAGTGTATTATTACTACACTATTCCTGCTACCATGGTAACAGAGCAACATTTGAGTAGATTACGTCATATGATGTGAAACATGATCATCTCGTATGTATGGAGATTTTTTGTATAAACAATTATTTGTAAAATAAAACTTCTTTTAGTAATTTCCCAATGTATTTCCTTTTGTAAATATTTTTGCCTGGTTTCCATGGCAACCCAATTTTTTAATAACTTTTATGAATATATATACACACACATTGATCAGTGTGATGATCGCAACAGCATGAAACAACTGTTCTTGTGAATGTTGCTTGATACTGTGTTATTTACACAACTCTACATATGTATTGAGCACTGTTTATTCCAGTATAGACATTTTACGTATACCGAGTTTATATGTGTACATTATATACTAGTATACATGTATGTTAATTATTAATATCATGAAAATGTTTCAACTGTTATATTTTTTGAAAGGTGATACATTTTTATAGAATTCAATAAAGCATTATTATACTATTGTCACAGTTTCCATTCGTATTTATTCCCACTAGATAGAGCCAGGAGAGGACTATAGGAATGACTATCTGTTATCAGTCCTATTCTTGATCTGCATAATTCAAGTTCAATCAGTCCTGGCATACATTTTGTGTACTGTAGGTGACATGCATGTCACTTTATTTCAATAATTTAAATACCTTACTCCCTAGGGTCATGTATGTGCATCAGTCCATGCCCACCTCTATCATAATACACACGCCAATTTCAACAAAACATGGTAAATATCTTAATACTATAGCGATCCTGTGCATATGCACGTCACTTCATTTCTTGATTCTTCCAAAAACATCCAAATGGCGACCATTTTTGTCACAAAAATTAACATTTTGCCTAGTAGCATCAGAAGCTTAGTACATATAAAGACTATGTATTAGTTTCTACACCCATATTGTCTATGAATGTCGACAAACTGGCAAATGACTGACCTTGACCTTCAAGGTAATTTGGCCATAAATGAAAATTCACATTTTGCCAAGTAACATCGAAAACGTTGTTGATAGACTCTACATCCCTGTTATCAATGGAGAGCTTTCTAATGACACTTTGACCTATTCCCTCATTTTCAAAGTCAAATAGTCAAGGCATTCATCTGTACTCCAGCCCTCTACACGTCATTGGATAAAAGCAGTCACATGAACCTACAGTGAATCAATATTGGCCAAAGATATGGGATTATGCAAATCCACTATTAAATTAATGCCTTGTTTGGTATCATAATAAGCTACTGGCCAAGTGTAAAGGGATTTATATGTTTGCACACCTGTATCCATTTACTAAACAATAGACTAATGTTCCTTTAAGCTATTGTAACCTACACCCCATTTACTATGTTGTCTTTTGTTCTCAGTTCAATATTTGTATCTGGCAACTTATACATTCCTTTAAATAACAAGATTACACCCCTTTGTGTACTACGTGTTCACTAAGAATGAAAGACCATCAAGATTGCAATTGGTTCAGACTGTAAAATGAATCATTTGGACGAAATTGTCTGAGGCAGTATCTGAGCTCTGTGGGCGACCTCTGTGACAGAGGCCTCTGAGCTCTGTCTGAGAAGTCAACTCTACCATAGTAGATTGAACGTTTATCGCAATTAATGAGTTGAATGGTTGGACAAAGAGCTATTAGAACACAGTAAGGTCTATCATCTGCCAGTAGGAGTGCCATTGTATTCGTATGTTCAAATCAAATGTGCCCGCGAGTGCGTATGACGTGTTAGGCCTACCGGAAGTCAGTCATATCAGAACTACTCCACACCCCTGTTATGGAAATTGAGTGGTCCAAAGCTGGCAACGAAATTTTAAAAATCCGGAAGAAAATTCTAAACATCTTGAAGAAAATTCACAGAAATAAAAATGAAAAATGCAATGAAATTGAATTTCACCAGGCCCTGACTTCCGCCATTTTCCTTTTGTTGACTGGCGCAGAATAAGATCTAGACCAATAGTAGATCTTGAACGTTTATCGCACTGAGTTTAATGGTTGGTTGGACGAAGAACACTTACAAGAGAGAGGTCTAAGTTGAATGGTTGGACGAAGAACAATAGGGGGAGAGAGGTCTATCGTCTGACAGTAGGATTGCCTTTGTATGTGTTCTTATATATTCAAATCAAATGTCCGTGCAATTGCAAATGCAAAGTACATCGACCAACATGTTATTTTTGGGCCTACCGGAAGTCAGTCATTTGAGTTACTCCACACCCCTACTATGGAAATCGAGTGTTCCGAAGATATACAATTTTTTTTTACCACGATCCGATATTAATTATTTTCGAATATTTAAAAAAAAAAAAAAACTTGTTACAAAAAAACTTTTTAAAAAATTGTATTTTGACTTTTTAATTATTATAATCCTTCAAACATTCTGGTTTAACGAAAACTAAATATAAAAAAGTCTGTAAAACAACAATTATCTCAAATAAATGACAACTTGTTTGAATTAGATAACGTTAACATGGGAAAAAATTAAAATTAAATCCGAAAAAAATACAATATTTTTTGCCTCAACGGCTTGCCATACGCTTGGGCCGGCAGATAACCAAATCCCAACACGATTTGACTCTAACATAATACCATAGGGCATACATTTATTGTTTTGTTTGATTTGTATGACAATTTGTATGTGCGCACAGCTGAGTGTGGTGTGACACGAAGGTGAACTTCTTTCGTATACCAGCATGCTACACTTCAACAAGGAGGTCATTTATAGATCTGGAACAGAGCGAACTACAGGCTGCTATTGTGGTAGGAGTTATACTTGGGGGAATTAATTTTGTGTTCTGCGGACGTCATGTCGCACCAAGTTAACAGCGACTCCCTGATGAGTGAGGATCTTGTTTTCTTCGTCAATGGTCAAAAGGTACGGATAAACGGATGTGTGGTATCTGCGTAGGAATAGGGGATCGCCTCGTCTGTGAGATACATACATTCGTGCCACGATTAGCCAGCACTCACTGGTTAAGAAGCCTGATAGGGCTGAACAACAACAACAACAACAACAACAACAACAACGACACGACGTACAGTATCTTACAGTTTGAAAAGTGTGTTTGAGTGTCGTGAAGTTTATTTTAAATTTTGATTTCAATTTCGAGGAGTCATTTCGATGTTTCTGAGCATAACACTATTACAAGAAACTAGGAGCATTTGCATTGAATAGTTTGAATCAAACATACAAGGAACATTGACTCAGTGTAACAACGTCAATGTGATTACAAGTTAATGTGGTACATGCGTAGTCACGATCAATTTTACATTTTCAATAAACGCAACAAAGTTTATTGACACTTCAGCCATTTGTAAATGGAGTATATTTTCAAGCTGAAGATTCTAAAATGAGGTCAACTCTACATCATTTCGATTTTACCTGGTCTAACATTTAATCAACACTAAATGCCAATTGCCCTTTACCAAATAATAACTGTGCCATCAATTGCCCAAAAATATTGCCTTCTGAGATAAAAAAAAAAATACATGAGTTAAAAATACATCTTGCGGTTCACCATTCCCGCAAAATGGAACTACCTCAAATGTACTTTTTGGTCAAATATTTGATCTTCTAAAAACCTGTCATGGCCTATGGGGTTTTTGGCTTTTCAGCTCAAAGTGGGTCTAAAATGGGGTATGTGGTTAACAATATTGGCCGCACACCCCTACCAGAGCTACCCTACTGGTACTGCTCCGCGGGGGGGGGGGGGGTGGTAATAGTGTGCCACACAGAATGGAAAGTCTATATCGTAGCATCTACAGTGTGCTAAAGTTTACTGGACTAAGGTAGTCATCTCTACATCTGATTCTAACGAGATTGATATATCAGATACGTTTCGTGGCAGACAAAGAGTGTGGCAAACAACACTAAATGCCAGAATGTCTGACTGTTTTATTCCAGGTCACTCACACTGTATGATCTTACTAGTTTCCATTGTTCAATTCTACAAACTAGACACCGACGTCTGTAACAGCCCTAGTTGAACTGGCCTAAATACATCATTCATGTCTTATAACTTTGAAATGGCTGTGAATGACCTCATGTGTGCACCTAGTTACGAAACCTATTAATCATCATACAGTTTATATAACAAGTCAAAACATGTAATTACAAATTTAATTTGAATGTAAAATATGTTTTGTCAAACCAACCACTATAAATATACTTGATTGGACATGCGGACATTCACTCAAACCATTGAAACCACAATGCCACCTCAATATCAGAAAAAATATACATTTACCAAACGAATCGTACAAACTTTGAGCAATTTGCCTAATTCAATTGTACACTCAAATTTACTTGAGAATCTTTACTAATCATTGTGTACACTGGATTGGTGGCCATATGTAAACAATCGTGAATTGGATACAGATCAGAATACTTGTTTGTCAACAAATTGTGAATTGTGGGAAGTTGATAAATTGGAAGTTTTCATCCAGTCATCCTTTCAACTTTAATCACCTCTAGTGATCACGATTTCTCATGTTACAATTATTATTATTTATATATATATATTTAATCCTAAAACATCAATAACATCAATTTATAATGTGATAGTGTGGAACAGGAGGAGCAAGTCATTCTGGACAGTTGAGAACAAAAGGTTCAGAAGGGGCGATGCAGGTGAGGGTTTTGATCTGTCCTGTTTGACGTCACACAGGTGAATATATATATATATATATATATATATATATATATATATATATATATATATATATATATATATATATATATATATATATATATATATGATAAAATACCATAATCACTGACTCAATTTTGTCACCCTTATTATTCCACAGGTCGTCGAGAGACATGTTGATCCAGAGATGACCTTATTGACCTACCTTAGAACAAAGTGTATCCTTTATAAGTATATTATACCATACACGAGCCAGGTTCAACAAAAAATATGGAATATATGCTCTGGTCGTGTAACGTCTCGACAACGCATGTCTATGTCACGACAACACGCGTCTACGTCATTGGTTCTGTTGTGTTTGAAATATGAGTCAAAACGCTCAAAATGTCATTACTTTCCCCGATATTTTATATTACTGGTGATTGTATAATTACGTTATTCCCCAATATTTGTCCTTCAGCCGGAAATACTCGTGACCTAACGGATGTCACTACTCGTTTAGCAACTCGTAGTGACGAGGCCCCTTAGGTCACTGGTATTTTCCTTGGCTGACACTCACACCCCTATAGAGATATAGTGGTCTGAGGCTGAAGAAACATATTGGGAAATAATATCTAATTATTTCTCTCAAAGCCTAAAACGTTGCGGTTACTTTGCTCAAAAAAGTTTAAACTCAGTTTAAGTTCAAATAAAGAAAAAAAGTGATGGATGCACCCCATACAATACTTTTAATAGTGAAGAAATTGATCTAAAAAAATTGAGTATAATTGTGCACACATCTAATGTACTAATTGACAAAATAAATGTATTATTTATTATTTACTACACTGTCTTATTATCTCAGGTGAATAAGGCTTGGCAGCTGATGGCAGTTGCCATAGGTAACGTGGTATACATCATGTCACACTTCAAAATGGCCATTGCACAGTGTTAAGTCTATGGGGAAATGACAGATTGAGAGTTTCCATGGAAACAAAATGTGAACAGACAAATTTGGGCAATGATTTCAAAGTTTTATACGGCAACGTTTACGTTGATTAGAGGTACCAGTGATTTGATTTCTAAACAAATTGACTCCAAATTGACTCCGGAAGCACATTAATTTGGTGAACACAAAGTTATTAAAATATCAAAGACAAGAAGTCAGATGAATTTGAAGCCGAGTATACAAAAACCGAAAGCAAAATACTGGTAGAATGAAATAAATAAAAATAAACCTTGCGCTATTGAAAGCAGGACTGTTTTCTGTTCATCTGGGGTTCAATACTTAAAAGTGGCCTTTCCATTAAAATGTATATGATACTTGTGAGTAATTGTGGATGAGACTGTGTGGTCATATAGTTTCATATAATTAATCTTCCAATTAATACAATAGCAGCAGATGTCACACATACATCATAGGAACTTGCAGTAAAAGTATTAGTAGTAGTACTACCACCATCATTTTTAATTTGCTGAGTAGAATTCAGCATTCATCAAGATACATCCGAACATCATTTATCACTTGTTTGATGATTCTATTTCATTGTGTCCGGATCCTGAACTTAAGTTACCAGGACAATCGCAACAAATTGTAAAGTCACCATCATACAGTTTTTGTTGGGATGTTCGTTTTTTACATGTAGATATAGATTGTTCAATGGAAGATGATGAGATCCCGGCAAGAAAATTGGGGTTTGAATGTTTTGATTTTCGCTCAAAAACTGAAAGCCTCAAAATACGTAATAGGTTTCTTCAATTTTTGGTGGTCCTTCCAGGGAGCATCTGAAAATATGGTATGTCTAAGAATGCAGTCATTCCTACATGAACAATAAAAAACACAGCAGTTGTGAGCATGAATGCTACAACAAATTAAACCCCGTAGCAATTATGAGCATGCCCATAGCATCAAAATAAACATCAATGCAATTGTGAGCATACCCCTAGTAACAAAATAAAAACAAAGCTGTTGTGACATTCCCCTAGCAACAAAATAAAAACCATACCAATTGTGAGCATGCCTTTAACAACAAAGTGAAACCATAGTAATTCTGAGTGTGTCCCTAGCAACAAAATAAAAGTAAGTTTATGGGCAACTCCAATTTTTATCAATCATAAAATGGCCGTTTCAACTGAGCCTGTTTGAGTCAATTTGATCTCTTATATTACCATTATGGTCTTATGATTATTTTCAGTAGTCAGTTGTACTGCAGTATCATTGACACAATGTCTATCATAGCATAGGGATATGTTATCCTTAATTCATTTTCACAGTAAGACTCACTGGTACAAAACTAGGCTGTGCTGAAGGAGGATGTGGAGCCTGTACTTGTATGGTATCGACATATGACCACAAGGAACAGAAAATCAGGTTTGAAAGTCTTTTTACTTATAATCTTAATTTCAAAGTGTTCTGGTAAACTTTCCGATATTGCTATAAGCAGTTTGAATTTACAACAGGTTAGCATAACTTTCAAAAATAAATAATCTGATCTCAGACCACTAAAAGAGCTATAGTGGTCTGAGATCTGATAATAGATACGACTCTGGTAACCCAGCCTTTGGTTTGCTAAAGATAGATGTAAACTAAATCTGTTGTTCTTCAATGTAGTAGATAATACACAAGTGGTGATAGTAGTTCCTCTAGATCTGTTGTGTGATTCTAATCACCCTATGATCAAGATAGTGTAAACAATGGAAGTTTCAAAACAACACTGCGAGTTCATGGCGCTCTAAATAAATTAGTTTTCAGAGACACCTCCCTAACTGAGACTATAATTAAACCAACGTTCATTCAATAGATTATTTACTGGTGTATCAACATGTTGCGACCATAGTTTTAGTTTGTGTCTATCTTAAAAACTAAAGGCTCAACTACCAAAAATTAATATTACAGTTTTTCATAGACCTATATTACTTCCATTGTTATTCAATGGACAGTGCATGCATCGAAACCGTGCAAAAAACTTCCCATCATGCCCAGACGCATGCTGCCCAAATAGGCACACTCATATCCGATCGCTCACCATGTTTTTTGTGGTACTATTTCATTTACAATTCATGTAATTATGTGAATCAAATGTTGTTTTCATACCAGTTTATTGTTACATAGGGTAATATGATAAACCTTTATGACCCAGATATGGTTCGGCAGACTTAGATAGTATAGCGTAACAGGCCCTCTTAAAGTTGAGACCTTCTTCAATACAACCTCCTTCTGGAAAACCCATATCTGGGTTGTACAAATTATTATTTGAATCAAATCGAGCATTAAAGGTTTCTGAAGTTAATGTTTACACAAATGTCATTGAAACCATCCTAAGTGAGTGAGATAACAAATCTTGTATTCCTACATGTTATGCTCCTCCACATGTTAGATTCTGAACTTTGATATAATGTGACTTTATGTACTCACAACATTGGAAGATGAACTATCAGCAAGCTGATACAAACACAAAGTAAAGCTGATATTGCGACATGTTGATATATATCGGCATCCTCACAGTAGGGTGGAGTCTCTGATAGCCAGTTTTCCTCAAGTGGACACACATTTCAATCTCGTTCAGTGTTTACACTTATCTTGATGACAAGGTGATTATATCCATATTACCAAATTATAACCTACCACATGCAGTAACAATAGTTGTATAGGGGGTTCTCACTTAGCCAGCTGAGTGAACTCTCATCTTACCTAACATAAAAAAAAAACATATGAAAAGTTAATGTTGACTATGAGTTGGGTTAAATTTAGGTCAGGTATAATGAATGGTTTAGAGTCGACTTATCTTTAGTGTCTGACACAACATTTCATTTGATTGCATAAGTGTATTTAGTTTCCTCGATAAAGAGGGTTCCAGGGTTAAAGTTCAGGGTGCTGCTAAATGACTGGGACAAATGAAGGCTGTGCTAATATTGGACGACTTTGGTATGTGATCTGTATCAGGTACAAAACATTCAGTATGAATGGGTCCAAATCCAGCTTATCAGTTATATGACCTAGCATTGCCTCAGAATGAAACTCACACTTGTATGTTTGTATGTAGTCTGAAAATAGTGTTAGTTTGTGTCTATCTTAGTTTGCCTCATAATAGTATCATTATAGAGTTCTGACACGTCTTTCTTTCGATCACTTCTCCTTCTTCATCTAGTCACTTTTCAGTGAATGCGTGTTTATCTCCGGTGTGTTCTATGCATGGTATGGCCGTGACAACTGTAGAAGGTATTGGTAGCACTAAAACTAGACTACATCCTGTACAGGTTAGTATATAGAAATGTATAAAGTCATACAACCATAAAATATTATTTCCCTTCTCTCGAATCATATTTAGTAGTTTAATAGTTGTTGGGGGATGTCGGTGGTCGAGCGGTTAGCTTGTATGCCTCTTAATTCTGTAGTCTGTTTTCGAACCCACCAAGTGTCAGCTGGGTTTGATTAAAATTTATATATGTCTATAATTAAGAAGTGTGATACTTAGTTGACCCTGTCGAACAACACAGGTTTTCCACGGGTACTCCGGTTTAATCCTGCTTCTTTACTACTAGAGCACTAGGGCCCTTGTTGTGATCATTCAACAAATTTCTGAATTTATTTGGACGAATAAAGATAATTATCAGTATTAATAATACTTAACTCAGAGTATAGGTAATTTTAATACCTCATATGTTTCAGCTAAACCATTCAGTATGTGTCGTTAAATTATGTCGACTTGTCATTTGACAGGAGAGTGTACATCAATCTATCTATCTCTGTTAAAGCTGCACTGGAACATTTCTTGAAACTGTTTTGTTAGACATAATGCTTAATCATAATGCCATACACCCAGAACAGTATTGATTCACATGTGGGTAAAACGTATGTGCATTGCTGTAAAATATGGCGCAATAAATCAAATGAAATTGATTTTTTGGTCAGCACCCAATCACAAGTGGATTTTATACACCTGGTATAAGATTTCAATATTAATTATTTCATTACACGCTACCAATTAGGAATGTATAACCAAATCACATGGTTCTCTGAGGGTTTTGTACACCTGGTCTATAGATGTTTATAGTAATTATTTCTTTTTACCATCCAATCAGCAATGCATAGCCATCACATTGTTCCCAGTATAGAATATGTACACCTGGTATGTAGATTTTCATATTAACTATTTCAATACACCTACCAATCAGGAACGTATAGCCAAATCACATGGTTCTCAGTGTGGATTCTGCACACCCGGTATTGTGATGTCGATGTATACACTCCTAAGAAACAATCCACAGCCTTGCTATGATGATGTGCTGAGTGCTTTTGAAGGTAATCTGTGTCGTTGTACTGGATATCGACCAATCATAGAAGGGTACAAAACATTTACCAAGGTAAGAGGATGAATTAAAGAGGACACTAGCCATGTAAACTGTTTTACTCAAAAGTGAAAATACTTAACACATAAAACATTGATTAAACTATTCTAGTATGATGTTATATCGATGTATGCCTGCTGTCTATAACATTTCTATGACAATTATCTTCCGGCATTGTTAGAAGAGTTGATTGCATAGTAGGGAGGTTTCCTTGACATTTTATTCTATATGTAATAAATTACATCATCGGTTCTTTTACAAGTTGTGTCTTAATACCATGTTTGAGTTCAGTCAATGGCAGGTGAAATTTAATGGCGATGCATCTGGGGTTGTGCAGATGAAGGTGTATTCGCATATTGATGTTCCCATTGGTAATATGCAAATTAGGACTAAAAATCTCAATTTTGGTCAAAAACTTATATCTTGAAAACGGTATGGTGAAGGGGGCTGAACCTGGGCGGGGATGTTTCTGGAGGGCTATTCTACAGTTATTGTTCAAAACATTTTGACCAAACTGGCCCTAGCAACCATGAAAATGCCCTTAGCAACAACAAAATGATGCAGATTACAAAGGTAAGAACAGGAATGGGTAGGTAAGTGACTAAAGATTCCAAAAATGTATGCAAATATGCCTATCAACTAGACCATGCCCATAGCAATAGTCACTTGATGGTGTATATTGTAAAGATAATAACGGGATTAATAGGAAACAAGTAAACATTCAAAAAATTAAGCACATTTGCCTAGCGGACAAGAACATGCCCCATTGCAAGAGCCAAATACAGTTGTGCCAGAATGCCATGAGCGCTATTTTTTTTCTAAGAGATCTCGAGCGAATTAGGGGAGTTGTAACAGTGACTGATTTCTGATCGTATGGTGTGATCATGATCAGGCTATGATTCCATGTAGCCTGTAGGTTGGCATTGTAACGTACGTACAGTTGATGAAGTTCAAATTAGGGGTAAAAATAAAAGTTTTGTAAAATAATGACTATAATATAAAAGTACAATATTTCACCAACTTTCTGTATGAAATGTGTTCTATAGTGTATGTGAGCCATCATATGAAACCACTAACCACTTTATCAATGTGCTAAAACAAAACTGCATAGTATAATAGCTGAACAGCCGAGCCACTTCTACATATGACAGCGGAGCTATTCTGACAGATAGGTCGCTTGTTTTTATCAGGCCTAAGGCAGAAATTAAAGAAAATGTTTGTTTTCAATAACATGGCTTCAGAAAATAGGGTATGTAGGTCGGAATTTTATTTTATTTTATTTTCTATTTGTTGTTGTTGTTGTTGTTGTTGTTGTTGTTGTTGTTGTTGTTGTTGTTGTTGAGAACATACTTCAACCTTAATATAACAAACCCGTTGGTCATAGTACTTCTGTGATAGTTTGATGAGGGGTAAAGAATAAAATGACACAGTGCAATTATGTGATGAACGCAATATGCAGACTGTACTGTAAACATTCATCTTGAAGTCAGAAAAGTCCTGTTAGGTTTCTCTTTATTTTTTTAAAATTACTAAAGATACTTTTGCCAAAACTTTTACATGGAACTAGAAGTACAAGTTTACTTTTTGAATGTAAAAAAAATGCTTAGGGTCGGCGGCGGTGGTGGCGTTATCGGAAACACACAATTTTTTTTATTTGGCCAGATCATATATGGGATTACACATTTAGAATACCGTCATGATAAGACATACACCAACTTACACACTAGGCAATTGCATGTATATCTATGTCTTCCACAGGAGTACTGCTGTGGAGGAGGGGGAGCTACTGGCTGCTGTATGAATGGGAATTTCAATTTGCAGGAAGAAGGGGTATGTAACACATAAATTGAAGTAACCAGAGTGTCAAAATTACTGTTTGTCCTAATATTGCTGAAAAGTTACACTTGATTATCTAACAATGTTTTCATTCATTCTTGAAATATAAGAAAATTAATTAATGAATTAATGAATTAGAAAAACAAAAGTTTAAAAAAAGAAACCCGTCACTGTATTTCTGTGTTCGTGCATTGCGTATTTGTCTATGGCATAGAGAATTTATGTTCAAAGAGCCTTAAAATATGTTTTTGTGTATAGATATCCACCGAGTTGGTTAATCCGAGTGAGTTTGTTCCATATGATCCAACACAAGAACCAATCTTTCCTCCAGAACTTATGGTGAGTTAATTTTTGTCAAAATTAAATTGCACACCACAACAAATCTTTCCTTGATTAGTGAATTTTTGACAAAATTATATGAAATGATCCACTTACCACTCATTCATTGTCAATTAGTAATTGTCAGACAGTGTGAAATGCTGTGAAAATCTACAATACATGCGGGAAAACAATTATGCATTGCCAAGTTGTAAGAAAACACTGAATTTTGTTTAAAATTTCAGCATACATGTTATATTCATATTCATTTATTGACAACAACAACAAAAACAACAACACCAACACCACCACCACCACCACCAACAACAACAACAACAACAACAAACAAGGGATAACATATAATTACTGTCACTTCCACTATACAAAAACAGCAACTAATAGTCATAAATCAGAAGTAAAAATAGAGACATTCATATATAAAGCAGCATTTGTTTTGTTTCGAAGTGTTTTTGAGATATGAGGCACCAAGTAGTACAAAAGTAGAAGTATTACTAACAATGTAAAAAAAATTGTACAGCGATTCATTGTCTGTCTAGTAATTTCATAATACCAACTATTGAAACTGCAACAGTTGTATCTGTAGGAGTCAACGTATTCCTTTTCATAATGCAAAAGACAGTTTGATTATCATTTTGATTGGGAAAACAGACAATAAAAAGATATTTAAGTTAATCAGATATACATATATATGAGAATTATGTTTTAAAAAAACTAACAAGTATATTTCATGATATTGTATCTGTAGAACTCTGACAAACATTGCAGTAAGACAGTACAGTTTTGTAGTGAAAGAGTGAAGTGGATTAGACCAGCAACTTTACAAGAATTGTTGAATTTAAAAGCCCAGTATCCAGATGCCAGACTTGCTATTGGTAACACTGAAATAGGTGAGATAGTTGTTTGGTTGTCATGTTTCATTTCCTGCGTTCCAATTACATATAATTTGAATAAATTCCATCATGCCACAGAAAAATTAAGTATGGAGAATTTGCTAAATAAAATTGCATTGAGTTTATCGCCAAGTACGAGTCAAGCCTTATTTTTTTATTCTGGTGAATGAAACATTTGGTGGAATGGCCATTTAGGATGTGTTGGGCACACTTTAATTTGGTAGGCAATGTAAGGTGAAAGTTCACACTACTTGTAAATCACTCAGCTATGTCAGCCTGTCATATTTAGTATAACTAATGCTGCACCTTTCACAACAACTGAATATAGAATATGTCAACTCGTTAAGTATGTTAGTGGGATTTATTTTCATTAAAAAAGCTTTTGCATGTAAATAAATCCACTACTGAAAAAATGCAAATGTTAGGAGTACAGATAATTCCAAGAATACACACAAATTCACACTTGTCATTTGAGTGAGACACAGCTTTATAGTGGTACAGCCTAGTATCCACTGCGTCTGTAGAATACTCTTCATATGGGTTAAAGGTCGTACTGCCTTCCAGTATTTGGATTGTATAGCACATTGTCATATTTATAATTATATTAATAAGTTATTTTTAGCTATGCATGTACTGACCTGTGCGATTGCAATATTTTGTTTTAAAAAATTTGTTTGCAGGAGTTGAAGTTAAATTCAAGAATCAATTCTATCCAGTCCTCCTTGTACCAACTCACATACCTGAACTGAAGAAAGTCGAAATAACTAATGGTGGAGTGATGTTTGGTGCATCTGTGACACTATCAACAATAGACCTAGTATTGAAAAAACAGATTCCAAAACTACCAGGTGATGAATTAACTTCTTAAAAGTGACCATATGGATAAAACAGAGGTTTATGTTGGAATTTGGATTAGCAATATAACTATTTACGACCCGGGGGGCAACTCCATGGGTAACATAACGGGGGGGGGGGGCTCCTCACAAGCATTAAAACCCAAACTGTTGTGATACCACTTTTATGCCAAAAAAGGATACCCTTTCTGATACCATTTTAATTAGTCTAAGTACAATCGACAGGGCCGTAGCCTGACCCCCGGGGGGGGATAAGCTATCTAAGAGTGCAAATGTATTTGACTGGACCTTTCCTTTAATATACCAATAGCATTGTACATATCAATGGTCAATATTATCCATAAACAGTACAGAAACAGTTTGAAATCATGATCGCTGTTGAGGGCACTGAATTTTGGGTGCGATAATTGTAAAGTACAGCATTAAAAAATTACCATTGGTCGTAATCTGAATACTGTTCACCACATCTATGTATTACCAGGTGTTTAAGTTTCATAACTATTTTCTCTGCTTTCAGAGTACAAATGTGGTGTGTTTGCTGCTGTGGTAGAAATGTTACGATGGTTTGCCGGACATCAAATTCGAAATGTTGCTGTAAGTATTAGCATTACACACACACACACACACACGCACGCACACACACACACACACACACACACACACACACACACACACACACACACACATATATATATATATATATATATATATATATATACATATATATATATATATATATATATATATACATATATATATATACATATATATATATATATATAAGATACACAGGAGCCGTTACACAGTGTTTCATGCTATATATATATATATATATATATATATATATATATATATATATATATATATATATATATATATATATATATATATATAGTTTTGGTAGTACTGGAACTCTTTCTTGGTTGTAACTCGGAGTTTCACGCATTGTGTGATCATCAGACAAGTTGTCTGATGATCGCACGATGCGTGAAACTCCGAGTTACAACCAAGAAAGAGTTCCAGTACTACCAAAACTATTGCGCTCTGCCACTGCGTTATAGAGCACTGTCTTAGCAGATTGATACTCACCGACAACAATAAACATAGGCAATGGATGAGTCCCTTTTTCAGTCTAGTATTCTCCTTCATCATTTCTTTTTTTATCAGCAATTGTAACCATTATTTTAACTGTAGGCTGTCGGTGGTAATATTATGACAGCTAGTCCGATATCAGATCTCAATCCCCTCTTCATGGCTGCCGGATGTAAACTTACATTGGCCTCCAAAAGTAAGTCACCTTACAATATTATCATGTGAATGATATTAAAGATATGATCTTTGAATATTTAGATATTTAGATATTTTGGGTCCCAAAATGAGCTTTCCGTGAATTTGATACTTAAGTTACCATGCTTACCAGGAATTTTTTTGTACAGTAAAGGTGTACATATACCAGATTTTAATTTGCATAGTGAACAATACATGAATAAATCCTTTATAGGATTTTCTCCAAAATTTCACACTTTTTGAGTTTCCCTGAAGATGTACCACATCTCATACTTACGACTAGCCAACCAGAATTGTCTTAAAATATAACACTGAAGGTTTGAAATTCAACCACCGAACAATAGAGATAACATCGTTGTCTGCGCTCGAGCTCTTTTTGAACAGAGTACTGTACCTGTATGTTCTGGCGCATTTTCATTCGTTGAGTAAATCCACTCAGCGTTCTCTTTTTGAGTTCTCTTTCAAGTTAACTACATTTCAATATAGATAAACCAACATTGTAACGTAAATCTTATTCATCAAACTGTTAATTTCACTTTCCATTATGTCTCCTAGCTGGTACCAGACAGGTTGCCATGGGTGACGGTTTCTTCACAGGGTATAGGAAAACTATTGTTGAACCAGAAGAAGTCCTTGTATCTATTCTCATTCCACACACAAGAGAAGTATGTATGATCAAATACTATTTTGTAATCGATACATCTAATTTCATAAATGCTTTCATATAAATCTTAAATCATAAAATCTTAAATCATTAATTGTGAGAAGAAAGTGATTTATAAATTCTAATTCCTGCAGGATGAGTATTTCTGTGGTTACAAGCAATCTCCTAGACGAGAGGATGATATTGCCATCGTGAATGCCGGAATGAGAGTTCTCTTTGAGAGTGGTACTAACATTATCAAAGACCTGGCTCTCAGTTATGGTGGTATGGCACCTACCACAGTTATGGCTAAGCGGACGATGGACGCCTTAATAGGAAGGTGGGATAATACATGCTTTTCATATTTTTTTATTCATCATTCATTCATACATTCATTTATTTTTATATCACCCCAAAAATTTACCAAAATAAGAATGAGATAAAATATCACTGAATCATTTATTCTATATATGTGAGTACATGTCAACGTTAAATTCTGACATTCCAGCTGTTTAACCCATGAAATGCCATAGACTTTTCGTGTCAAGACCAAGGACTTTTTCCACTACAGAGGAGGATCTTACCTACTCTACAGTTAGCAACTTTAATGTGAAAGGAATAATAAATACAATCTATGCTATTTTTTTGCTTACTATCCACACATTACATATATATTGTGAAATGAATATTAATTGACCCAGATATGAGGAGAAGAGGTAAAAATTGGGCTTATTCAAATGAGTAAACTTACCTGCATATATACAGATGTGGGCTGGGAACCCTGAAGGGACTGTCTGCAGTTGTACAGACATGACATTGTAAGGGATTAAAACACTGCAAGTCGTCTTATATGTACACCTAGGGGTCCCATGCTACGGAAAGCTTAGGCAGTAACTGCAACTAGAAAGGAGCAAACAAAAACTTTGTTGCTACGCATAAATAAAAGTTACATGATTTACCAAAGACTTTAAATTCCCCTTATGAACTCTGGCATCATGCAAGTAGGTCAAATGGTGGTCTGAACTTGGGATGTGTGTCCAAGTTTCCAAAGTGATGGCAATTAATGTGACGCATCATGTTTGCCAACAAACAATAGGTACTATATCCAGACATGCCAGTATCAGACGACCGCTGAACTAGCTTTATTTGAACAATTATGTTTTACTCCAGGAAATGGAATGATGGTTTGATTGATAGTGTGTGTGAATACCTTGCTGAAGATCTTCCTCTGTCACCGTCTGCTCCTGGTGGAATGATAGAATACCGAAGAACTCTGACTGCCAGCTTCTTCTTCAAATTCTACCTGAGTGTATTGGATAAACTGAATGCCAAAGAGGTATGGCAATATGGTTCTTGAAGATTCATAGTATTAAAATGTACTGACAACTAAATGAAACGCAATGCTTTGAATAAAATATTTAGATATTATTTCCCAAAATTTGTGTTCGTTCAGCCAACAAAAATACAAGTGACCCAAGGGGCCCCTGTCACTATGCGTCACTAGACGAGTAGTGACAACTCACAAGTATTTTCCTTGGCTAAATGAAGAAAAATACTGGAAAATAATATCAGTATACCATCGCCAGTAATGGTTTTAAAAAAAATCGGGGAAAGGAATGGTAATTTAAGTGTTTTGACTCATATTTCGAATACAGCAGTACGAATGACGTAGACAGGCGTTGTCGTGACGTAGAATGACCAGCGTATATATTTCACACTTTCTGTTGAACCTGGCTCATGCATGGTATAATTTTCATTGTCACCAACTTGGGGATAGAAGGTCTGTGCAAGAGAGTTTTAAGATGTAAATTTCTTTTGTTATTATATATCTAGTCACAGAAATCAGCATCTTTGATGGCGTCATAGCAGATGTTTCCTTTATTCCATCTTCAAAGAAAGTCTATTGACAAATGTATAAAATTACTATCTCCTTTTAATAATAAGTTTCTGGTATGTGAAGCAATGAAAATGAGTATTCAGGAACTAATCAGAGATGTATTCTACAATTTGAAAATGACAAAATTGCTTTCACAATTTAAAATTTGCCTGGCTTTTAGGAACTAATATCTGAGGAAACAAATCAGAGAGAATTGTAGGTGAAATATTATACAGTACTGCTCGCTGAGCCGAAATGGAAGTTGGCTAGAAGTGGGCGAGTAGAGTACATACAGCATCTACTTCAAATTTGCTGTGATCAAGTTATCTCCGCATGATAGTTGTATGTTTGCTTCGCACTACATGTTGATCAATATGTTTACTGATAACAGTTATCTTATCATATGTTGACAGGTAGTAGAGGCATCCGTTCCATACTCATTCAGAAGTAGCCTGTCTGGAATTCAGAAGGACAGTATACGCAGCACTCAAATGTACCAGGTAGTTTGTTCAGATTTTCACTATATAAGGGACACATTATGACCTACCCATAGCAGTATATATCCATGAATGTCAGCCATATTATGACCTCTGACCCATGGTATCCATAGTTTCAAAGGCTTCTAGGCATCACTGCCTTATTTGATACGCTTCCGTGTTTTACGATCACTTTCTTTTTCAGTCTTCAGGTGAAAGATTTAGAATAATATCTTGCTAGAAACCTACTGTGTATCTAGCTAACTCTTTTAAAATGTGGGTCCAATTAGTGAGTAAACAGACGTCAACTTAATTACCTGACTGAGAATTTCTTCAAATTCAAAAGGAAGCTTTTTTTTCTTCTGAGGATGAATTTCAGTATAAAACCTGAATATCTTGTGAAAAATATTATTCTATAAAGAACTGAAAACTATTTGCAACATTGGACTCGGAGGACATACATATCAAAGAAGACTTTTTGCTGACTAACGTAATACCTACACAACCTTTTACATAGTGTTTGGCTTAAATGAATGATGTCAAAGTGTCCAGTCCAGTTCTGTATAGTAGAGGTATACAGAAATAACGTATTTGTATCAGGAAATGACATCAATGATAATTTCAGTGATGCATTATTCTAAAATGCATTAGCGCCCTCCCTAAGGCAAGCGCCCAATGTTTTTTTGTTTTTTTAATATGTATTATCCCAGTATCAGGACTGTTACCACCAACAACTATGTATTCCTAGTTGGTGTGTCAAACTTGTGGATATCACTCCAGACATGTCTAATCTCTCATACCTCCTATTGCCTTTAGTCTAAGCAACTTGTAAACCAAACATCACTGCCAGGAGATCCACATCTCAAAGTTCCGTTATCATACCCCGTATTTTCATGTGCTGACGTACATGATTATTTTGTTATTGGTTACTGGTCAGTGGCAGTGTCAGTCAACTTGGACGGATGCTAATCAATATTAAGGAGCAACAATATTACAACAATAACACATCACAGTGGTATTATAATATTATAAATAAATAAATACAATTTGAAAATCATATTAATGTTAGCCTCTATATAGCGCGTTTCCACATTGTTCAGAGCGCTTTACAATCATTACCCTAGCAAAGACCTATAACAGCACACCGTTCATTTAATATTCCCTTATATCGATTGCTACCTGTAAATTAGGAAAAACATACATCTCTTCTTTCATCTCGCCTACCCCCCCCCCCCTTCTACATTCACTATCTTATTCTTCTTTCACCCATTCCGACACTTATCACACATATACTTACAATAGGATGGATGGTGGGGTGAGGGGTGACGGTGAAACAAGGGGATCATCTTTATATTCTTAACTTACTCTACTTCACTTAATGTATCTAATCCTTGGTTTCGTCTGCCACACCCATTATTTGTTGATTCTCGAAAGAACAATGTGAAAGTTGCCAAATCGAATTTTTACATCAATTTTGTTTACTTTTAAATGTAATTTTGTCATAGAAAACTGTACCAAGGTTTTTTTAAACTCTTATAACTTGACGAACAAGCTTGCGTTAGAAGTTTTTCAAGACAATTTCATTCTCAATGGGGCGTTTCAACAGTACAAAGTGCTCTAGTATTATGACCTGTGTATATATCGATAAACTATCAATGTAATTAGTATTGACCAAAAATGTTTATCAGCTTTGTAGATCAAATGATCTACAAAGGTCATAACACACAAGCACTTCAAGGTTTTTTTTTTAGCGTTGAGCTTTCGATCTGTCTTGATTGACGTATTGTACTCGGCAAGTTATGTATTAAAACTTAGGCAAACAAAAATGTTTGTTTCCGATAACATGGCTTCAGAAAATCGGGTAGGTAGGTCAGAGCTTTATTTTCTTATTTTATTTTATTTTATCTTTTTAGGGGAGAAATTGCTTCAAACCTAAGATTTGTGGTTAGAAATATTTCTGTGATAGTTTGGCGAGGTATACAAAAATGAATGAAGAAAAATATTGTGTTAAGTACATGAACACAATATGTACATTTTTGAAAGACTCGATTTCTCTGGGATGGGATTTTAATAAAGAATTGACCAAAGATACTTTGGCAGGAAAATTTCGCGTAAATAGTAGTACATTCTCACTATGTTGTATTGTGTGAATGTAAAAAAGATGTTTAGGGTTGGCTGCTTTAACTAGGGCCAGTCGGGTTACCGGAAACATGTCATTTTCTATTTGGCCTTATTTTTATTTTATTTTTGACAGGAAGTTGCACCAGGTCAACCTGTTGATGATGCTGTAGGTAGACCAATGGTTCATTCATCTGCCTTCAAACAAGCTACAGGAGAAGCTCGCTATTGTGATGACATTGCCCCAATACAAGGTATCTAAAAGTGGAAGAAATAACAGGCATTATGAGACTAACACAACAAACTGAACATAATGTTATACTGTAGAAAACAACAAAAATAATTGAAAATTTTGAAGGAATATCCAGTAAGACATAATTTCTGCCTTTATTACACATGTATTAATTACTACTATCAACTTGAATGATTTAAGGGGATAAAATAGCATTTCGATAACTTACTCAACAGAACCCACTGCACTTGTAAAAAAACCCCAAAAAACTACTGCAATTGAATGTGTTCAACCAACCATATTTGACTTTCCTGCTGCAAGGGTTGATGGGGAAAACTGCTGGTGATGAAATCATTTATAACACAATCTCTTTGTCTCCGCATTCATTTAGTTGGTGTAGGCGATTTTTGTTTTCACAATGAGACCAGTCTTAACTCCTTATATAATACCATAGACTATAGCATAGAAACAGAACACGGGTTGCTCCAAAGAAACATTTCCATCACAACTGCACATATCCTCTCTTATTTTGTGGAAATATTCTAACATCAGATTTTGTGTTTTTAACACTACAACTTGTAGACTGTTGTCATGTTGCTCTGCCCTCTCCAGCCTGCTCTGTGTTGACTGATGTGTGAGGGCGCCCCAACAGTGTACCTCAGACTACACAACTTGTTGCGCTATTTCAATAATAACTCCTATTGTTGCTATACCACTACTGCTGCTGCCATTGTGCTGTTATTGATGCAACCGTCATAAACTACAAGTTAGTTGCTTACTCTGCCTTGCAACCTTTTGTCGTTTATCTTAGGTGAATTATACCTTGCAATAGTGACAAGTACAAAAGCTCATGCTGAGATACGGTGAGTCGAATGAATTTGGCTGCTACATTTTTAGCCCCCCCCCCCCACCACCACCACCACCAATGTGTAGGCTACTACAATGGGCTCCATCCGACCCGTCCATAATAAGTCATTTCTCAGACATGCGATATCTGATTTATTTCAAGCCAAATACAAAGGTGGCATATCATTTGTAGCCTAGTTCCTGACGGACCGTATTCCGTACTACATTATCTTCATACTATTCTGTCTATCCTGTTCCTCAAGGTGTTAATTGTGGTTTAACCCCATAGTGAGTAAAGCACAGACGGCGCATGTCAGTAGTAATCCATTACAAATTGACAGACCGCCGTCATCGCTCATTAATATTCATTTGGTTCAGATGTTTCTATTTTGACTAGAATATGCAAATGTCCCATCTGGGGCGCGTTTGATTTGCACAATCATAATCATGATTTATCAATCACAACCATGATTTTGCGTTTGATAAATACCAATCACAATCATGATTGGTAATCACAGTAAAACCTAGTCTTGCTGCTAGACGTTCGGGCTTTCTTTCGATGCTATAACTATAAGCGAACGAAGTTCGCATGTGAGGGCTTGCCCGAATGTTCCATCCTCGATAGCGTTGTTCGGCTGTGTGTCGTATTTTATCGGAAGAACATCCGAGGGCTAGCTGATAGACTAAGTAAAACCATGATTGATGTGATTACAATTACAAGATGGCGGACAGCGTAATCATACTGGGGATCGCATGCCCGTGGCTGACGGCAAGTTAGAAATGACGGAAAACATGAAATTTATGTAAATAAAGTGTGTTCAGTCTGATTGGTAATTTGTTATCATTAATCATTTTGACGATGCAAAATCATTTAATTTACAGGAACTGTGTGAAACTTTAAAAAAATGTTTACATGTAAGTAATCATGATCATGATTGAGCGTTTTGTTTACAACCTCGTTTCGAGAAATGACGTCAGATTAATCACAATCATGTTTGGGCAAATCGACTCCACCTCCAGTCTGTTTAAACTAAAATCACGTAGGGATTCAACAATGTCATCATGTTTACATGAACGCTGTATGGGGGAGCACAGAATTCTGTGCGAGAGTACTGGGATTGACTAGATGGAATAGTATAAAGATAACTTAGTACAGAATACAGTCCATCAGGAACTAGACTAAATCATATGGGACATATGCACATGAATTAATTTTTTTATATATGCAATTTGACAGCACGGTGGCCATATTTGTAGTTAAAAATCAATATTTACTGCATAACTCAAAAACTGTAATACACAGACCACTCCATTCAAGTGTTTACCCCATATTATCAGATGCAAGCTATCTTTGGAGACATTGCCCTTTGACCTTGATTTTCAGGACCAGTTTCGAAATCAAGCCAATTCCTGCCTATCACAGACACATTGCAGTGTTTACACATTGCAGGGGGAGGGGGGGAGACTGTGTCTTCTACGAAGACTTATTTAGACCAGAATGTCAACACATACTAATTCAGCAAATAATAAAACCTGTGAAAAGGAAATTTAGGACAGTAAACTTGTATTTGAGTTTAGAACTGCTGGATACTGAATTCCATGAAACTTTAATAGATTATAGTCCACTTACCAGAGACTCAGAGGAGAGAGATTTCATGGTTTGGCCATGGTCATTAGGAGTGCTGTTACCTTTGTATTATATCAGAAATATAGCAGACATGAAGTTACCATTCATTAAAATGTGTTGTGTTCTTCTTCACTTCTTCATAGTGACTACCAGTAATAAAGACATGTCTATACAAACCACTTAAACTGTAATGCTCTTTTAAAAACATGTGGAGAGTTCTGTTACACACATTTTGTTCCCAGCTTGTTGCATTGCTATATGATCAGCAACCATGACCAAATCCGGAGTGCGATCCTTATGTGCAAAATGGTGAAACCTTCGTAACCAGAATATGGAGTATTCATTGAATAATAAATTGACTGAAAATTAAAATAATAGATAATATCACACTGACACTGAGTTCGAACCCGTCAAGCATCAGCTTGCTTTGATTAAGAAGGGTGATGCTTAGTTTGACCCTGCCAAACAACCGGGATCCCCCCCTAGTACTCCAGTGTCCTCCTTCTTCTTCACCACTTGGCTAGGGCGCTGCTGCTGGGGTTACCATTCAAAAAAATTATTTGGACAAATAAAGAAACTCTTGACAGAAATTCTTCATTTTAAAAACTATAAAAAATGGTGAGACCACAAGCTAGGAATTATCCATCTCTGCCTGTGTCTAAGAAATCATCCATTATACCATTCATAAACTATTTATCTTAATTTATTATACAAATATGATGTATTTCCCTTGCAGATCTATTGATGCATCTGAAGCCCTGTCTCTGCTAGGTGTACATACATTAGTTACACATGTTGATGTTCCTGGTAGTAATGTCATTTGTCCTGCAGCAGCTGGTGAAGAAGTCTTTGCCACTGATAAAGTAAGTATGTATAGAAACAATCATTAATAATAATAATAATAATGATAAATAATAATAATTTATTTGTAGAACTAGCTCATAGGAATAATAATTTAAAAGCAATCCATAAAAAGTCTTTTCCAAAATGTACTATTTATAAAATCACGTAATTGAATAATGATGCAGTAAATAAATAAAGCATTTCACTCTTTTTAAGACTAAGCTAAAATTGAGAGCGTAATGTGCGTTGTTTACTTCTAAATACCATAATATTACTATACCCAAATGTCTTAGCAAAATGAAAATGGTAAGGTGAATATAGAAGAAGACATGCGAAGATCCTAATATCAGAGTTATTGCAAAACTTAAAGAATATCTCCTCCATCTTCATCATGAAAAAAATCAATGCTGCAGCACGGAGTTTACAAGCATGAATACACAAATTGAAACTCACTGGGATGCAAGACCAGTCAGATGGCATTTTGCCGTAAACTATACTTTGTGTTGAATACAACTGTGGTTGAGTTTAAATAATTCATCATTGGATTGCTATACTCGTTTTCTTCCTAGGTAACCTGTGTTGGTCAAGTGATCGGTGCAATAGTTGCTGATAGTCATACCCTTGCACAGAGAGCTGCTAAACTTGTATCTGTGGTGTATAATGAGCTGGAACCTATCATTACCATGGAGGTAAGAATTAAACTCAGTAGTTGTCAAGCTTCAGTACTTGTCAGTCATTGTTAAATGCTAAGGTGTGTGTGTGTGTGTGTGTGTGTGCGTGTGCGTGCGTGTGTGTGTGTGTGTGTGTGTGTGTGTGTGAGAGAGCGCGCATGCGCAAATATGTGTGTATATGTATGTATATGTATGTATGTATGTATGTATGTATGTATGTATGTATGTATGTATGTATGTACGCAAGTATGTATGCCGTATGTAAAGTATTTGTAAACTGTATAATATTCTTAGAATGTTCATTATTTTACATAATTCTTGTCATAACATATATAAAGAGGCTTTTCTGTTGAGAATAAACTGTTTACAGACTTCGCAAGGGCTGACTACATTTGTTAAATGTTGCAAGTGACTTTCTACTGGACAGGAAGCCATTACACATGAATCATACTACAAACCAATCAGGACTATAGAGAAGGGCAACGTTCAAGTTGGATTTGAAAATTTGTCTGACCATACGATAGAAGGAGAGATGAAAACTGGTGGCCAAGAGCACTTCTACTTGGAGACGAATGCATGCATTGCAATACCAAATGGAGAAGATGGTGAAATGGAGATAATTTCCTCAACACAGGATCTAACTGCAACACAGGTTTGTATGATTATAAGTGTCAGTGTAAAATGCTGACCCAGAAACTGACAGATAATACTCCAACAGACTCAGTATATATTATCAATGATTATTAACTCCCCAAAAGGGGAGGGGGCATGCTATTACAATGGGCTCTGTTCGTCCATGTGTCCGTCAGTCCATAATACGCCATTTCTCAGACATGCAATATCTGATTTCTTTCAAACTTGACACAAATGTTACATGGGACATATGTATGTCAGTTTATTTTTTGATGTATGCAGTTAAAATCAACATTTATTGCATAACTCATTAAAGTGCATATTTGAGGGGTATGTCTTGTATGAAGACTTGTTTAAAGAGTGAGTTTAGCAGTGAAATTGTTAACAGAAGAGAGATTCTCATTATACCGGCATATTCTAGTATGGGTTCAAAGCAAAGGTTGATCAAATCATGCACTGTGTTCGAAGAAAAATGAATACATCATTCTTTACAACATTTCAAAATACCTGAGATAAAATGCTGTGTCATGAAGCTGGTGTGAATTACATAGTTATGTCATATTTGCCGTGGGTCTTTTATGGATGAAAAATGTATCCATCCATCCATCCATAAACGATGCACAGCGAATGTTGAAATAAAACACACTAGTCATTTATAGTATCATCTTTATTGTGTAAAAATAGATAAAAGAAGTAAATAAAAGAAAAATATAGGGAAAATTGCAGATTTTCAAATATTGTTCCTCCTTCCCCCATTTTATGTTGAAGTACTTCAAGCAGTCACCCGCGCAGTTCTCACGTGGCTTGGATGTTACAATGAAACGTTGACATATTGCATATATAATGTAAAGCTTAAAATTATTTTTTTTTTCAACATGTATTTATAACTACCTGTTCAACCAATATAAAATCGGCATTCGTCCTGTATATCTGACTTAATGCCATATATTTTGTCAATTCTGATGCAGAAACTTGCAGCAAAAGCCTTGGGAGTGCCAGAAAATCGAATTGTGTGTAAAGTGAAAAGAATGGGAGGAGGTTTTGGAGGGAAATCAACCAGATGTTGTATATATTCCACAATAGTAGCTGTTGCAGCCTTCAAGTAAGCCGTTTGTAGGACATTCTTAATTTTCAGTACAATCTGATTAAAATCCGATAGTGAACTCGGCGCAACTTCTTTGTTTAGTTCTGACGTTTATTGTCGTTTATTCTTTTTGTTCTGTGAGTGCCGATACCTACATCTGACACAATACCAAAGGTGTTCTCAATAAATGAAAATGCCCAGTATGCCGAAACATACAGATACAGTACTTCAGAAACGCTCTGTTTCGAAATGAACTCAAGTGCAGAGAGCATACAACGATGTTATCGTTATTGTTTGGTGGTTCTCTTTGTTTCAATTTTGAACGTCTTTGACTGTTGTGGTGGGCTACTGGTCAGTATGAGATGAGGTCTGAGAACAATTATGGTATTGTGTCAGATGTAGGTATCGGATGCTCACAGAATAAATAAAAACTACAATAAACGTAATTTCTTTATAAAATAAAGAAATCACTGCGAGTTCACTATATCGGATTTTAATCAGATTGGGTTCAGTAGTGGTTCCTAATGGCAAACTGTTTGTGTATTTGAATGCCTTAAGAAAATAAATAGTAAAAATATGTTGACTGTGGTATTAGTATATGGAAATGTTACTTTTGATGAGGTAGTTTGAAAAGTAAATTCCTACAATTAATCAAGAAAACATTTGGGCCAAAACAATCTCAGAGATACTATAAATATATAGCTCTGTATTTTTAATTTGTTCATGATAACAAAAACAAACACAAATGTACAGAACAGACAATGTACAGAGAGATGTTTTAATCATCTTTATTGTGACTATCTCAACATGAAACCTAGTCATCAGTCTCACTTGCCTTTATGCATTGTTTAACAGCATTTGCAAGCTAAGGCGAAATCTCCTATAATAGCATATGTCTGAACTTACATGAAACGAACCTTATAAGAATCGGGAGATTTGATCTTAATTGAACAGGGTTGGTCAACCAGTACGATGTATGTTAGACCGTGATGAGGATATGTGTACGTCTGGAACAAGACATCCTTTTATGTCCAGATATAAAGTTGGTTTTGGAAACAATGGACAAATTCAGGCACTTGAAGTCAAACTATACAGCAATGCTGGAAATACTGAAGATCAATCTCATGCAGTAAGTTTATCATTTTTGATGTAACATTCTGTCTCCATCGGAGCTGTTCAGAGATAAGCGTCTACATCATGTTTTCTGCTCAGAGTTGTTTTCAAAAGTGTATATACCCTAACTTTTTCTAATGTTACAGAAAATAACTGCTGTGTCCATACGCTGTCATCTGCACGTGCCTACAAAGAAATTAGCTGCCTTCACTTCAAGCTCACTAAATTACTTTGTCCTGGATTTGCCATAAAGATGATAAACTATGAAGTCTGTCTGTCTGTCCGCCCGTCCGTCCGCCCGTCTGTCTGTGTCATAATTTTCTTTAAAACGGCTATCTCAATTATAATGAAATTTGGTACACATCTTTCATATGCTAATTGCACGGACTGATAAAATTTTGTTAAACATCCAGTGAACATTAATTAGTTATTTGCATAATTAACGGTTTTGAGTAATTATGCTATATCTTTGGAACGCATACTTCAAATTCAATGTAATTTGGTTCATACATTAATCATAACAAAGCGCTTATGTTCTATAAAGTTCGTTGATTAAGCTTAAAGCTTTTATGAATAATTTGCATAATAATTATTTTCGGTAATTAGGCTATAGCTTAAAATTGTATGCTTCAATTTCAGTATAATTTAGTACATACGTTAAACCATAACTAAGCGCATATGTCCTATAAAGTGTGTTGATGTAGATTACAGTTTTAATGAATATTTTGCATAATTAATGACTTTCGGTAATTCGGCTTTATCTTAAGAATGCAAGCTTCATATTTCATTTGGTGCATATACCAACCATAACAATGTGCACAAGTTTGTTGTCATAGCCTTTAGTTTTAATGAGTAATTTGAATAATTGGAATGCAAGTTTCAAATTCCATATAATTTGGCACATACATCAACCATGACAAAGCACACATCCTGTGAAGCCTGTTGATATAGTTTTTAATTTTATGACTAATTTGCATAATTAATGATTTTCGATCAGATAATTTTGTATATGTTTTGATGGTCGATGGTAAAGAAGTGCATGTGTCATTTATAGCTTGATGTTGTAACTTATAATATATATGGTTAATTTGCATAATCAATGTTTGTTTAATAATTAGGCAATATGTTAACTATGCAAGCTTTAAGTTTCCTTTAGTTTCATATAATTAATTTAAGTTAAGTGGTACATCATGTATAATAGCTATTGTTTAGAATTATACATTCCAACAATGTGTGTATGCCCAAAAATCTATGGTTTTGCCCTTTCGGGAGGCATTCAATTCAAATCTGGTTTTTATTGAATTCATGTAGTTTACACATCATGAGTTAAATTTAATGCTTTTGGAATTGTCACCAATATTCTGTACCATTCACCCTGTCACATGGTTTCCAAGTACTTAAATATTGTGCATCATAATATATCACTTCCATCCACCATATAATGAAAGTCACTGATTCCTCCATCATAAAAGACAGGTTACATCTTCAATCCTCATCCCTCCCACCCTCCCCTGCCCCCATGAGAGAATGATACAGTGCTGTATGATATATTATGTTGTTCTCTTAACATTTGCTAATAAGAGCTTTGGTGTCACCCAAGCCATACTTGGTACATCAGGTCAAGCGTATCAATTCTCAGTACCTTAAATAAAATATTACTGCATAGGTGCATCATAAAATAAGGAACATTCGATTTATCGGTCGATGCCATAACTTCCACTCAATTCATTTCATATGCAATACTATAGGCATGCATGAGAATTAGTCAACCTTTTGGTTATCTTTTCTTTTGACCCTCTAGCATGAAGTAAAATGCTATTGCATATACTTAGAATTGTACCTAGTTAGGCCTAACCCCCCCCCCCCCCGCAATTTTTGGTTCAATTATTATGATCATTATCATGTGCAACTATGAATAGCTACTGTTAGTTTAGCTTATAATGAAGAATGGATTTGTTTTTGTTGTTTTTAATGAGCAGTGTTTTAATTAAGGGAATGTGTAATCTAATCTCAATAATTTCTGTTTTCAAAGGTTGAAATTTAGATCATGGACAGGCTAAAATCCTATTTGATTTTAATGTGTTCAATTACTGTGTTTTTTTTTCTTCCATTCACAGGTAATGGGACGTGCTCTCTTTCACTCAGATAATGTATACAAGATACCAAATATAAAGGTCACGGGATATGTTTGTAAAACAAACATTCCATCCAATACAGCATTTCGTGCCTTTGGGGCACCACAGGGATTATTGTTTGCAGAGAACTGGATTACTGATATCGCTATAAGGTGTGGTGTTACACAGCAAAAGGTATTGGACATATCATATGGATGAATATTGAAGGTACAAGCTGAGTTTAATTTTTGAGGAGTGTAATAATTCAAAGGTACTCATAGTATTCTATAACTACTTATTAAATACAATTGACTGAACTCAAACGTACAAACTATCTGACGATGGTAACTTTTTATATATACCTAAATTTATATTTACATGTCATATGTCAAGGAAATTCCTACCGTACTATGCAATCAACTTTTTAAACAATATTATGTCAGAAGACAATTGTAAGGTCATATAGAAGGTTTGCGTCAAAGTTAACACTATACACAAATAGTTTAATCTAGATTTTATGACATTATTTTCACACGAGTGAAAAGTTTGTATATTCAGCTTGTGCCAATTCAACTTTGTAATCCAAAGATGGGAAGCACATTATACTGTATATATAATGTTAGGTTACTGCTGCAATGCAATTTTAGGTATTTCTTAAAGTATTTTCATTCACAATGGTCCGCCAGAGAACATCTATTTATGTGGTATTCAACAAAACAAGTAGAAAATGTTTGATTGACAAGTGAAATATCGATTGCTTACCCATGAATTGTAAAGTTTAGTGAGAAGAATATTGATTTTTTCTAGCCTGTGCTCGGAATCATGAGAACCTTATTGTGTGTAAAAAACAATGGTTGATCATATGATTATTTGGTTAAATCTGCATAACATTTTGAATGTTTCACCTTATCAATATTGTATTCTAAACCAGTCATGTACCTGAGTATAAATTACCTGCAGAATGACAAAGTTAGAGCACCATATTTATATAGTGTTATGTGTTTCTCTTGTATAGCATGTATTGCAAATGTATTCAAAATGCTCCTGATTTTCATATTTAATCAAAATCATCCTTTCAATACTAAAATGGGCATGGTACGTGAAATCAACATGTGTGTGTGTGTCTGTGTGTATACACATATGTATATATATATATATATATATATATATATATATATATATATTGAGTGTCTGATGATCGCAATATGCGTGAAACTCCGAGTTACACCCAAGAAAGAGTTCCAGTACTACCAAAACTATATATATATATATATATATATATATATATATATATATATATATATTACATATATACACACATACTCACATATATATAATATTAAAATGTACAATGTTCATATATAGCGAACATGTAATTGATTAATTGATTGATTGATTGATTGATTGATTGATTGATTGATTGATTGATTGATTGATTGATTGATTGATTGATTGATTGATTGCTCTACCGGGTGATTACCACACTGGACAAACACTGAGAAAAATGGACAACATGTCTTTATTTAGTCAATAAAGAGTGAATTACAGAGAGAAAAGTAGCTAGGGAAGGGAGAAAAAGGTTTTATATCACCACAAAAATCAACGAGTCAATTGATCAATATCACACACAAAATGGATTTTATTTAACCACAAAAATTAATCGTTCAATCGTTCAATCATTCAACCAAATAATAAATCAATCAATAAATCAATTGATCACACATCGATCAATTTATAGATCAATCTATTACTTGCTTGCTGCACCATGTGATATGTTTATGCACTTCCTTTAATACGGTTACATGAGTTGCTTTGAATTGACAGACTGCATGTCACTTTCGCTCTATATAAACATGAAATTTTCTGCAAAATCTTACAAATCCCTCCCCCCTCCCCACCCAGTTTTAGCTGATGAATGTTGCTTGGCAATGGGGTTTGGACCTTGAGACATGAAGGAGTCGCATTGGTTGTTTTGTTCAACCATATATGATGGAGATGTTCAACATTCTATTATGTTTTTCATGTTCATTTAAATCTTTCCTTTCAATATTAAATTTACAAGGTACGTGAAATCAACATGTATAATGAGGGTGATCTGACACACTTTAATCAACCTCTGATCTTAAACAACACACTACACAGATGTTGGCAAGACTGTTTAGAAAAAAGTGATTATTTCAGAAGACGTCGACAAGTGGACATATTCAACAGGTATGACAGAGATTAATAGTATTGTTTTTGTAAATGGTCATCATCATTTCACAAAATTTTCCCTTGTCTTGCATAGAAACAGGTATGATAAATTTGCAAGTTAGGGACAAATGGCTGAGATCTGGCACCTTGTCAAAAATCAAAAATCAAATCTTCCGCAAGGACTTTAGCCATTCAGAAACAAATGCGGTGGCTCAAATCTGTAACTTGCAGCCCCGGCGGGCTTGCAGCTTCCAAGCTGGCCGGAAATATTCTGAACAAAATTTTTAGTTCCCTTTTGTGAAGAACTACAGTGTGAATGAAATTATTCAAACAACACTAAACAAGAGTTTTAACATTAAACTAATGATATCAAGTATGCAAATTATATGTTGAATATTTCGCAGTGAGAATCGCTGGAAGAAGAGAGGCATTGCAATCATTCCAATGAAATATGGTGTATCATTCATTTTTACACCTCTTAATAAAGTAAGTTTCACACATTTTTCTGACAATAATCGCTAGGAATAAACATTTCAGGACAAGACTTATTATCACATAAACACATAAATCTTCACCTGTGTGACGTCAAACAGGGCATATCAAAAACCCATATCGCCTCTGTTCTACCGAACTGTTTTCTCTCAACTGCTCCTGCCATTCTACCCTACACTACGATCAAGTTATCGTACACGCCATAAATAATATGTACTTTCAAAACTGATAAATGCACACATTACTTTACATACATTCTTGGGTGGTATGAGTTTGATACGTAGAGATACTTTTATTGTATTTAATAAATTTTATTTTATCAAAAAATCATGTAAATATATCGATGACAATTTGTATGGAGCAGTCGGTAAGCTTTAAATACTTCCGATTTTCCGTCGAGCTCAGCGCTCCGAACTTGCACATCCCAAGTGAATGTAATTGAAATGACAAAACAAAAATCACATTCAGATAAAGTTTACTAACGGTTTAAAAGCTAAATTTTATATTACATGTACATCGCAAGGTTATAACCGATAACTTTGGATGAGAAACCACAGCACGGTCTAACCTGTACCTAAGCTTCACATCGCTGCAGGTCACGCGATTACGTAATTTGCATAGCCATCCGGCGCCATTTTTTGATACGCGATGAAGAATAAAGTGCGATGAAACGATGCAGTACTCGTTAAATTCGATTCAAAATTGTTGAAAATATATTTTAAAAACTTAATTTTATGATAAATATATAATCCCACGAAATAAGTTTTAGATTTACGACAAAATGCTCCTCATATGATTCCGCGGACTATAAATTCTTGCCTACTGGCTCGAATTTGTATTAGTCCGCGGAATCATACTCGGAACATTATGACGTAAAACTAGCATTGATTTCGTGGGATAAATGTCCCATTACAGAGGATAATTAGAATACGATATAACGGGGTTTGATCAGGTAAGTGACGCTTTATGCTTCTAAATATATACCAGGAAAGTGACATTTGCATATGCAGGTAAAGTAATGACCGAGGGAGAGCATTTAGCAAACATTGGCATTAACATTATAGTATAATTAATCAAGGTTTTATGTAGATATTTTCGATTCAGTAAAATATTCATAAACATAGTTTGTACCACGCAAACATTTCAGGCAGGTGCATTGGTGCATGTATACACAGATGGCTCAGTGCTTTTGGCACATGGAGGAACAGAAATGGGACAAGGTTTGCATACCAAGATGATTCAGGTTGCCAGCAGAGCATTGAAGATTCCTACTAGTAAAATATATATTAGTGAGACTAGTACAAACACTGTACCAAATACATCGTGCACTGGTGCTAGTGTCTCATCAGATTTGAATGGAGAGGCAGTGAAGGTAAAATAACTGTTACGATTGGTTGGGACGGGTCTTTTTTTTGTTGGGTTGGTGAGATTCAAGATGATCATATTTGGTGTGCAATTTTCATTAAATTTTCTTAATGTTACCCAATAATGCTTGGTGTAATGGTATAATATTGACTAATTTGTGAGGATGTCCCTCGGATTTGTTTTAAAGTGCATGTATATAAAGGAGTGCAAGCAATTCAAAGCATCGAACAAGGAAGAGTAGCAATAAAGTCCATGTCCATAGCATCAGCGGAATTATGGAGTTACATGTTGAATGTAAACTCCAATTTCTGAACTCCATAGAAACATGATAATCAGACTATTGCAATGACAAAGTGCCTTTCATACAGTGAAGTCATTTGTGCTGCAATGTCAGTAGCTCTATTTTCCATAACATGTATGTGGACAGGATACGTATACATATACCATGACCAGTTAAAACCTAGAGTGAATGTATCTATTTAGCACTCGAAGTATTTAGCGGAAAGACATTTTTTACACTTTGGGTCAACTTTGTTGTAGACCAAACGCGCTGACTATAGTGTACGATTATCACTTTTGACTTGAGAGTTTGTTTGTTGATTCATACCTAATGGAATAAATCAACCTTTATTACCTGTATGTTACTCAGAATTTACCTTTTCATACTGATTTATTTTGGCACAAACATTATTTAACTTTCAGTTTAATAAGATAAAATATTAAGGTTAGAGCGGTATGAAAAATCACCTGTTTCTGATGTATTTTCATACACACAGAGAGCTTGTGAAGTCATCCTGGAGAGATTGGAACCTTTTATGTCAGCAAATCCTAAAGGAAGCTGGGAAGAGTGGGTAAGATGTATTTCAACGATTTTGCTGCTAATGAATAGTTTCATTCGGAGAGTTGAAATCAAGAAGATATATTTATCTAACCTGCTGGTATGGTCTTCAGATATGATTTAATTCTTTCTTTTGCCAAGTCAACAAGTTTTCATGAGAACAGTCCATCCACCGGATGTTATAAATAGGTATACTCAAAACCTTACAGTGAATGGATTATGCTTCCAGCTGTTCAGTTTAAAGAGTAAAGAGAGTAATAACAGATATTATATACTAATGCTATGAATTATCTACAATTTGTAACATCTAGAATAAAAAATCTTTTATTATACTGTTGTACAAGACAAAACCACCACTTAAAGAAACATCAAATTATTAAATATATCCAAAAACAAAATGTCAGTTAAAAAGAATTAATATTACTAATGGACTACCTAATCATATTTGACCATCTTCCACTAGGATGAAAGCAATCGCAAGTAGCTATGAACATAACATGAACTTGGGATTGAATACAGAATTCATGGAATGTACAATCATTGACAAAAATTAATCGTCTGTTAATTCTAGGTGCAAGCTGCCTACATGGACAGAGTTAGTCTGTCAACAGCAGGATTTTACAAGTGAGTCATTAATTGTCAATTGAATAGATACTAACTAATACAAAAAAAACAAAACAAAAACTATGTTTCCTATACCATGACTTGAGAAAGTAGGGTAGTTGGTCGGGATCTTATTTTGTTTTATTTCACTTGTTTTGTTGAGAAATCGCCGTTCAACGCTAAGACAAGATACTTGTTGGTCGCAATACTTCTGTTATGGTTTGATGAAGTGGAAATAAAGTAACTGAAGACAATTATATGTGAAGTAGATTAGCACAATATGTATACAACTTACACTCTTAAGAGATCTGGTTTTTCTGGAATGGGATTATAAAAAAAATTGACCCAAAATACTTTGACAGAAAAAAATTACATGGAAATACAAAAAAAAATAACATGGACATAGAAGTAAATTCTAACCACTTTTACCTTTTTTTGAGCGTTAAACATGTTTAGAGTTGGCAGCTTCTACTACTAAGGGTCGGTCGAGTATTCAGAAAAACAGAAGTTTTTTTATTTAGCCTAAAGAGTCTTACATCAAGATTTCACGGTCAAGTTAGTGTCCAGGTAACAAAGGTTCAAAGTACCTGAAATGAAGATAGGGAGTTTGAAATGTGAAAGGTGTCTATAGAGGGCAGTGTTCAGGTATTTATAAAGTATGTCCTGTTTTTGCTACCCTAGGACACCTGATATTGGCTACAATTGGGAAACCAACTCGGGCAACCCATTCAACTATTTTACTGTTGGTGTAGGTTGTTCAGAAGTAGAGATTGATTGTCTAACTGGTGATCACCATGTCATACGTACTGATATTGTCATGGATCTTGGTCAAAGCTTAAATCCTGCTATCGACATCGGACAGGTATGTTTAAAACTTACCTTTGAATTGAGGTGTAGAGGGTGATATTAGAAATGAACCTTAGCTTTGCAGTGGATGTTTTTGTTGGCAATGTTCTTATGAAAGTAAAAGATATTTTCACTCTAAAGTTTAACACAAATACGACTGTCATACCACAAGGATTTAAAATATGTGAAATCAGTACTTAGTCTAAATTGCAATGAGAGTGCACATCCTTAAAGTTATAACAGATAATAATTCAACCGTTGTTGCATGATATGCAGCATATCCTCCATATTATTCCTATTGTCTCTACTTTTGTTATTCAGATTGAAGGTGCATACATGCAAGGTTATGGCTTGTTTACAATTGAGGATCACCGTTGGTCTCCAAATGGTGTTTTACTGACTAGAGGTCCAGGCATGTATAAAATACCTGGCTTTGGAGATGTTCCTACAGAGTTTAATGTCTCTCTTCTCAGTAACTGTCCAAATGAAAGAGCTATCTATTCATCCAAGGTGAGTGTATATTCTTTGCATTTGTCTTGTTCGCATGTACGTGGTGGTGTTATGGACTTACACATATGCTAATTTGGCAACGAAACTAATGGGAGTTATACTTGAGGTACCCGAGGTGACGGCCTCTGTCATGTTTGGTTGTTGTGTGTGAGACGGGAAAAGCCGGAATAGGAACTTGAATTGTTACATTGGTTCATACCCTAAAATGAACACCTTAAAGGGCTCATTTTCAATCCCTGGTCGATGACTCGACACTTCCAATATGAATCAAGCTACGATTTCACAAATACATTACCCAAACAACTATTTTCTAAAATACAGTAACAGGTTTCTTTCCTGTATATTCATAATACCATAATCCAACATTAGGAAATAAAAATGGTAGTTTCATAGGCACTTCGTGAGTTCTGTAAGCGTGTTACACAGTAAAAATCATCTATCATAATGAGTGTCATCTTAATCTATTGCAGAATGGGCCTTTAAATCATTCAACATTAAGTAAAACTCATGGGTTTCAATAACTGTACTTTGTTTATATAATTAGTTAATCGTATTTTATAAGTAAGCAATATATTAAATAATTATGTAAAGTAAGTATTAGGTAAGAAAGTCCCACAACGTTTTTTACTTTTTTTTCAAAACTCAAAATGAATGAAACTTATTACTTTGAGCACAAGTTAACGTTATTGCCGTTTGATTTTGGCCAAGTCAACACTGTGGCTTCACTTTTATTCTAAACTTTTGTTAGCTTCAAGTTACTGCCTTCAAAGAAATTTTCCATGGTAATTGGTTTTTTTTGTCAATTTTTCCGTGCATTTACAAAACCAAAGTTTACATCCAAGATTTGTGTCAACAAACAGGAGTGCTTGCACATCACTTGAAATTGAAAGAATTTTGTGTATTCATGTGAGACTGGCCCACAATATGTTATATTCTGGTCATCAACCCTATAGTCATGCTCAGAACAAGTGTCATAAGAGGGTGCCCAAGATGATGAACATTGAGGGTTAAAAATCATACAGCAGGTCATGAAGCAGTCAACAAAACATAACTTAAATGATCCCTTAATTGAGTTCCTCAAAATTACTTGATTTGAAGCAAAGATAATCTTTGAATTGGTTGAGAATGTCAACAATTTTGCCTTGAAACACTGGGGAAGGAGACTATAGTACTCAACTGTCACGGTCGGTGGTCCTAGTGGCCAAATAACACAATCTTTTGTCTTTCTGATATTCCTCGCTTCTCATCCAAACACTGTTTCTGAACAGCGCTCCTCGTGGCCAAATTATGCAATCTTTTGTCTTTCTGATAATCTTTACTGCTCGTCCAAAGACTGCCTCTGAACAGCACTCCTAGTGGTAACATTATACAATCTTTTTGTCTTTCTGATAATCCTCCCTCCTCATCCAAAAACTATCTCTGAACAGCACTCCTAGTGATAACGTTATGCTTTTGTCTTTCTGATAATCTTTACTACTAGTCCAAAAACTGCCTCTGCAGAGCACTCCTAGTGGTAATATTGTATACTTTTTTGTCTTTCTGATAACTGCAATATGGCATGTTCAACAAATACCAGTCAATCATTTAAATGTTTATTATCAATTTAATCTCAAATCTTTTTTCCTGCATCACAAACCTTCCAGGTTTACAAACATACCATCACCCACAACCTAGTAAAACTTCACTTCCATTTTATAATGTTACTTTCAAGTGCCTATGTTGTTTATCCTACAGGCTGTTGGAGAACCACCTCTCATCTTAGCTTCTGCAGTATTCTTTGCCATTAAGGATGCTATCACATCAGCAAGAGCAGATGCAGGAATAACAGGAATATTCCGACTTGACAGTCCAGCCACTTCGGAAAGAATCCGCATGGCATGTCAGGACCAGTTCACACGAAAGGTAAGGCATGGATTTCTTAAAGTGGCCATGTGGATGAGGATTGGGTATTCATTTTGAATTGTGAATTCATAAAACAATTATGTCATGGCTTCCTGCCTGAAACATTAATGTGAAACAACAATGACAAACTCTGTGTTTATAACTCAATAAATTTCTCAATCTTTGTTATTGTACGTACAATAAATTATTATTAAATAAACTTTTTACACACATTTCTTTCAGCTTTTCGCAATGTATTAAGTTACAAACATTGACTTTGTCACTGTTGTTTCACGTAGAGTTTTCAAGAATGAAGCATGATATAATTGTTATATTTATATATAATCCCATGAAATGAATGTTAGTTTAACGTCATACTGCTCCGAGTGTGATTCACGGACTAATACAAATTCGAGCCGGTAGGCGAGAACTTGTAGTCCGCGGAATCATACGAATCATATGCACGTGCTTATGTGATACATGAAAATCGTCCTCATCACCAATATTTTGCATCTCCCACTATACTATACTATACCAAAACCAAAACTATGTAACAACTTTTTAACTTTTTAGTGGCCAACACCCGTACCCTTTTTTCAGCCATCTCATACTGATAATTGTAAGATTGTTTTATGTAAGTGTCGTTACCGCTTTTCAAAAGTTTAAGCCAATATAAACAGGAGCAGTTTATCCTTGCTGTGGCATATGATGGCTACTATCACCTCCAATTTGTCAGACTTTCAGTTTTAGTTGGTCCATATGCACTTTGAAAGAACCTTTCTCTGTTTGTATTTTTCTTTTGTAGTTTCCTGCAGGTAAACCTGGCACATTTACACCATGGTTTGTACGAATTTAATGCGACGTGCCATAATACACATAAAGACGTATTCAAGCTATCAAAACAAACAAACAAACAAACAATAATGTGAAAGTCGGAGGAAGGAGAAAATGCAAATGAAGAAAACTTCAAAGTCTTTGATGTGGTAGTCTGACAGACCAGAAGAGGAACTATAGAAGATTTGTGAACTGAGTTAGGCATTGCTATCATAGTCTGACAGGATATGTGCAACATTTGAAGTTAGTGTATGATTTGAATCAAACAAAAAGATAACAAGTTTATATTTTGTTATTTTTAATCTTCAGTGATGACGTTTAGAGTTATCAAACATATCAAGACATGTCCTGCCATAATGCAATCCATTGCTATGGTAGCCTGCACTGTGGCCATGTTTAACATATTGCACGCCATGAGTTGCACTGTGTCATCATGTGTATATAAATTTGCATGTGTACATGTAGCTGTACACGTAACACATAAGAAAAGAAATACCATAAAAACTGACCGACTCTAAAATCTGTGCCTCCATTGACCTGAATGTTGAATTGCGCACAACACATAACCAATCTAGGGTGAGATACACTTTGAAATAAAATGTAACAAACACTGTGAGTGGAAATGCCAGACCTAGCCTGTGTCTAGATATTAATTATTCAATGTCCATGTATTTAGTTAGTCTAGTTCCTATTATTATTTGTTCTAATATATATAATTTTTTTGTTGATTGGATTTTTAGTTTCTGACCATACCTGTAACATATTTCTAAAGATGCCTGAAGACTTCACTGGTAACATTTTAATATTAAAATTACATCTCAGAAGTAATTCAATACCACCAACCTTTTCTAATTCTCTCTCCAGAAACAATTTCAATGGATGATTTGTATTGGGATCACAATATTTTATTATCCAATTAATAAGAAGGCTTTTATATCAGGCATTGACATTCCAGCTTTATCAATGTTTCATGTCTGCCTTGCTATTTTATCTGGACCATTCCACCAAAACTTATAAATTAACGTGTTACTTTCAAATCACTGGGTGGGACATCAACCATGTTATTCATCACATACATGTATTGAATTCTACTGATAGCCATACTCTTAATTATTGAATCTTGGCAAGCGTGGTTAGATCTCTACATTTACAGAAATTTAGACTGCATATCAGTTTTTCTATAGGCCCTGCCAAATTTAACTCAAGTGCTTTCTTTTTGTCATATGATACATAAAAACCCACTATTTTGAAAGGACAACCTGGCCCTTTCACACCCAGTGATTTTCCTTTTCTCCTGCTGTTCTATTTCCAATCCACATGGCTTCACTTTTATTTACATTTACTTTAAATACACCATTTCTAACAATGTCAAATTGAAAAATGGAAGAATTTTGTTATACATATAATAAATGCATGGCACTAAAATGCATTAGTGCCAATAAAAGAGCAATTTTTACCTCACAACATACTGGCTTTGTATTCATAGCACTACATAGTACTACATACTGATGTGAAATTGATTGTGCTGTGTGCAACAATTTAGATTTTGACCAATTTAGCTAGAAGGGGTGGGGGAAGGGGGTCTGAGGCCTTACTAAAAGAATTTAGTTTTTTAACTATTGACCTTGCCCCTATTATGTGTTGATTTATCATACACTTACAAACTACTGAACTGTTACTTGGCAGAGCCATCCTATGTATGAACTACATGTACACGTCTTCTTATCAAAAATAGCCTTTCTGTGTTTGTGTTTCACTTGTTCTCGGATACCACCATCACCAAGTTTAATACATGTTGCCAGGTTAGATGTGAAACCCAACTTTGTAGTGCTAATGTTTTACTACCAAGAATGAAATATATTCCAAGGTGAACACAATATTACTCAGGATTCTTGCAGAATATATTATGTGAATGACTGATTAAACAAATAAAATTATAAACACAGACTTGTTTAATGATTATCTAGTAAAGGGCTACCTAATTTCTGTAGCTAGGACGTCTACAGTACAGACACAGTGTAAAGTTATGAGGAAAATTAGATTTTACATCTCCCTGGGAATAGCTTAAATTGAGTATCCATCATTGAGTGACTGTATACTACAAGTAAAATCAAAATTTGTTCAAAAAAAAACATTTTCTTAAATTAGCAGTTAGGTCATGAAGGGAGGGAGGATTGAGTCAGTGCCATGATTAAACTGAATAATTATGAACAGGACAAACAAGTGCCTTGAAGAGTGCAAACTGGTCAATGTGTGTACATGAATATTGACATCGGTTTACAATTATATTAACTCCATTTCTAATATTGTATTTGATAGCTGAATTAGCTGAATTAATCTATGGTTATAGTTCACTCAATCAGACAGATATCCTAGAACTTTTGGTTACTAGACCATGAATAGTTTGTATGTCAGTGAATGGACAATCACACTTCTCATAGGATAGGGTTAATGTTCCTGTCTAAAGAGCTTTATACATGTGAAGCAATGAACTTTTGGTTAACAATTTACCAGACACACTGATACGTCGTGTCGCTCTGCCCTCATCTGCAGAGGTCTTGACCTCTGTGTAACCTACATTTTACAACCTATGAATACATACACGTACGTATATGTACACACATCTCAGGATCAGCGTGTAGCACAATGGCGTACAGAATAACTGCTCCTGCCGTTCCATTACTTCTCAAGACACTAACGAAATGGTTGCCAGATGCTCTACCTATCTACCAGCTTGTCAACCATAACAAAACCAACAAGGTATGGCCTTCCATTGATATATACACAGACAGTGACAACATGGAGAATGTGACCACCGTGCTTTGTTCATGTGGTACGTATGATACCCTTCCAACAGGGAGAACCTACTACTGCTGTGCGTCAGTCAGTGATATGCCGGGAATTCTACTAGAGGACACGGTGGACTGGACATGTAACCCCATTCATATTGAGATGATAGCGGCGCCACAAAACCAACAACAAATACTTGAAGATATCAAGAGAAAACAATCTTTCTTATGTGGCACATCAGATTACCTCATCTACACACTGTGTGACCAAGGACAAAGAGCCCTTCAAGTCGTCGCTAGCAAGTCACTTCCGATGGGGATGACAATGGCACCACTGCAAAGCCACCATGCAGTATTACTTCAGGAAAATAGGCAATACTGGCCAGTTCCTCCTATATCGCATTTCACCAACCTTATTCAACATATGACAAGCTTAGCCTTTTACAACAGTAACAACGAACCAGTTTCATGGGTAGCAATGAAACCTAAAGGGGATATTGGTTATGAATATACTTTACCTGAATACAGACAACAAGGTCTTGCCAGTGCACTGATCACAAAGTTATTGAAACACTCACTTGAAATTGGCAACATGCCATATGTGATAATTTCAGCTTCAAATAAACCCTCCATTCATATGCATGAAAAGTTGGGATTCGGAATAAACAAAGACAAAAACACAGGCTGGGTCTACAAGTCTATACGTTGTACACGAAGTGATCTTTCTTGTGGACAGTAAGAAGAAAGTGTTCAGCTTTACATACGAAAACAATAAACTTATGTTTCATCCAGAGCAATAGAGAAGACTGCAAGACTATGGCAGGCCATGTGTTGCAATATTCAATAAAATACATTTTCATGCAAAAAAATCATATTAGTTTCAGTAAAATCGGGTTTTTTATGCTAATAATTAATTTTTTATTCGTAAATGTTACGTGACTATATTCGTCAATGTCTATTCATGTTTTTGTCAAAACTTTAGTGGTATTTGTTAAACTTACATTTGTGTTCATGATTTTTTCCTCCCCCAAGGGGGAAGTTATGTTATGCATCTGTGTGTGTGTGTGTGTGTGTGTGTGAGTCTGTGGACACGATATCTAAAAAAAACTGCATCGATTCTAATGAAACTTGTTACACATCTTTCATATGGTCATTTGCATATATGTAGTTAATGATTTTTACCTCCCGCAAGGGTACAGGAGGTATTAAAAGGGGATGTCTGTGTGTGTGTGTGTGTCTGTCTGTGTGTCTGTCTGTCTGTGTCACCATTTTCTTAAAAACGGCCGGCTCAATTATAATGAAATTTAGTACCTATAATGTTCGGGGTAATGGCTAGACCTGATTAGTTTTTGAGCGAGATATGTTCTTGTTAATTAGGGAAATTTGCATGTCAATGAAATCAACTAATTCAGCAAAATCTTCAGACTGCATTCTTAATTTCATTATAATTTAGTTTATTCGTTAAACATAACATACATTTGTCCTATAAAATTTGTTGATATACCTTACAGTGTTAATGAATAATTTGAATAATTAATTATCTTTGGTAATTAGGCTATATCTTAAGAATGCACACTTCAAATTCAATATAATTTAGTACATATGTTAAGCATAACAAAACACATATGTCCTATCAAGTTTGTTGGTGTACTTTACACTGTTAATGACTAATTTGCATAATTAATGATTTTCGGTAATTAGCCTATAGCTTAAGAATACATACTTCAATTTATATATAAATTCAGTACACATGTTAATCATAACGATCGCATATGTCCTGTAAAGCTTGTTGATGTACCGTTCAGTGTTAATGAATAATTTGCATAATTAATGATTCTTGGTAATTAGGCTATATCTTACGACTGCATACTTCAATTTCAATACAATTTAGTACATACGTTAAACATAACAGAGTGCATATCTGCTATAAAAGTAGTGATTCCCTTATGGGAGGCATTCAGTTTAAATCTGGTTATTAATTAGGTTATATCTTTGGACAAAGCACTTGAAATTCAATATATTTTGATACATGCATTAATCATTAGAAAGTTTGTTGATTTATCTTAAAGATTTCATGGATAATTTGCATAATTAATTATTTTCGGTAATTAGGCTATATCTTAAGACTGCATTCTTCATTTCAATATAATTTAGTACATCATAACAAAGCACATATGTTCTAAAAGTTTGTTGATATAGCTTAGTTTTAATTAATAATTTGAATAATTAATTATTTTCCGTTGTCAGGCTAAATGTTAAGAATGCATACATCAGTTTAAATATAATGTATTACACACGTTAACCGTAAAGCACATATTATGTCATATAAAATGTGTTGATGCACTTTTATAGTTTAAATGAAAAAAATGAATAATTAATGATTTTCGGTAATTACGGTGTTTCTGAAGAATCCAAGCTTCAAATTTCATATAATATGGTACATATATCAACCTTAACAAAGCACACTTTAATATCCAATAAGCCTGTTTGCATAGTTTTTTAGTTTTAATGAGTAATTTGCATAATTAGTGATTTTCGGTAATTAGTCTTTCAAATTTCATTTAATTTGGTACATATGTCAACCATAACAATGCACACATGAGGTCTCTTGTAGTAGCTTTTACTTTTAATTAGTAATTTGAAGTATTAATTATCTTCAGTAATTAGGTTATATCTTTGGAAGGAATGCATGCTTCAAATTCCATATAAATTAGCACATACATCACCCATGAGAATGCACACATGTCCTCTAAAGCCTAATGGCATAGTTTTTAATTTTAATGAGTAATTTGCACAATAAGTTATTTTCGGTTATTAGGCTATGTCTTAAGAATGCAAACTTCAAATTTCATTTAAACACAGAACTGCCCTATATAAAGAGGATTTTGGCTAATCTATTCAAATGCAGGAAATTCAAACTGCTGTGTACAAAGCACTAGCTTCTGGGTCTTGTTTTCAGCATTTTTTCTGTGCTCCGAAAAACACACAGGTCATGTATCATGTACAAATTGTTTGTGAATGTCGTAGGATGGTAACTTGATACACAAATTAGTTGAAAATCAGTCTGTTTGTTTCATAGCATAAAAAAAAACTTTCCAAATGACACAAATTCCCCTGCAAACAGCTGCTTAGATTGTGTGTCATTCAGGAGTATTCAAATATGTGATATTTGCATGTGAAAAACCCAGATATAGGGAATGTTTATACTTTGGTGATTACTTGCCAGTGAGTCATCACAAGTTTTCCACTTCCAAACATACAGTCAATCATATGCAAAATAGGGTCCCAGGCGCCGGCAGTTGTCTGTTTAACTTGTTATATCCATCAACCATAGCAAATCATACGTGATTGATGTACTTTTCAATTGTGATGTGTAATTTCCATAAGTCATCATTTCAATAAGTTCGATACATCTTTAGAATGCAAACTTTAAATTTCAGATAATTTAGTACATGCATTTATGGTAAAGACGTACATGTGCCATTTAAAGATTGATGATGTAACTTAGTGTAGACCCAAAACTACGATTTTGCCCTTACAGAAGGCATTCAGTTTAAATCTGGTGATTATTATTGATCAATTTGTACATCATATTGTACATGATAGCGATTTTTGCATGGTCTACACATGCTTACAATTTAATGCCATTCGAGTAAGATTCGTATTAAACCTCAGACTATAGACAAACTTGTGACTTCAATTTGTATTTGACTTAATTCTACACTTCATCATATTTATAGTTGCGCTCACATGTGTATTATATGGGCCAGCGTTATGAAATAATGTACATGTAATGATCAGCGTCTTGGAATTCAGATAAGTATAACTTTTCGGCAGAAGACGTTCCTCACATCTTGAGAAACACGGTATGATGTCATGTCTCGCGGTACGGCCAGATCATGGTCTCAGGACAGCTGGGCAAGTCTTGCTTCACCCCACGTATATAAAATCAGCTTGACATCACACTGGTGGCGGTGGCGTGTCATTAATCGCATCTTCGAACAGTGGCAAACCCAAGTACAATGGAAATCACCAAGTTGCATGTATATTTTGTACAGTGGTCTGAGCTATTAAGGTTAAATGTAGTCTTTGTGTATTTGACTTCTTGAATTTATCGTCGAAATACACGCAAATTTTGGCTATTTCACCCTTGAAAATATTGGTCAAGGTCTCATTATAACCATAGGTTGGGCTAATAAAATGACATAATTGTATTTTTTTCCCATACAAAGTGTGCCTGTGTGTGTATGTCATGTACACATGTGCATTTCACTGTTACATTGTACAGACGGAAGTGCTTGTGAGATGACATTGTCAGCCAGTATTTTCAAGGTACTATATGATAAACGTTTGAAAATAATAACTTTTATTGTGGCAGATTGTACACTTTACATTATTGAATATCACCACAATGCAAATGAACAAGTCTGCAAGTGATATTAAGTTTTGGATATTTGTGGGTTGTTGATGTTGTTATTGGTTTTGCATATATATACCTCGCATTCATTCATTCATTCATTCATTCATTTACTTCAACAATGTTCTCTCACAGTGAGCATATTGATGACAAATACACATACTCTAATGCCTAAAGCACTATTTTATTATTGCTTCCATGTTATTCTCCCACAGCCAATCATATCAGTATATTGATGACATAAAAAACATCACAGATACTCAAATATCTACCATGATATCTTATTGTTTTCATGTTCATGTGAACTTCTTGTGAACTTTTGACTATGGTATTAAATCAGTTGAAGGCTGCTGAATATCCCTCTGAAATGAGATTATAAATAGTTAATCTACCTCATTTAATGATGCAGCTATGAATATGTCTCTACATGCGAGATATTATTTCAGGGGTCGCGCTTCTATAACTATTGGTACATGAGCAGAAAGATCTCTTTGTGAAAAAAAAAAAATTTCCAAGGAAAATGTCAATCAAATACGATTTTGGTAGCAAGTTTATGGATAATGAAATGATTGGTTGAAGAAAGGTTCTCTAATTGACAAATTGTTCTTTTTTTCAAAAAATGTGTATTACAAGGCATTCCTGCAAGTCCTTGATGTGAGATGTTGGTGCAGGTTTCTTTTTGAATATCACTGTCAAATGAGAACAGAACCCTTACTAAGAGCTCTAAATAATTAAACAAATTTTCTTGCCCACTGGACAAGTAGAAATTATAAAACACTTGTCCAAATTAGAAAGTGTTTGTCCACAAAGTGGATGCTTTTTTTATAAATAGTATTGACGGTGTCCATACTATTGACGTCCCTTTTGACCAGTTTGTGCTACCAAGGAAGTTATTATAACGCAACTTCTAGTTCAAGTAAACTCAGGAAATCTGATTTCAGTAATCATTCATATGCTTCCATTCATATGTTCAAATATAACTTTGAAAGTTTCTACAGGTACAGGTAATTTTTACTTACATTAGAATGAGTAAGCAGAGGTTTTAAAATTGAAAATCATGAGAAATTCTACTTGTCCATTGGGACAAGTACTTTCTAAATGATTTGCCCGATGCTTCATGTCACTTGCCCAGGACAAGTAAAACACCTTTATTTCGAGCACTGTTACTTAACACCATCTTGGCAGCTATGGGGCTTAAACTTGAATAGTACATTTTCTTATTATCATTTTTCATTTTAATGTTAATTTGAATGTGCAATTTACATTAGCATATTTCTGTTTCTTTGTAAATTAAAGAAACATTACAAGTGTGGTTTCCAACATGATCATCGAACTTTCTCAAATAACTTTCTTTGTTGAAATTGCATCTTAGAAATCGAATGCCCAATTCATATTACCATAACATTAGCATATTTCTATGTAGTTGAATACAAAACTATTGAAAGTAGTTTTGAACTTTCTCAAAAAATATCTTTCTTTGTTTAAATTGCATCTTAGTAATCTAATGCCCAATTCAAATTACGATATCATTTGCATGTGAAATGAATTACATTAGCATATTTATGTGTACTACAATACAAAACAAGTGTAGTTCAGAGCTTTTCAAATATCTTACTTTCTTAAATTGCATTTTATTGTGATCAAATGCCCAATTCAAATTTACCATATCATTTGCATATGCAATGACTTACATTCGCATATTTCTTTGTAGAAAACAAAATTATTACAACTGCAGTTTTGAACATGATCATCAGACTTTCTCAAATAACTTCTTTCTGTTTAAATTGCACCTTAGTGACCGAATACCCAATTCATATTACAACACATGTCTACATCATAGGTTCTGCTGTGTTCAAAATGTGAGTCAAAACGTTCAAAGTTACCATTACTTTCCCCAATCTTTCTTTTGATATTACTGGCGTTAGTATAGTTTTGTTATTCTCCAATAGTTTTCTTCATTCAGCCAGAAAATACTCTGTTATATAAAACACTCACTGCCTGGCTTTATGTGGACACTAGTAGACTTTCAGCCTCGACATATAGTAGCTACACAACATCCCTGAGGGTAATAGATGTCTACTAATGCCCAAATAAGGCCAGGCAATAAGCGCATAATACTAACAATTATATAATCAAAATTGCTCCTTAACTTGACAAGAAATTAAAACTTGTGTTGGGCCCCCCAAAAAGTGAAAAGAATGGTTTCTGATCAGGGCATTTTGTCTAAAGTGGTGCAATGACATGATTTGTTTTAGTTCTCAATAATCATGTTACTCAATCTACTATTTATGACGGTTTTCAGTGTGTATATGGGGCAGACGTCATTTGTTTGTTCATGGTTGGCTCTGCAGTTGTCTTTACTGAAGCAGTAATTAATATAGGGGGGTTATTTTTGTGCTTTCCTCCCAGATCTGCAGACTGCATGGGCTGGACAAACAGAGAAAAAAGACCAATGTGAGGGTATTAAAGTGATGTGTGCACTGACTAAAAACAATTCTCTTTTTTTTCCCCACCTAATTCTAACTTTTAAAATACAGTTAAACTTAAAACCAAATTCTGATTGTTGTGAGTTATGGCACACACATTATGTCATGAAACCACAATGCAAATGTTTTTTTTTTAATTACAATTTTTCTAGTTTACTTTAAAAATATTTGACATCATCATTATTGATCTCAAGTCTTTGAAAAAATATTTTAATATGTTTAATTTTGGTGTTATACTCACCTACACAGATTTTCCAGATTACACTAAAATACAGTCATCAGGCGGGTAAAATGTAATAAGGAGAAATGATGTTGCCTTGGTGTTTCACTCATGTGACATTAAATACACACACTCTGACAACTTCTAATGCAAAAGAAACAATTTCATAGGTGCCGTGCACAGTGGGGATATAGAAGTAGCCAACTTGATATGCTTAGAAAATAAACTTAAGAAGCCATTAAAATAATCATTTTCGTCTGTTTTGAGTAGAAGCCTGCACTGTAAAAGAATAGCAATGCTTTATTACTTCAGTGATTCTCTGTTATTGTTAGTCTAGAATTGAATTGCATCAATCTTTTTTATGAACACATCATGTCTCATGGATGAAACACCAAAGCAACATAATTTCTTCTGTAAATACTTGTTACATGACTGAGGGTTCTCATTACTTATGAGGAATGTTTTGTCTGTTTGACAAGCTTTGTGAAACTCTTAGCTTGCTTGGCCCTTAGTCATCTAACAAGAACTATTTCATGACTATTTTCAAGGTTAGTGTCACAAACAAAATATCAGATGACATTAATACCTACAATTATTTTACTATCAACATTCAAATTTAATGACTATATTTCATAGCCTACATATGACATTATTTGCTATCTTTTCCCACAAGAAAACATTTCACTTCGTGGAAAAACCTTACACAACTCAAAGCACTATATGTGAAAGATTACTATAGTCCGAACTTTGTTTAAATATTATTCTTTAATCTGAACAGTGTCTTGTATTATGTTCACATTATGAACAGTAACTTAATCTATCTGTTTTATTATCATAAAAAATATAATTCATCAAAGACAATAAAAAGTGCTTCATGCTTACTTGTTTTCAGAAGTCACGCTGATTCTAAATAATGTGTTACGTCACCAACATTGAAATCTAAGAAAGTTATTACACTAAAATAACTGTGAATGAAGAAAATCGGTTATTGCTCCGTAAGAGTCTATCTTAGATAGATGTACAAACTCTTCATATAAAAAATGTTCCCACTCGAATATACCCATATTAAGTAAAACATTTGTTATGCAAATGAACACCTCAAAAAGACTACTGCAGGTGACACCTGATATGAAAAATATTATTGGCATTATTCAGTAATAAGTTGTCATGTTTAACATGAAAAGTAAATATCTTTTAACAATTTCTTTCCACAAAACTAATTTTGTAGTTATTAATTTTTAATGATTTATGGTCACAAATTTTCAATGTGACATTGGCCATAGGGTTAGGATTATTATGATATAAAAAAATTATATATAACGAAGTATATTTCATATCACAATTTATATTGTTACAAAACCCATTTTTACACTACTACCCAAAGAAGATAATAAGAAATATGTCAAAGTGCCTCAAAAATAAAGTCTTCAAAGCTCAAAATGATCTAAAAATTTTAGTCATTTTAGAATTCAATATGGCCTCCGAATATGGTTTTAATTCAATGGGAAACTAAGAAACTGTTGATTTCCTTGAAAACAGGAAGGTAACCCCAAAATTTCTTTGATCATATCAAAAGGAAGAAACAAGCTTTCCCATGGCAAAGTTTGGATGGAATTGAAATACTTTGATTTTCAGGGAAATTTGTTCCCAAGGCAAATTCTACTGTAAATCAATATTATATATCAAGCCGACTAAAATACTATAGCTTATATAATTAAATGTTAATATATAAATGGTTATTTTTTACAAAGTTACTAGAAGATTGAAACCATAATATTAGTTTACCTTTCAATTTTATAAATATCACATTTGCAAACTACATGTAAACAATATTCTCATATTGAAAATTACGATGTAAAAATTGTAAACACAGAATTCTCTTTTCTTTGTTTGATATCAATATTACAATATTATAATATCAAACTTGAATCTGTCAACAATTTTGTTTGTTAAAATGACAAGACATAGTTCACAACTTTTCTACTGTTTTACTGTTAATTCTATCACTAGCTTTCATTTTTTTCATGAGTGGCATTTGGTAATTTTTTTTTTTTTTTACATTTCATTCCCACAAAGATGAAAAGCAAATTTGTATAAATGTAGCCCTCCATTTCATCTACAGTTGATGCAGGTTGTGAAACCAATGGATAGCATCATGGCAGGATATGTCTCGATATGTTTTTATATCCATCACCGACATCATTGAAGATTATAAATATAAAAATATAAACCATAAATTTTATTTGTTGATTTAATTCATATTCCAGATCTAGTGTATTTCTTGTCATGCTATCGATGACTTGTATTCATACTTTAAATCTTGCATAGTTCATCTCTTCTGGTCAGTCAAACTGCCACATCGAAGACTTCAGCGCTTTCTTCTTTTGCATTGTCTCCTTCTTCTGATTCTCACATTATTGTCTTTGTGATTTGGTAACTTGAATCTGTCTTTATGGGTATGATGGCACGTCGCATTAAATTCGTACAAACCATGGCATAAATGTACCTGGTTTAGCAGCAGGAAACTACAATAGAAAAATACAGAGAATGGTTCTTTCAAAGTGCATATGGCTCAACTACAACTGCAAGTCTGACAAATTTGTGGATTATATATGGGTAAACTGCTGCTGTTTTTTGTATATCTAGCTTTACCAACTAATCAGTGACCCATTAGTTTGTTCCTTTTTTAATGCTGTGAGAACAAAGTATTTACCAAGATTTTATTTTAAACCTTCAACTACTGATAATTTCATCAATTTACTTTCATTAGATGATGTACATATTCTTCAATGTCGTGATACATTTACATTTCATGCAATGAAATCACATAGAGATTTACGGACATTTATTATAATTTCATGTGTATAAGATTTCCACTTAATTCATTCGTATGTATATCCAGTCTTTAACATTTTAGCAACTACATTTGTATTTTGGGCAGATGGCTTTAGATGATCATGTACATAATAAAAGACCATACTACTACTACCAACTAATTGGTAAAATGATGGATAGTTATTAAAATTACGTTGGGTAGGCCAGCTGAACTGAACACGTATACCTTATTTCTCCTGAGAGAGACCACAACATCCATTAAAGTGGCTATGTTGATGAAAATTAGCTAGGAATTTTATTTGATAAAATAACTCTACTATGTTTTTTCTACTTGGAATTACAATGTGAAAGAACATAATATCAAGCCCTTGTTTGTAACTCAACAATTTGCAAAATTTGTAAACTGTTTGTTATTGTACATACAATAACTAAATAACAACTAACAACAATTATCCAAGTATAATTCATTTTACTGTAGTTTGACAAATCTATATACTCAACATCAAGCTATGCTCAGTAGTATAATATGCTACTGCAGAAGCAACATGAGCATGGAATAAATCAATGTCTGCAAAATGCCAAATCTAGCATATATAGTTTCAACACAGAGATTTTCCTTTTACTGAACTACACGTTTTATTCGACCAAAAATATGCATTACTCATTTGCAATGTAGTTTACCAAGATGCCATGAGTTGATATTTAATCAACCTTTCTCATTTTCATAATTTTGTGTTCTTATCAAAGGGTGGAAAGTAGTCAAATATACCGTCAGAAAATATTTTTCAAGTGCCACATTCCCAAAATAGTCATTCAATGTGACAGAAACTATAAAAATTTCGATTGGCACTTCCATTACCTGGGTTCCACGACTTAGTCCTAAATTTAAAGAAAGTCCATGCCTTACCTTTTCTGTGAACTGGTCCTGACATGCCATGCGGATTCTTTCTGAAGTGGCTGGACTGTCAAGTTGGAATATTCCCATTATTCCTGCATCTGCTCTTGCTGATGTGATAGCATCCTTAATGGCAAAGAATACTGCAGAAGCCAAGAAGAGAGGTGGTTCTCCAACAGCCTGTAGGATAAACAAAATAGGTACTTGAAACTTATAAATGGTAGTAAAGTTTACTAAGTTGTAGGTGATGGCATCTGTGTAAAACCTGGAAGGTTTCTGATTCAGCAAAAACAGTTGAGAATATAGTGATACACATTTAACTGATTGACTGGTATTTGCTGAATATGCCATATTCAAATTCGAAGAAAGACAAAAGGTTGTATACTTTGACCACTAGGAGCACTGTTCAGGGGCAGCCTTTAGACCAACTATGATAGTTACACTATCATTTCCTTTGAAAAAAAATCATCATTTCCCCCTGTGTTTCAAGGCAAAATCGTTGACATTCTCAACCAGTTCAAAAATCCTTCTAGCAAAATTGCTTCAAATCAAGTAATTTCACGATCTTAATTGTTTTAGTCACATTTTTTTATTGCTTCATGTTGATTTTAGCTCTCATTTTCCCTTGTCTTGGGTGCCCTCTTGTGACACTTCTTTTGAAAATGACAACAAAATGGATAACCAGCATATTTGCATATTGTGGGCTTATCCAGTCTCATATGATTACGCTAGGCTAGCATACTTTTCAATTTAAAATGACATGGACAACACTCATGTTGAAACAAATCTTATAAAGTTACCCTGAGAATTTGTCTTTGATAGCAATATATTGAAAATAGCATAAGTGTACTGAGGACTTGGTAACTTATGCTTACAGTACTGTCTTCATTGTAATAAAAACCATCTTAGTATTGACAAAATAGTAACAGCATTTTGAGACTTACTTTCTTGGTCATACTTACTATACATACTTAATTACTTTAATTTACTTAGGACAAAAGTAAAGAATCTATAGTTGTATAAATTAAAGATGGTGATCTACTTATTAATTTAATAGTGGTATGCACATATGAGTGTACACACAAACTACATGTACATGTAAGATTTCACTGTCTTATACCTGTGGGTTTTCATTCCATGCACAAAGAGTTTGATTGAAGGTATCAACTGAAAGATACTCACCTTGGATGAATAGATAGCTCGTTCATTTGGACAGTTACTGAGAAGAGAGACATTAAACTCTGTAGGAACATCTCCAAAGCCAGGTATTTTATACATGCCTGGACCTCTAGTCAGTAAAACACCATTTGGAGACCAACGATGATCCTCAATTGTAAACAAGCCATAACCTTGCATGTATGCACCTTCAATCTGAATAACAAAAATAGAGACAATACAGGAACAATATAGAGGATATGCTGCATATCATGCAACAATGGCCAAATTATCATCTGTTATAACATTTAGGATGTGCACTCTCATTGCAATTTAGACTATTGATTTCACATATTTTTAAATCCTTGTAGTATGACATTCGTCTTTGGGTTAAACTGTAGAGTGAAAATAACATTTAATACTCTGTACGAAAATTGCCAACAAAAAAACATCCACTGCAAAGGTACATTTCTAATATCACCCTCTATACCTCAATTCAAAGGTAAGTTTTAAACATACCTGTCCGATGTCGATAGCAGGATTTAAGCTTTGACCAAGATCCATGACAATGTCAGTACGTATGACATGGTGATCACCAGTTAGACAATCAATCTCTACTTCTGAACAACCTACACCAACAGTAAAATAGTTGAATGGGTTGCCTGAGTTGGTTTCCCAACTGTAGTCAATATCAGGAGTCCTATGGAAGCAAAAACAGGACATACTTTATAACTATCTGGACATTGCCCTCTAAAGACGGCTTTCACATTTCAAACTCTCAACCTTCACTTCAGGTACTTGGAATGTTGTTACCTGTTACCTGTTGTTAACATTCAAAAAGGTAGAATTTACTTCTATTTCAATGTAATTTTATTTTTTGTCAAAGTATCTCTGGTCAATTTTTGATAATCTCATTCCAGAGAAACCAGGTCTTTTAAGAAGGTAAGTGAACAGTACAGTCTGCATTATTGTGTTCGTCTACTTCACATATAATTGTCTTCATTTATTTCTTTTCCACCTCATCAAATCATCAATGAAGTATTGCAACCAACAAGTATCTTGTCTTAGTGTTGAAGCAATTTCTCAACAACAAAAAAGCAAAATAAAATCCCGACCTACCTGCCCTACTTTCTCAAGTCATGTTATTGGAATCAAACAGTGTGGTTTTTTTTAAATTTTTTGCCTTAGTTAGTATATCTAGTGTTCAACTGACAATTAATGACTCACTTGTAAAATCCTGTTGTTGATAGGCTAACTCTGTCCATGTGGGCAGCTTGTACCTGAAATAAACAGATGATTAATTATTGTCAATGATTGTATACTCCTTTAATTCTGTAATCAATCAAAATTCATGTTATGTTAAAAGCTACTTGCAATTGCTTTCGTCCTATTGGTAGATGGCCAAATATGATTAGATAGTATTGGTAATGACTTTTCCCATGAATGTTATTAATTCCTTTTTAATTTTTTATTGTACATATTTCATATTTTGATGTTTCTGTGGGTGACGGTTTTGTCTTGTTTTACAGTATAATAATGAAGGACTTTTAATTCTAGATGTAACAAATTGTAGATAATTCATAGCTTTAGTATGTAATATCTGTTATTATGAAAACTTGTTGACTTGGCAAAAGAAAGAATTAAATCATATTTGCAGACATCCTAGCAGGTTCGATAAATATAAATTCTTGAGTTCAACTCTCTGAATGAAACTATTCATTAGCAACAAAATCATTGAAATACACCTTACCCACTCTTCCCAGCTTCCTTTAGGATTTGCTGACATAACAGGTTCCAATCTCTCCAGGATGACATCGCAAGCTCTCTGTGTATATGAAAATACATCAAAAACAGGGGATTTCTTAATGGCCTAAGATATATCTATTCATTCTGAGAATATATGTAATTTGGTTCTAAACTTAACATTTTAGCTTCTTCAACTGAAACAGTGTTTGTGCCAAAATACTTTGAGTGCTAAAAGGACAAAAACACTCATTGCAACTAGTTCAGCTTTTCAAATAGTCATGGTGTATATATACGTATCCTGTCGACATACATGTTATGAAAAATAGAGCTACTGACATTGCAGCACAACTGACTTCACTGTATGAAAGCCACTTAGTCATTGCAATAGTCGGAGTTTATATTCAACATGTAACTCCCTAGTTAAGCATTCCGCTGGTGCTATGGGCATGGACTTGATTGCTATAGTTTCTTGTTCCTGCTTTGAATTGCTTGCACTCCTTTAATACAAATCCAGGGGCATCCTCATAAAATAGTCAATATTATACCAATTTATCAAGCATTATGTGGTAACATTTGGAAAATGCAATGGATTTTGCACACCAAATATGATCATCTTGCATTGCACAATTTCTCACCTACCTATCAAAAAAACACAAAAGCATTCCGACTAATACTAAAGGTTAAGTTACCTTTACTGCCTCTCCATTCAAATCTGACGAGGCACTAGCAGCAGTGGGTGACGTGTTTGGTACAGTATTTGTACTAGTCTCACTAATATATATTTTACTAGTAGGAATCTTCAGTGCTCTGCTGGCAACCTGAATCATCTTGGTATGCAAACCTTGTCCCATTTCTGTTCCTCCATGTACCAAAAGCACTGAGCCATCTGTGTATACATGCACCAATGCACCCGCCTGAAATATTTGAGTGGTACAAGTTGTGTTTATGAACTTTTAACTCCAGTGAAAATATTTACAAAAAACCTTAATTAAATTATTATACTATTAATATTAATGTCAATGCATGCCTTCTAATACATTATAGTTGTCTCCTGGCATTGTTAGAACAGTAGACTTTCTAGTATGGATTCCTCCACATTTTTTGATACCTATGCAAAATTACGTCATTTGATTGTTTGTATGTAACATCTTAATACTAGGTTTGAGTTCAGGCAATTGTAAGTTATGGTTAAAGTATGTTTCAGTAAATATAATACTATATGAGTGACTTTTAAATATGCAGCATGAATCTTGTCCCAAAAACTATGAAGTTCCATTCAGCTTGTGTCCCTTTAAGTTTGAATAAACGTGACTATAATAGAAAGATCAAGATACTTTCCAGAGTATAAAGAATCTAGTAATCCTCAAAAACATCATTGGCAAAATGTACAAAGATGTAAATTGTAAATGAATTTAGCCATCTATGTATACAGGTATCAACCTGCCTGAGAATGAAATTATGAAGTGTCAAGTCCACACTGTATGCTAGTATAGCAATATCATAAGGGTGGCTATACTTAATTCAATGTTTCTCATGACCTGACTGACCCTATATTTAACCAATCTGGTGAAATAATTTTAAAAAATTGATGCCCTATATGTGAAAATTAAGAAAAAAAATCATGCCACTGATTGTTTGAGAGACTCCACACACATGTATCCTAGCCAAAACTTATCGTTTATCACTGAAATCCAAGAACCTTGATGAAACAACAGATTCAAAGTATCCTTTTGGCTTTAATTATCAATTCTAAGTCATTCAGACTGTTAAAGTATGATTATGAAATGGAATGGAATTATCACAGACATGTAAATGTACTTTCCTCTTTTTTTCATCTGTAACCAATAGACCCATCCATCATTTTTTCAGGTGTTATGATAAGAAACATAGAGTCAAATAGGAGTGGCCTAAGTAATGAATACCCCCCCCCCCCCCCCAAATTTCACATTCCAGGCAACATATATTCAAGGAAAATAACCCGCGCAGGCCTGATCAAAACCCATAATATATATCATAATTGTCCTCTGCAATGGGACATAAGTCTTGTCCTGAAATGCTTATTTCTAGTGATTATTGTTAGAAAAATGTGTAAACTTACCTGATTAAGAGGGGCAAATGTGAATGAGATACCAAATTTTGTTGGAATGATTGCAATGCCTCTCTTCTTCCAGCGATTCTCACTGTAAAATATTCAAAATATAATTTGCATACTTGATATCATTATTTTAACATTCAAACTCTTGTTTAGTTTTGTTTGAATAACTTACATTTACTCTGTAGTTCTCAATAAAAGTTAATTTCATCAATCAAAAATGCACTAAAACATTTGTTCAGAATATTTCTGGCCAGCTTAGAAGTTGCAGGTTACAGGTTTGAGCCACTGCATTTGTTTCTGAATGGCTAAAGTCCTTGCAGAAGATTTGAACTAGGATTGTGGCCCAGTTTTTGAACATTTAATGTTTAGTGAAATGAACAGAAACAAATATCATGATTTTGATAAGGTGCCAGATCTCAGCCATTTGTCCCCAACTTGCAAATTTACCGTACCTGTTTCTATGCAAGACAAGGGAACATTTTGTGAAATGACGATGACCATTTACAGAAACAATACTATTAATCTCTCATACCTGTTGAATATGTCCACTTGTCGACGTCTTCTTAGATAATCACTTTTTTCTAAACATTCTTGCCAACATCTGTGTAGTGTGTTGTTTAAGATCACAGGTTGATTGAAATGCGTCAGATCACCCTCATTATACATGTTGATTTCACGTACCTTGTAAATTTAATATTGAAATGAACATGAAAATCAGAATATCATGTTGAACATCTTCATCATATATATGGTTAAACAAAACAACCAATGTGACTCCTTCATGTGTCTCAAGGCTCACCCCCATTGCCAAGCAATGTACATTGCAAAGTTGTGTAAAAATGCGTATGATTTAGCAGAAAATTTCATATTTACTTAAGAGTGAAAGTGACATATTATAACCTGTCTGTTGAAAGCAAATCATGTAACTGTATTAAAGGAAGTGCAAGAACATTTATTTAAGAGTGTTGTACAATTAAATTTTTTTCCTGTCAATGTGTTTAAAATTTTGTACAGTGTTGTATGCTATACAACAAATGTATTAAGCTAAAGAATGGCACCTTACACTTTATAAGTATGGTGCTGTAACTCCATCATTCTGTAGGTAATTTTAACTCTGGTAATACATACATGACTGGTTTAGAATTTAGTTTTGAATTCAATGTGCTTAAATTTCACCAAAGGTTTGTGATTGATAAGGCGAAACATTCAAAATGTTATGTAGATTTCATCAAATAATCATATGATAGACCACTGTGTTCTATACAGAGTGGGGTTCTCTCAATGGTTCTGTGCACAGGGTAGAAAAATCAATATTCATGTGTAAGCAATTGATATTTCACTTGTCAATCAACCAATTTCTATTTGTTTTGCAGAGTACCACATAAAATAGATGTTCTCTGGACCAATGTGAATGAAAATGCTTTAAGACAATAGCTAAAATTGCATTGCAGCAATAACCTAACATTATATGTCAAATGTGATGTACTTATCATCTTTGGATTACAAAGATGACTTGGCACAAGCTGAGTTTACAAACTTTTCAATCATGTGAAAATAATTTGAATAAACTATTCTGGTATAATGTTAACTTTGATACATGCCTTCTATGACATAACAAATGTCTTCTGGCGATGCTTAATAGAACAGTTAATAACAATAATAATCTTTATTTATACTTGATAGTTCTTTTAAGTATATAAACACTTGTCTCCCAAGGAGTCCAGTGATGGCCATCCCTCATGGGTTCATTGTTAATGCAGGGGGAAACCGGAGTACCTGGGGAAAACCTGTACTGTTCAATAGCGTCACACTGAACGACACTGTTCTTACTGCAGGGGAAAACCGGAGTACCTGGGGAAAACCTGTATTGTTCGATAGAGTCACACTGAACAACGCTGTTCTTACTTACAGCATGGTAAATTTAATCAAACACTGAATGGGTTCAAACTCTGACCACAGTGGTAAGAGGCGAGTGGTTTAACCACTAGGCCAGCAACAACCCTTGATTGCTCAGTAGCAATTTTCTTGACATATTTATATATGTATAAAAAGTTACCATCATCAGATAGTTTATAGGTTTGAGTTGTTAATTGCAAATGACGATTAAGTATACTTTAATAAGTAGCTATATAATACTATGAGTACCTTTGAATTATTACACCACTCAAAAATTAATCTCAGCTTGTACCCTTCAATATTCATCCATATGATATGCTCAATACCTTTTGCTGTGTAACACCACATCTTATTGCGATATCAGTAATCCAGTTCTCTGCAAACAATAATCCCTGTGGTCCCCCAAAGCCACGAAATGCTGTATTGGATGGAATGTTTGTTTTACAAACATAACCTGTGACCTTTATATTCGGTATCTTGTATACATTATCTGAGTGAAAGAGAGCACGTTCCATTACCTGTGAATGGAATAATTAACATATTAATTGAACAAATTAAAATCAAATTTGGTTTTAAGTTGCAACTTTTGAAAACAGCAGAAACAAAGGAGATTATATGACACACATTCCCTAAAAACACTGCTCATTAAAAAAATAAAAATAATAAAAATCTTTCTTATTGCACTTTCTATCTTCATAGCTAAACTAACAACAGCTATTCATAATTGCACATAATAATGATCTCAGTAATTGAACCAGAAATGGTTTTTTTTTTTTTTTTTTGCCAAACTTGGATTGAAGATTCATCTTGTCTTTTATGATGGAGGTATCAGTGACTTTCATTATATGGTGGATGGAAGTGATATATTATGATGCACAATATTAAGGTACTCGGAAACCTTGTGCCAGGGTGAACAATACAGAATGTTGGTGACAATTCCAAAAGCATTAAGCTCAACTCATGGTGTGTAAACTACATGAATTCATAGCTATCATCTGTATGGTAAATCCAGGACAAAGTGATTTAGTGAAATGAAGGCATCTAATCTCATGTACAGATGACAGTGTATGAACACAGCAGTTATTTTCTGTAACATTCAAAACAGTGAGGGCACGTATATACACTTTACAAAATAAATCTGAGGAGAAGACATGATGTAGTAGTAGCTTATCTTTGAATAGCTCTTAGATGGTGACAGAATGTTACATCACAATGATACACTTACTGCATGAGAGAGATCTTCAGTATTTCCAGCATTGCTGTATAGTTTGACTTCAAGTGCCTGAATTTGTCCATTGTTTCCAAAACCAACTTTATATCTGGACATAAAAGGATGTCTTGTTCCAGACGTACACATATCCTCATCACGGTCTAACATACATCGTACTGGTTGACCAACCCTGTTTTAATAATTAAGATCAAATCTCCCAATGTTAAAGCTTTGGTGCAAATACATTAAGGTTCAGTGCATGTAATTTCAGAAATATGTTATTACAGGAGATTTCGTCTTAGCTTGCAAATGCTGTTAATCAATTGTATCAAGACCAGTGAGACGGGTCACCAGATTTAATGTTGAGATAGATACAATAAAGATAACACATACCCTGTGTAAGGGATGTTTGTGTGTTATCTTTATTTTACGTGAGACCATTTGGTGGTCTCAGATTGTATTGATCTCACCTTAGATCACCAACAATGATTGATGGTCTGAGGTCTCACTGAACTTAATACATTGTGTAACAGCATTCGCAAGCTATGACGAAAGCTATGACGGTTTGTTATTGTTTTTTATGGAAGTCGCTATAGAAAATAAAGAAAATAAAATAAAGTATTATTATTACGAAATCTCCTTCAACAATATTTGGCAGGAAGGATTGACATGCATCGTACTTGTTGACCAACCCTCAAATCTCCGAAATGCTGTAAGGTATGTTATATAAATAGTAATTATGGTGTAAATTTCATAAATATAACTACAAGAACAACATGCCTCAAGTTTCCTTTCAAATTATAGCGGTATCTTTTCAGACATATTATTTTACTTGGTAGTCTCACTGTTCAATGAAGTGATCGGTTGTCTGGTCTACTATCGTATAATGATTATTGTTGATCTCTGTGTTCAGCAAGCAAGTTTGCCTGTTGGTAATCACTATAATTATTTTGTTGTAAAATGCTGTAAAACTGACAGAAGATAAACCTATATATTCATTTCGTTGAGATAAAAATAGAAGAAGACAAATCCAATATTGGAGATTCTGTGTTTGAATGTTTTGGCCACAAATATCTTCAACACTTTCTTGATTAATTGTGAAAATCTAATTTCCAAACTAAGCCATCAAAAGCAAATATTCAACATTCTCACATATATACCACATACAGTCAACATTTTTAAAAATCTATTGCATACATTACCCATAAACTCCTTTATATAGGGGACAGATGCCTATAAGGCATTCATGCACACTGAAACGAATATACCATAAGTGAATTCACTGTCCTTAACAAACAGCTTACTTGTGGGCTGCAACAGCTAATATTGTGGAATGTATACAACATCTGGTTTCTTTCCCTCCAAAACCTCCTCCCAGTCTTTTCACTTTAGACACAATTCGATTTTGTGGCACTCCCAAGGCCTTTGCTGCAAGTTTCTAAATCAGAATTGACAAAAAAAATACCGCCAATGGCGTTGTAGCACAACTGTACAGTTTTTAAAAGTGTTTAACCATATGTTAGTCCATGCTAACAATAGGTGTTCATTTGCTGAATGACTATCCAGTTGTCTATCCAACCATGTTGCTATCTTTGCAATATACGCGATCATTTGGTTGTTGCTATGGGCGTGGTCATGTTGCTAGATATATTTGCATGCATTTTTGAATTTTTTTGTTCACTTGTGTATGAATTCCTGATATTATCTTTGCATATACATGTACGTGATCATTTGGCTGTTGTTATGGGTGTGGTCTTGTTGCTAGGGATATTTGCATACATTTCTAAATGTTTATTCATTTGTCTTTCTATTCCTGTTATCTGCACAATATATGTGATTATTTGGCTGTTGCTATGGGTGTGGTCTTGTTGCTAGGCAAATTTACATGCATTTTTTGAATGTTTATTCAATTGTCTATTAATCCCTGTTGTTATCTTCGCAATATATGTGATCATTTGGCTGTTGCTATAGGCGAGGTCTTGTTGCTATGCACAGTTGCATACATTTTTTGAATGTTTATTCATTTGTCTTTCTATTCCTGTTATATTTGCAATATACTGATTATTTGGCTGTTGCTATGGGCGTAGTCTTGTTGCTAGGCAAATTTACATACATTTGTTGAATGTTTATTCAATTGCCTATTAATCCCTGTTGTTATCTTTGTGAAATACACTACCATTTGGCTTGCTATGGGCGTGGTCATGGTTGCTATGGATACTTGCATACATTTTTTGAATGTTTACTCGCTTGCCTTCCAGATGATGTTATTTGACCAAAATATACTGCCAATTCGTTGTTGCCAAGGGCATGATCATGGTTGCTAGGGCCAATTGTGTCAAAATAATTTGAAGAAAATCTGCATAATAACACTTCTAGAAACATCTCACCAAGTTTCAGTGTCATTGACCAAGTACTTTGTGAGATACAAGTTTTTGACCAAAAATGAACATTTTACACCTAATTTGCATATCACTCATGACATCATTGTATCCTTAATATGTCTTCATCTATACATCCCTAGATGCATTCCCATTAAATTTCAGCCCAATCTGCTCAGTAGTTTTGAAAATTATTGACTTTTGACCAAAAAGACACATTTTTAGCCCTAATTTGCATATTACTGATGGAATCATCATGTTTATATGAACAAATCTTACTTTACACCCCCTCAAGAATGTTTCCACCAAATTTCGCACCAATCTGCCCAATAGTTTCTGAGTTTAACTTTTTTTACAAAAAAAATCACATTTTTGACCCAAATCACAAACTGGTGGTAAGATCATTTTGATTTGAAAAATTTCTCATTAGAACACCATAAGTAATGTTCCCACCAAATATCAAGCCAATCGGTCAGGTGGTTTTTGAGTTTAAGTCGTTTACATACATACACACACACAGACGCCGGACAATGCCTATAGCACTACTGTACTTAGGTTCAGTTGTGCTAAAAATGGCATTAAGTCAGATATACAGGACAAATGCTGATTTCATATTGGTTGAACAGGTAATTATAAATAAGTGTTGAAAATAATTGTTGAGTCTTTTAAACGCGGTTTGAAAACCTATCTTTTTAATATGTACTATCATTGATTCGTTTTTGCTTTGCTGTACATTTATTTCACCGCAGGACTGTGTGTTCTTAACCCTACCACTTGCATTGTGTATTTTTAAATTTTGCATATTCTTTTTAGAGTTTATGTACATCGCACTGTGACGTATGTGTAGTGCGTTTTCTAAGAAATTAAAATAATAAATGATAATAATAATAATAATAAATAATTAATTTTAAACTTTACATTATATAATATTATATTATAGCATTACCAATTCCAGTGAATTTTGTGACGTCATCGCTGTACATTATTACTGATAATGTACTCCGTTATTGGGCATCGTGGCCCCGGAACGAGCATAACAATACAAGCTTATTTGTTCTGTTTCTTCATACGCCTAGGTATTTTTTCGAAATGCATGATGTTACTTATGATTGTCATTTCCACTGTTTAAAAATACAACGCATTCATGAAACAAATTTGTGTTCACAGCAGTTCATTGGAGTGTATGTGTGTGTGTACGTGTACGTACGTGTGTCGCTATGATTAGTATTCAGCTTCCGGGCCGAACATGGCAGACGATGTTCAGCGCTGTGTATATTATACGTTGTTTTGCGTTTCTCGGTCTACAAATTCACTGGAATTGGCAAAACTATAAAATAATAACAATAATGTACGTCCTCCCAGTCCATAATGGACTCAAGCAAACTTTGCACTCCATAATGGGCTCGGCTGTCGCCTCGCCCATTATGTCGTTCAAAGTTTGCTTTCGTCCATCATGGGCTGGGAGGGCGTACATTATTGTTTAAATAATCTATGCAACATGTAAACATTTCACACATATCATTGTAACATTCAATCCACATGACTGCTTCAAGTACTTTCAACATAAGCAAAAGGATGAAGGAGGAACAATATTTGAGAATCTGCACAGTTATCTATATATTTTTCTATTTTTACTTCTTTTTTCTACTTTACTCAATAAAGGTGATACTCTAAATGACTAGTGTGTTTATTTCCACTACTGCATCTCTTACCTTTATCACTTAATCAGCTAAATCACTAGCGTGTACACATAGGATGTGAATGGATGGATATATTTTCATCCATAAAAGACACACATTGAATGTTCAAAGAGGGGATTAAGACCATTTACACCCTATGTGTACACTCTAGTGAATTAGCTGATAACAGATAAAGGTACGAGATAATTTAAAAGTAGTTAAAATAAAACACACTAGTCGTTTATACTATCGTCTTTACTGAGTAAATTTACTTTTAAAAAAGGAGAAAAAATAGAAGAATATAGAGAAGACATGGTACATGTAGATTCTCAAATATTCTTCCTCCTATCCCTATGTATGGAATTCACACCAGCAATTCATTGCAGGCATGAAATGTTGTCAAGAATGATGTATTCACTTTTCATTGAAGCAACGCATGATTTGATCAACCTTTGCTTTGAACCCATAGTAGAATATCCTGGTATAACGAGGATATCTCTTCCATAAACAATTTCAGTGCTTAACTCACTCTTTAAATAATCTACAATCACTGATGATATATACTATTGTAATATCATGTCAGTTTCTGGCTCAACATTTTACACTGACACTTTATAATCATACAAACCTGTGTTGCAGTTAGATTCTGTGTTGAAGAAATTATCTCCATTTCACCATCTTCTCCATTTGGTATTGCAATGCATGCATTCGTCTCCAAGTAGAAGTGCTCTTGGCCACCAATTTTCATCTCTCCTTCTATCACATGGTCAGACAAATTTTCGAATCCAACTTGAACGTTGCCCTTCTCTATAGTCCTGATTGGTTTGTAGTATGATTCATGTGTAATGGCTTCCTATCCAGTAGAAAGCAACATTTAACAACATTTACTGCATATAGTCAGCCTTTGAACACTACTTGATATTTGAAACAGTTTATTCTCAACAGAAAAGCTTGAACATCCTAAGAATTATCTTTCAGCAGTTTACAAATATTTCACATGGTATATGGTATACATACATACATACATGCACACACACATATACATATACATATGTATATATACACACACACATGCAGTCCAGCATGCATGCAGTGACTGTGTATATACATACACATACTGGTACATCCATCCATCCATACATACATATTTGCATACACACACACACACACACACACACACACACACACACACACACACACACACACACACACACACACAGTTTAGCATTTAACAAAGACTGACAGATACTGAAGCTTGACAACTACTGAGTTTAATTCTTACCTCAATGGTAATGATAGGTTCCAGCTCATTATACTCCACAGATACAAGTTTAGCAGCTCTCTGTGCAAGGGTATGACTATCAGCAACTATTGCACCAATCACTTGACCAACACATGTTACCTAGGAAGAAAATGAGTCATAGCAATTCAATGAACTGTTTCAATTCACAACCATAGTTGTATTCAGCACAAAGTGTGGTTTATAGCATATTGCCATCTGACTGATCTTGCATCCGAGTGAGTTTCAATTTGTAGGGAAAATACTGCTGTATTGATTTTTTTTTCATGATGGAGTTGGAGAAGATATTCTTTAAATTTTGCAATAACTCTGATATTAGGATCTTCATGTGTGTTCTTCTATATATACACTTTGCCATTTTCATGTTGCCTATAATAATGCCTTTGGAATATTGTTAAAAGCACCTGGATGTAAGTGAGCTAATATCAGTATTTCTAAAAGATATTTGTGTATAGTAATATTATGATATTTGGAAGTAAATAATGCACTTTATGCTCTCAATTTTGCCTTAGCCTTTAATAAAAAGAGTGAAATTATTTACTTCATCATTTTTTGTTTTTTCTTACAATTTCAGCTTTAAGACTTTGAAATTTGTACATTTTATACATATGAGCTAGTTCTCAAAATAAACTATTAATATTTATTATTATGATTATTATCTATACTTACTTTGTCAGTGGCAAAGACTTCTTCATCAGTTGCTGTACTAAACCCAGTGACATTACTACCAGGAACATCAACGTGTGTAACTAATGTATGTACCCCTAGCAGGGACAGGGCTTCAGATGCATCAATAGATCTGAATAGGATATACATCACGTTTGTATAATAAATTAAGAGAAATTGTTTATGAATGGTACAATGGATGATTTCTTAGACACAGGCAGAGATGGATAATTCCAAGCTTGTGGTCACACCATTTTTTATAGTTTTTAAAATGAAGAATTTCTGTCAAGAGTTTCTTTATTCGTCCAAATAAATTTTTTGAATGGTAACCCCAGCAGCAGCGCTCTAGCCAAAGTGATGAAGAAGCAGGAGGAAACTGGAATACTCAGGGGGAAAATCTGCATTGTTTGACAGGGTCAAACTGAACATCACCCTTCTTACATACAGATGTGGTTACATTTTAATCAAAGCAAGCTGATGCTTTGTGGGTTCGAACTCGGACTTCAGAGAGAAGAGGTGTATGATCTAACTGCTTGACAACCTGAAAACCTACACTGAGAAGAAAATATTCTATTAATTATCATACATTATCGGAGTATACAAAGTGTATAAACATTTATCTGTTGCTTTATTTGTAGCTGTGAGTCAGTGTGAGATTATCTATTTAATAATATTCAATTTTTAGTCAATTTATTATTACAATGAATACTTGCACATATGGATTACAAGACACCGGCACCCCAGATTTGACAACGTGAGGGGAACAATTTGGTCATGGTTGCTGAACCTAGGGCAATGCAACAAGCTGGGAACAAAATGTGTGTAACAGAACTCTCCACATATTTTCAAAAGAGCATTACAGTTTAAGTGGGTTTGTATAGACAATCCATGTCTTTATTACTGGTAGTCACTATTAAGAAGTGAAGAACAACACAGAAAATGAATGGTAACTTCATGTCTGCTGTATTTCTCCGACAATACTCAACTATTCTGGCCTTAACTTCTAGCCCTGAATGGTTTGATGGTACAGCACTCCTAGTGGCCAAACCGTGAAATCTCTTATCCCTCTGATAAGTGAACTATGACCTATTAAAGTGTCATGGAATTCAGTATTCAGTAATTCTAAACTCAATACAAGTTAGTTTGCTGTCCTAAATTTTCTATCATAGGTTTTATTATTTGCTGATTATAGACATGATAAGTGTTGAAATTCTTACCTAAATAAATGTAGAAGCCCAATTTATTCTACTCACCGTATCTCAGCATGAGCTTTTGTACTTGTCACCATTGCAAGGTATAATTCACCTAAGATAAAAAGCAAAAGGTTGCGCGGCAGAGTAAGCAACTAAGTTGTAGTTTTTGATGGTTGCATCAGTAAGCAGCACAATAGCAGTAATATTAGTATAGCAATAATAGGAGTTATTATTGAAGTAGCACAGCAAGTTGCATCCATGTACTCTGTGAGGTACACCATGATAGGGCACCTAGCTCACACATCAGTCAACCCACAGCAGGATGGTGTGGGCAGAGAGACATGACAAATCTCAGTTTACAAGTTGTAGTGTTACTTAAAAACACAAAATCTGATATTAGAATATTTCCAAACAATAAAAGAGAAGATATGTGTAGTTGGGATGAAAATGTTTCTTTGGAGCAAATGTTCTGTTTCCATGCTACATGTATATATAGTCTATGGTACTATATCAAACAGTTAAGACTGGTCTCATTGTAAAAACAGAAATCACCTTAGTACACAAATTGGAAAATTTGCCTACCTTAAGGACGTCAAATTAGAAGTCTTCGAGGGAACGTAGCAGTAACTACAGTAGCTTTCCCTAATTCATCGCTAGGTGTCGTCCTTCCATAGTACTATAAAAGCCTGAAAAGGCTACCTTACGTCATTACCTTTCTGAGCAGCGTGTAGAGGTTCCATATCGTGATAGCTGGTACCATAGGTCATAAGCAACTTGTGCTGACCAAATTTAGCAATTAAGCTAGAATTTTGCTCAATTACGAGCGGTAATTTATATGCAACATAGTGCAAAACAATGGTACTAAGACCAATAAACAAGAGCACAAAGGCATGGGACCAGTGGAACCTACAATGAACAAGAATACTGATTATAACTGTTTAACACAGTAAATAGGGTAGAAAAGTCAACTCACCAGAAAATTGGCATCGGGCTGGGTGGGAGGGAAAGACGTAGTAGTTACTGCTACGTTCCCTCGAAGACTTCTAATTTGACGTCCTTAAGGTAGGCAAATTTTCCAAGTCTTCATCAGTTACTGCACAGTAACTACAGTAGCTGATTACATAGCTGGATGCCTATTGGTGGGTTGAATTGTCAGTCTCCTGAACAGCCCTAAGTATCAAACGTCCAGTCTCTGAGCTGTCTGTATGACGGCGATAGAACCGTGTGAATGTAGATTCTGAAGTCCAGTCACCAAGTTGGAGAATCTGAGCAGTAGTTGCTCCTTGACGTATTGCTGCCGATGTTGCTGCTCCCCTAGTGCTGTGGGCTCTAAACTTATTTGTATCAATGCCTGCCCTAGCAAGTGTAGTCTTTATCCATCTTGCAATAGTCTGAGAAGTAACCTCATTAAAAGGTTTAACAAATGAAATAAATAATCTTGATGGTCGGGTTTTCCCCATTGTTACTACATAATCTCTTAACTTGGTAGTTCTCCATATATATGTAGAAACGTAATATTTGACATCCAATGCCTTGTCACCAAAACTTGGACACTTCACCACCCGCGAAGGCCTGGTAACAGTTGATGTCTTGGTTAAACTTGGGATAACAAAAGTACATTCTCTATCCGATATATTACAGTATCTTAAGTCCAAATAACTTAAAGTCTGTCCTCTATCTGAGGAGGTTAGTGCAATTAAAGTTGCAGTCTTAAGAGTGAGTTGCTTCAGGCTTAGACTCCTTGCTGGATGCAGGGACTTTAAATAGTGCAGAACTTTCGCTACACTCCAGGTTGTTGGGTAACGTGGTAAAGGTGGCCTAACACGAAAGAAACCTTTAAATAATCTTGTAATAAGTGGATGTGATCCAACTGGTTCATTATTAATGTGCAAATGTACAGAAGAGATAGCAGATCTGTATCCATTTAAGGTACTATATGCAAGCCTATGTCTATTGAATAACCCAGTAAGGAATTCTACTACCTGAATTACAGGACATGAAACGGGATTGGTATTCTGTTGTACACACCAGCTAGCGAAGCGCTTCCACTTGCTGTCGTAGAGTCTAGAAGTCTTGATGCAGATTGCCTTGATGAGGATCTCTGTAGCCTGCTGTGAAAGTCCAAGACCTCTGTAGTGTGACCGGAGAGTTGCCAAACGGCTAGAGGAGTCAAACTGAACTTGGGTTGATTCCCTGTGTGTGGTTCCCTGAGTAAGTCTGTGCAATCTGGCAGAAGTACCGGGTAGTTGCTGGTTAACTGTAGTAACATTGGATACCACGGTTTCGTTTTCCATACTGGTGCTACAAACAGCGTTCTTGCTCTGTCCTGTTGTATTTTCCTTAGACATTTCAGTATTAGTAGATGTGGTGGAAACATGTACAACTCTTTCTCTGCCCATGAGAGAGAGAATGCGTCGACTGCAAAAGCTTTGGGGTCTAACTTCCATGACACATACAGGGGAAGTTGAGCTGTATTTCGACTTGCGAATAAGTCTATTTCTGGTAGGTGAAACCTGCTGCAAACCTGTCTGAAAAGGTCTGGTTTGAGTTGAAAGTCGTGTTGATCTGTAAATATCCTGGACTGATGGTCTGCTAATGTATTGTCTATTCCTGGTAAGTATTCTACTGCAAGGGTAATATTTTGAGTTTCGCACAATTGCCAAACTTGTAGGGCTACTGCACATAGTTCCCTGGATCTGACTCCCCCCTGGTGATTTAGATAAGCCACTGCTGACGTGTTGTCTAGCTGTACTGTTACGGAGAGGTCTGACCTGTTTTGGACAAATGTCTGTATGGATAGAAGAGCGGCCTTTATTTCCAGAATGTTGATATGTAATTCCTTTTCCTGTAAAGTCCAACGTCCCTGTGTTGCCTGATGACCACATACTGCTCCCCAACCACTGAGTGAGGCATCTGCCTGGATAGTTAAGTCTGGAGGTGGAGGATGTATCAGTCGACCGTTGTGTGTGGAGGCCTGATTTATCCACCACTGAAGATCGGACTTCGACTCCTTTGAAAGGAGTATTGGGATTTCCCAAGAGACTTCTGGAAAAACCTTGTGAACTAACTGACGTTGTAGACTTCGATAATGGCATGCAGCAATGGCCATGGAACCCCTTGCGTTTTCTATTAATCCCAACATTCTTGCTAATTGACGCAAAGAGACTGACTGTCTGTTTAAGAGGTGGGTTGCAAATCCGATAATGGTTTGTAGCTTGTCCTGAGGTAATGAGACTGTCATCAGCTCTGTGTTGTAGGTACGACCTAGATGGGTGAGTACCTGTGTTGGGATTAGATGTGATTTTTTCAAGTTGGGTATGAACCCGAGTCGTTGGAAGAGACCTAGAAGGTAGTTGTTGTTTCTCTGACACAGTTCTCTGGTTTCTGCTACATTGATTATATCGTCTATGAAACTGCTGCAAAGGATTCCCCGTGAACGAGCATGAGCAAGTGGGATTTTCATAACCTTTGTGAATAGCCTTGGTGCTGAAGTGAGCCCGAATGGTAGGCAAGTGTATTGGTAGCGCTGGTCTATCCACTGGAAACAAAGATATTTTTGATGATCTGCATGAATGGGAATCATGAAGTATGCATCTGTGAGATCTATTGACGTCATGAAATAACCCTGGCTTAACAACTGTTCTATGACAGGATGGCTCTCCATTTTGAAAGATATCTTTTTGATGTGTCTGTTCAGTTCTTTGAGGTCTATGATTACCCTGTAATCCCCTGATGGTTTTGGAACAGTGAAAATTCTGGAAACAAACTGACCTGGTTGATGTTTGACTGGAACTATGGCCTGCTTGTGAAGTAAATTTTCTATTTCTGTCTGAATGATTTGATACTGCTTGCTGGATGTTGGGTTGGTAATTGGCTGGATTGACTGAACTGGAGTTGATGTTAACTGAAGTTTGTAACCTTGAATGACCTTTGAAATCCAAGTGTTTTGTGTAATTGTTTTCCAAGTATTTAGGAAATACTGGAGTCTGCCTGCAACTGGTATTGATGACTTTACAAGTTCACTGCTTATTCTGGTTGGAAGAGGTGTAATTACCTTTTCCTTGTGGTCTGCCTGAGCCCTTTTGGTACTTCTTCTTATTGTCTTGGTTGTAGTTGTTTCGTTGATAGTTTTTTCCACCCTTGTAATATCCAGACTGGTTTCCGGTTTGTTTGACTGACCTGTTGTCATTTCTGGAAACGATACGAAAAGCATTGACTGACTTCTTGGAGTCGTTTATGGCCTTTACCAAGTTTCCACCAAAAAATCCCTGTGATGTCGGCTTGGCATCTTGTAATAAATCTTTGTATTCACTACGAAAGAATGGCTTCAATCTTGCCTGACGAACCTCAGCTAGCGCGTAGCTCGCAGTAGTCATAAGATGGATAGCATCTCCAAGTGCCTCTCTAATTGTTGGTACGTGCTGTACCGGGTCAAATTCTGGAGAAATAATGGTTTCCAGGGCTTGAAGAACTGGGCGAATAGACAAGTTAAAGTTCTGATGAACCTTGTAATACGGACGGTCATGGTTACGATAGCTTGACTTGCTAGATTTGATTAGATTCTGTACGGAAGACGGCAATTCCTGTGCCTTGAAGTATGGCTCGAATTGGTCTGGTACCGTGTACTTCTCTTTTAACTGTTGAACTACAGAATACGATAAGGGACGGTCTGCTCTTCTAGAGAACCATTCGGCCGTGGAGGCGTCCATGTTCCAACCCGGAACAGCAGCGTGATAGTCAGGAACTTGAGCATACGCAGACGTGGATTCGTCAAATATAGGCTCGTTCCAGGATGAAACTGTTATAGGCAGAGAAGACGCAACTTCAGAATTACCAGACTTGTCAGAATCACTCACTTCGGACCCGGAATTATCATACTCGGTTTGTACAATACGTCTCTGCTTTGTAGGAATTGGTGCACTTACCCTCGAAGTTTTGTGTTTCCTACCAATACTCAAACTCGGTAACCCTGCCTGTTGAGTGGGCGTACAACTACAAGATGGCGGCCCGCATGTGGAAGCATGTGTTATGCTAATACCGTCGACCTGGTCTTGGTCACTACGTGTACGTGGTCCGCCCGGTGCGCTATCCGACCGCTGCTGGGCTAGAAGTTGTGCGACTTGCGTCGCTATTTGAAGAATGGAATCTGGAGCAGAACTAGTCGAAGGAAAGTCTTCAATAGCTGTAGGTAAAACTTCTTCGGTTTCTGAAACCTCGGAGACGATACTGTTGGTAACGGTATTATTGTCTTCATCAGGGTTTACTGGCGTTGAGTCCCGTCTTACGTTCGGCTGAGTAACAGATACGGACGACTTACAAGACTTCTTGCCTTTTTTCGACTTGCCTTTCCCTGACATAGTAAATGAGGAAGGAACGACCGGTAACACTGTCTGAGATGTTACCGTTACAGCGTGAAGAAAGGTAATGACGTAAGGTAGCCTTTTCAGGCTTTTATAGTACTATGGAAGGACGACACCTAGCGATGAATTAGGGAAAGCTACTGTAGTTACTGTGCAGTAACTGATGAAGACTTCAAAGAGTGTCAAGACAAAGAGATTGTGGTAAAAATGATGTCATCACCAGAGGTTTCCCCATAAACCCTTGCAGCAGGAAAGTCCAATATGGTTGAACACATGTCAAGTGCAGTAGGATTTTGTTACAAGATTTCAAAGTTGAGTTAGTTATTGAGATGCTATTTTATCCCCCCCCCCCCTTAAGTCACTAAAGTTGATAGAAGTAGTAATCAACACGTGTAATAAATGCAGAAATTATTAGTCTTACTGGACTTTTCCTTCAAAATTTTCAATTATTGTTTGTTGTTTACTACAGTACAACATCATGTTCAGTTTGTAACGCCTGTTATCTCTAGATACCTTGTATTGGGGGAATGTCATCACAATAGCGAGCTTCTCCTGTAGCTTGTTTGAAGGCAGATGAATGAACCATTGGTCTACCTACAGCATCATCAACAGGTTGACCTGGTGCAACTTCCTGTCAAAACAAAAAGAAAAGTTTTTAATATCATGTCAAAAACAAAAGCACTGAGCCCTTGCCTGAGTGAGGGCGCTAATACAGCTTGGTATGATGAATCAGTGTCACTAAACTTATCTTTGATGTCATTTCGTAATACAAGTATGTTACTTCTGTATACCCCTACTATATAGCACTGGACTGGACACTTTGACAAGTCCAACACTATACAGAAGATTGTGTAGGTATTACGTTAGTCAGCAAAAAGTCTTCTTTCATCTGTGTGCCCTCAGAATCCAATGTTGCAAATATTTTTCAGTTCTTTATAAGAATAATATTTTTCACAAGATATTCAGGTTTTTATACTGAAATTCATCCTCAGAAAAAAAAGCTTTCTCTTGAATTTGAAGAAATTCTTAGTCAGGTAATTAAGTTCACATCTGTTTACACACTACTTAGACCCGCATTTTAAAAGAGTTAACTAGATACACAGTAAGTTTCTAGCAAGATATTATTCGAAATCTTTCACCTGGAGGCTATAAACAGGGAAGTGATGGAAGCGTTTCAAATAAGGAAGTGGTGCTTTAAAACTGCGGTTATCATGAGTCAGAGGTCATAATATGGCTGACATTCATAGACATATACTGCTATGGGTATGTCATAATGTGTCCCTTATACAGTGAAAGTCTGAACAAACTACCTGGTACATTTGAGTGCTGCGTATACTGTCCTTCTGAATTCCAGACAGGCTACTTCTGAATGAGTATGGAACGGATGCCTCTGCTACCTGTCAACAAATGATAAGATAACTGTTATCAGTAAACTTATTGATCAACATGTAGTGCTAAGCAAACATACAACTATCATGAGGAGATAACTTAATCACAGCAAATTTGAAGTAGATGCTGTATGTACTCTACTAGTCCATCTCTAGCCAACGTGATGTAGACCACCATTTCAGGTCACCAGTACTTTACAATATTTTACCTACAACTCTCTGATTTGTTCTCTCAGATTTTAGTTCATTAAAGTCAGACAAATATCCCACCAGTGTGCACAATTTTGTGAAAACATTTTTGTCACTTTCAAATTGTAGAATACACCACTGATTAGTTCTTGAATACCTATTTTCATTGCTTCACATATCAGAAACTTCAATTTGTCAATAGACTTTCTTTGAAAACTTGCAGGATATTTGCATGGAATTAACGAAAACATCATGTTCTGACTCCATCAAACATAGTGATGTCTTTTACAAGATATATAATAACAAAAGAAATTTCGATATTAACAATCTCTTACACAACTGTCTAATACCCACTTTGGTGACATTGAAAAATATTTTATTCAAAGTATTGTGTTTCATTTAGTTGTCAGTACATTTTAATACTGTGAATCTTCAAGTACCATAGTGCCATACCTCTTTCGCATTTAGTTTATCCAATACACTCAGATAGAATTTGAAGAAGAAGCTGGCAGTCAGAGTTCTCCGGTATTCTATCATTCCACCAGGAGCAGACGGTGACAGAGGAAGATCTTCAGCAAGGTATTCACACACACTATCAATCAAACCATCATTCCATTTCCTGGAGTAAAATATAATTGTTAAAAAAAAACCTAGTCCAGTGGTCGTCTGATACTGGCATATATGGATATAGTACCTATCGTTTGTTGGCAAACATGATGCGTCACTTTGGAAACTGGGTCACACATCCAAAGTTCATACCACCATTTGACCTACTTGCATGATGCCCGAGGTCACAAGGGAATTTAAAGTCTTTGGTAAATCGTGTAACTTTAATTATGCTTAGCATCAAAGTTTTTGTTTGATCTTTTCTAGTTACAGTTACTGTCTAAGCTTTCCATAGCATGTGACCCTTAGGTTTACATATCAGACGACTTGCAGTGTTTTAACCCCTTACAATGCCATGTCTGCATATATGCAGACAGTCCGGTTCCCAGCCCACATCTACATCTATAATCAATTGTAGTATGGGCCACAAACTTGACTAGTTTGTTTCAAACTATTTTTGTGGTCCAGCCATAAACTCTGTATTCATCCATCAGTTTATGTGTAATATTTATTCCACTGTCTCTTTTACTTTCTCTCTTGTTATGTTGATATGATTTTGAGTTTGTGGCAAATAAAATACTATATTCATATATATGCAGGCAAGTTTACTCATTTGCATAAGCCCACTTTTCACCTCTTCACCTCATATCTGGGTAAATTGATATTCATTTCATTTTGACAACATGTTTGTAATGTGTGGATAAAGAAAATGAGGATTAACTATATTTTATTATTCCCTTCAAGTTAAAGTTGATAACTGTAGAAGAGGTAAGATCCTACTCTGTACAGGAAAAGTCCTTCACCTAGGGAGTCCTTTGCATGAAAAGTCCTTAGCCTAGGGAGTCTATTGCATGAAAAGACTATGGCCACTTATGGTTTGAACAGCTTGAATGTTAGTCTATCAGCTAGCCCTCGGATGTTCTTCCGATAAAATACGACACACAGCCGAACAACGCTATCGAGGATGGAACATCCGAGGTCTAGCGAATGTCATCAGGATATAAATAACTACCAATCAGCGAACCGTATTAGCGACAAGCACAAACAGAGGACAATAGCTAAATTTTCATGCATATTCATCTTAAGGAGGGGCTTGTAAAAATAACCACCAATGCGTTAACTAAAATGTGTGAATGACAACGTCTACACACTCATCAAACACAATTACCATAAACTGATAAGACATAGTAAGACATAAATGTGTTTGTCAACACCTGCATGCAGAGATTGAATATATTAAAGTATATATATGCATATATGGCCCAACCCACCGCTTATCGTAATCTCAATGGAATGTCCGGTCTGAAAATGACATTCGCTAGACTGTTCGGGCAGGCCCTCACATGCGAACTTCGTTCGCTTATAGTTATAGCATCAAAAGAAAGCCTGAACGTCTAGCAGCAAGACTACTTGAATGTCAGAATTTTATGCTGACATGTACTCTTAGAATCACAGATAAATAAAACACAGAGTGTTACTTATCTGTGTTAGAATGAATGATTCAGTTATCTTTTATCACATTTCTTACACAGACTGCCATTAGTGGATCAGTGGATGTTTACACTTACTGCCTACTGCATTAATTGGGCAAATAAGTAGTGAATTTTTTGCTCAGATTAGCAAGCTACTAATAAATGCAAAGCTGATAAACTTTGATAAGACATTGATAACAGGTAGGAAATAGGCACAGGGGTCAGCGAGCATGTAACTGACTGATCGATCAATCAATTTATTAATTGATTTATCATTTGATTGAATGATTAATTTTTGTGGTGAAATAAAACTTACTTTGTGTGTGATATTGATCAATTGACTCATTTTTGTGGTGATGTAATCATTGTTGTGATGTAAAACTTTTTTTCTTCTTTCCCTGGATACTTTTCGCTCTTTCAGCTTTACATAATTCTCTCTTTATTGAAGAAATAAAGACATCTTGTCCATTCTTCTCCTCTTATCTAAATTAAAACACCCTTAATCCCATAATTAGCTGGGTTCAGTTACCACAAAAATTTGCTTTATCTCTTGTCTTCTGGGAGATTATCACACTCATTTATACACTAACTAGTATAAAAGAGAGCTCTCTTTCTTCCTTGTTAGTGCATGTTTGAGTGTTTGTCTGGTGTGATAATCTCCCAGAAAATATGGACAAAGTGTCTTTATTAGCCAATAAAGAGAGAATTATGTACAGCTGAAAGAAAGAAAAATAGCAGGCAAAGAAGAAAAAAGTTTTATATCACCACATAAATCAATGTCTGAGTCAACTGATCAATATCACACACAAAGGTTTTATTTCACCACAAAAATTAATAATTCAATTGATCATTCATTCAACCAAATAATACATCAATCAATAAATCGAATGACCAATCGATCAATTACATGCTCACTGATCCCTGTGAAATAGGAAAAAAACATTAACAGGAAACACTTATTAAAACTTTATTTGAAATGAAGAGAAAATAATATTAGAAATCCAGAAAATCGTGAGAACAAAATTGATTGTTCGTCCTTTTTCAGTGACTTTTTTCTTATCTCATTTCTTATTTTGAGAATTTTTTTGAGTGTTGTAAAAATAAATGATGTATATGAAAAGCATGTACTATCCCACCTTCCTATTAAGGCGTCCATCGTCCGCTTAGCCATAACTGTGGTAGGTGCCATACCACCATAACTGAGAGCCAAGTCTTTGATAATGTTAGTACCACTCTCAAAGAGTACTCTCATTCCGGCGTTCACAATGGCAATATCATCCTCTCGTCTAGGAGATTGCTTGTAACCATAGAAATATTCATCCTGCAGGAAATTAAAAGAAAATGATTTAATATTTTATGATTTGAGATTTAAATGAAAGCATTTATGAAATTAGTTATATCGATTACAAAATAGTATTTGATCATACATACTTCTCTTGTGTGTGGAATGTGAATAGATACAAGGACTTCTTCTGGTTCAACAATAGTTTTCCTATACCCTGTGAAGAAACCGTCACCCATGGCAACCTGTCTGGTACCATCTAGGGAACATAATGAAAAGTGAAATTACTAGTTTGATGAAAAAGTTTTATGTTACAATGTTGGTCTCCCTTATTAAAATCTGATGTAGTGAACTCGGCGCGATTTCTTTATGTAGCTCTTACGTTTATTGTTGTTTGTTCATTTTTTGGTCTGTAAGCGCATAATACCTAATCTGACACAATACCATAGGTGTTCTTGAGCCAAACGGGCACTGAGTGGATTTACTCAACAAATGAGAATGTGTCAAAACATACAGGTACAGTACTTCAGAGCACTCTGTTGAAAACGAACTTGAGCAGCTGAGCACAGACAACGATACTATCTAAATTATTGTTTGGTGGTTCTCTTTCTTTCAATTACGAATGTTGAGTGTTATATTGTAAGACAGATTCTGGTTGGCTGGCTACTCATAAGTATGAGATGCGGTACAACATTCAGGGAAACTCAAAAAGTGTGAAATTTTGGAGAAAATCCGATAAATGATGTATTCATGTCTTGTTCACTATGTTCATAACGGGTAAATGTACACTTGAACTGTACAATGATTGTTGGTACATATGCCATATGTTTAAGTATTAAATTCATAGAAAGCTCATTTTGGGACCACAAATATCTAAATATATAAATACTAAATATTCAAAGATCATATCTTTAATAATATCTTTCACATGATAATATTGTAAGGTGACTTACTTTTGGAGGCCAATGTAAGTTTACATCCGGCAGCCATGAAGAGTGGATTGAGATCTGATATTGGACTAGCTGTCATAATATTACCACCAACAGCCTATAGTTAAAATAATGGTTACAATTGCTGATAAAAAAAGAAATGATGAAGGAGAATACTAGACTGAAAAAGGGACTCATCCATTGTCTATGTTTTTTGTTGTCTTGAAGGTTTCTTGTAAAACGTACTCTATATTCCAGTTACCAAAGTTCTGCCCATCTTTGTACATAAGGATCACATGAGGGTGTCCGACGTTTAGCAAATTGAAGGATAAAATTGGATCATAGTTACTGACTGTATGGCAAGGTGGACGACACCATGTACACGACATGTGTGTAATTTAGGACACCATGTTTTCTTAAAGAGTATTACAGTAAAGGTTAGGCAAGTTTTGATTATTGGTAGTCGGTAATAAGATGTACAGTACAGTGACAACAACACAGAAATTATGATTAGTTGTAATTTAGTGTCTGCTGTCTTTATGCTACAATACTCAACTATTTTGGCCCCAAAACAACTTGTGAACAGCACTCCTAGTGGCCAAACCATGAAATGTTTTATCTCTCTGATATAAACCAAAATGTGGCGTATTGAAATGTGGCGTATTTAACATTCCATCTAACTTTGCAAATAAGACTCAAATTTATCTGTCTGTACATTACAGGCATGTGAGTAATTTCACTGAATTCCAATGGTAAATATCACTGTTACCAATGCACCATGGCTAGATGAAAGAGATTTATACATTCCATTACTGAGGAACTGTAGATGAATTCATTGCATGTACACATATACAGTCCATTTCATGTTAGTGTTCACTGGCTATCTTTGATACAACATGCAGAAACCAACAACAAACTGCTCATGCTATACACTTGAAGATAGCAAGATTGAATGAATACAATTTCTTAAAATGAAATAAACGTGCATCCATGCAGAAATCAAAATTAATGCATATGTCAAAACATTGGCACCAATGTGTCTGTGTCTAGTTGCCATATGTTAATTAATGGTTTGTTATGTTTAGACAAAATGTAGCAAGACATTAGGGACTTGATAGCTTAGTGTAGAATGTGCAGTTTCTTATTGGTTTCTGTGTAGGTGTCCAACAGACTCGGTAAATGCTAACGTGAATTGGGCTGTACCTACTATTAAAACAGTGATATACAATTCATGGTACCTGCAATAGCTTTTTACCTCAAAATAGAACAAGAAGGTCGACTTATTCTTAAGTGTGCCTATGCATGTGAAGCACATGGAGTGGAAGTTATGGTGTCGACCAAGAAATAGAACATTCCTCATTTTTATGATGCACCTAGGCAGTAATATTCTATTTCAGGTAACAAATTTTAATGTATATTTTTTTAAATAATTTTTTTATAATTTTATCTCGGATATGTATAAACATGGACATTATCACTAAAGACTAATTTTTGCTCATCTAAAATGTCTTCACATACATCAAGAAAATGTACCAGGCTAGGTACTTCATAAAAATTAACCTTTGAACTAAAAAATATCTAAAAAATTCTGATAACAAAAAAGGCTACCTTTACTGTATCTTTCATCATAGCCAGCCCCATAAGGGCAAATAGTGCTGAATATTGAGAATAGTTTCAGTGCAAGATATTATAATCTATATTGGGTATTTCAATATTAAATTTCAAAAAGTAAATGTTTGAAGGTGTGATTGAAAATATGTTCTATCCAGAGAATTGAATATAATAGCTGTGAAAACTAATAGCAACCATGCATTAATAATTTGCTCATTCATGCACGGTACAGTATTGCATTGAAAAATGACACTATATATAGCATACTAATACATACAGCAACATTTCGAATTTGATGTCCGGCAAACCATCGTAACATTTCCACCACAGCAGCAAACACACCACATTTGTAATCTGAAAGCAGAGAAAATAGTCGTGAAACTTAAACACCTGGTACAACATAGATGTGGTGAACAGTTTTCAGATTACAACCAATATTAGTTTTTTATGCTGTACTTTACAATTATCGCATCCAAAACTCAGTGCCCTCAACAGCGATCATGACTTCAAACTGTTTCTGTACTGCATATGGATAATAACAACGACTGAATAACATGTATAATGTTTCATGTTAACAACTTTCTGTATATATATTGTGGTTGTCGGATCAAAAAATGATACTCCAGTTACAACTAGTAGAGTCTTAACATGATGACAAATTCAAAACTGAGCTTTTGCTCAAAATACACTACCTAATTAACAGACACTATGTCTTTTTTTTATTATAACTAATTGACCAATATTTAGTGAATATACATGTATCTTTGGTTATTTGATGAAAAAATAGCGCCAATGGCATTGTAGCACAACTGTACAGTTTAAAATGTTTACCCACATGCTGATCAATGCTTGGTATAGGTGTTTATTTGTTGAATGATTATCCAGATGCCTATCCAACCCTGTTGTTATCTTTACAATATACACAATCATTCAGCTGTTGCTATGGATGTGGTCATGTTGCTAGATATGTTAGCATACATGTTTTGAATGTTCGTTTTAATACTTGTCTATGAATTCCTGATGTCATCTTTGCAATATACGTGATCATTTGACGTTTGCTATGGGCGTGGTCTAGTTGCTAGGTATATTTGCATACATTTTTTTAATGTTCATTCATTTGTCTATTAATCCCTGTTATCTCTGCAATATAAGTGATCATTTGGCTGTCGCTATGGGTGTGGTCTTGTTGCTAAGCACATTAACATACATTTTTTGAATGTTTATTCACTTGTCTTAATCCCTAGTTATCTTTGCAATATATGTGATGATTTGGCTGTTGCCATGGGCGTGGTCTTGTTGCTAGGCATATTTGCATACATTTTTTGAATGTTTGTTCATTTGTCTAAGAATCCCTGTTATCTTTGTGAAAATACACCACCGTTTGGCTGTTGCTATGGGTGTGGTCACAGTTGCTAGGGCCAATGGTGTCAAAAAATTTTGAAGAAAATCAGCATAATAACACTTCTAGAAATATGTCACCAAGTTTCAGTCTCATATTGACCAACTACTTGAGATATACGTTTTTGACCAAAAATTCACATTTTTATACCTAATTTGCATATCACTGATGAAAATATTATATGCTTAATATTTTTTCATCTATATGCCTCCAGATGCATCCCCATTAAATTTCAGCCCAATCTAACGTAAAAACCTCTTTCCCATCCACATGGTCATTTTAATAAGAAGTTAATTCATCACCTGGTAGTTTTGGAATCTGTGTTTTCAATACTAGGTCTATTGTTGACAGTGTCACAGATGCACCAAACACCACTCCATCATTGGTTATTTCAACTTTCTTTAGTTCAGGTATGTGAGTTGGTACAAGGAGGACTGGATAGTATTGATTCTTGAATTTAACTTCAACTCCTACAAACAAATTTTTACAACAAAATGTTACAATCCCACAGGCCAGTACATGCATAGCTAAAAATAACTTATTAACTTAATTATAAATATGACAATGTGCTGTATAATCCAAATACTGGAAGGCAGTATGACCTTTAACCCATATGGTGAGTGTTCTACAGACTCGGTGGATACCAGGCTGTACCACTATAAAGTTGTGTCTCACTCAAATGACAAGTGTGAATTTGGGTGTATTCTTGGAATTATCTGTACTCCTAACATCTGCATTTTTCAGTAGTGGATTTATTTATATGCAAAAGCTTTTTCCATGGAAATAAATCCAGCTAACATACATGTACTTTACGAGTTGACATATTCTATATTCAGTTGTGAAAGGGGTCAGCATTACTAAATGTGGCAGGCTGGCTGACAAGATGAGTTATTTACAAGTAGTGTGAACTTTCACCTTGCGTCCTAAAAAGCCATTCCACTAAATTTTTCTTGCACCAAAATAAGAATGAAGTCTTTACTCATATTTGACGATACACTAAATGAATTAATTTAGCAGGTTTCCCATACTTAATTTTTCTGTGGCTTGCATCCATGGGGAGCTTGCATTTAATACATTTAATACATTCTAAGGCCCGGGGAGCTTGCATTTAATACATTTAATACATTTTTTAGTTTTACATTCTAGAGTTACACAAAATACATTTTATTACTGGGCGACAGTCCAGGGAGCTTGCATTTAATACATTTCATACATTTCATACATACAACACATCCAATGAGTGTATGAAATATATTTGACGGAACTGTAATTTTATTCATGTCATAACTTCACTTTTACAGAATAAAGCATGTTTATAAAATCAACCAAATGAAGAATGAAATGTTCAATATGACTAAGTAGTAGACTCTTCCATTACAATAATGAAAATTATATACACATGCATTCTGTCATCAAATTTCAATGAAGTGCATGTGTTTCAGCAGCAGAGACAGGAGAACTTAAGATGTCGCAATTGAGCAAGTTTAAAAAGTCATTCTCTTCTCTAGGACTGAACAGTTCAAACAAAGTGCTAATATTCTAAATCAACGTGTAACCATAATTTTTGAGTTAAATGTATTAAATATATTAAAGTGGCCATATGGATGAGAATTTGTTATTTATTTTGGATTTTTAGTTGATAAAACAGCTTCACCATGTTTTTCTACTTGAAAAAATAACGTGAAATAACATATACCAAGTCCATGTTCACATCTCAATAAACGGCAAAACATTAAACAATGTGTAAAATGTTTGTTATTGTATGTACAATAACAAACTTTTTACACTTTGTGCATCTTTTTGCAATGTATTGAGTTATGAACATGGACTTGGTATATGTTATTTCACATTATTTTTTCAAGTAGAAAAAATAGTGAAGCTGTTTTATCAAATAAAAATCCAAAATAAATAACAAATTTTCATCCATATGGCCACTTTAAATGCATAGTGAATGTTTGCTGATGTACTTAGCATATGACGATGGTTGTCATTTACATAAATTTGTGAAAAATCCTAAACATAGCTCCTCTACATTGAGTGCTAGAGTTTTGAATGATTTAACCATTGTAGAATTTAGAATGCATTTCCAAAATCATGTATCAGCTTGGTGTAAAAAGAACATGAATCCAGAGAAGTTTGACGTTTTCCATGGAATTAACACCGACGCCTAAGAACAAACATTTTATTGGTTAGGATGGTTCAAATATTCAGTTATCATATGAACTCTGTTAGATATAATATGTTACTCATCACCACGCACGATCTATTCAATGGAAAAAGGTTACGAAGGAAATTTTAATCGGAAGTGTAGTGCTTGACGTTAGTAGCCTAAGTGGCCTGATGATACGAGCATGTGCACTTTATTGATTACTGTGTGTGACTACAACTGAACACAAAACACATTTTTTAGATAAATGTATTTTCACGTAATGACATGACATTTGTACCACTATGGTACCACGAATAATAAAATTATTTCCTTTGATTAAAGAATGTCTTTATTATACAAATAAGTCTTTGTACACCCTATTTTCACACAGAAACATGTCTCCTGTTGCTGGCAAGGTTTCGTTACATAATCCCGTAACATTTCAAAGCCTATATTGTAGTTTCTATGCTTCTATTGTATGAAAAAAGTGATGTGTTAACACCATGGAGTTAATATGCTTTTGTTTCAATGATTATTAAATTCCTAAGTACTATATTGCTATAGAGATTATGGTATACATATATTTAATATGGAAATTTCTGTACACAGGCAAGTCATACTAGTACTGCCTGCTTGAAAAAATATAAACACTTCAATGTTCCTCATTCGTACAACTCTAGAATGTATTAAATGTATTAAATGTAAGCTCCCTGGACCATCGCTGAGAAATAGAATGTATTTCGTGCAAATCTAGAATGTATTATGTATTAAATGCAAGCTCCCCAGACCATCAACCAGTAATAGAATGTATTTCTTGCAACTCTAGAATGTACTAAATGTACTAAATGCAAGCTCCCCAGACCGTCACCCATGTATTAAATGTATTAAATGCATTTCATACATCCCTAGAATGCATTAAATGTATTACAATGTATATATATTAAATGTATTACATGTATTAAATGCAAGCTCCCCAGACCATCACTCATCAGTATATTAAATGTATTAAATGTATTTCGTGCAACCATAGAATGTAAAAATGTATTAAATGTAAAAGAGTCTAGTTCTGGCCATAGCTAGTGGCATGTTGGAATTTATTCAAATTATATGTAATTGGAACACAGGAAATGAAATATGACAACAAAACAGCCACTTCACCTATTTCAGTGTTACCAATAGCAAGTCTGGCATCTGGATACTGGGCTTTTAAATTTAACAATTCTTGTAAAGTTGCTGGCCTAATCCATTTCACTCTCTCACTACAAAACTGTACTGTCTTACTGCAATGTTTGTCAGAGTTCTACGGATAAAATATCATGAAATATACTTTTTAGTTTTTAAAAACATAATACATGTATATATCTGATTAACTTTAATATCTTTTTATTGTCTGTTTTTCCAATCAAAATGATAATCAAACTGTGTCTTTTTTGTATTATGAAAAGGAATAGTTTGACAACTGTTGCAGTTTTGAGAACATTCTGCACATTTCCATCAATTTTAGCATTTTGATTGAAAAAACCTATTTTCAAATAAATTATACACACAAAAACATACGCACTGGCTTTTTTCTACTAGGCCTTAAAAAAATGGTATGTTTTCCATTGTTTTCCATATATGGATTCTGTTGCATTGGTTTCTTCCTATCAGATTACAGCCATTACAGATTGGAAGAAGTTCTACATATTCTTTTCAAGTTGATGTCAGTATCCGCATCCACTATTTCTAACTAATTTTTGCAGTTTTATTTTATTGTTTTTCTTGGATACATAAAAAAATGTTTAGGGTCGGCAGTGAAAAACTAGATGGTGTTGGGTAACCGGAACCAAACTTATGTCTTTAAAACTCACCACTGTGGACTATCTATACAGACTACCTATCCAATAACTTGACAAGTAAATAAATCATTGGGTAATATTGTTTACTTTGGAGTGGGATGTACTGTACTATGTACAGAGCGAACATGACCCTTGACATTGCAAGCCATTTAAATTTATAAGGTTATTTAAACATTAGAGAGGAAGTGTATTTTAATTTTCAAGGCCACAGTTCAGAATTAAAATATATGTGTGCAAAGTAGTAATCTAGCACATCTATAGAATAAGTAGGTCAAGAACAAAAAGAATGATTCCATGTAATCCTTTGGCCCCCAAAAAATAATTGTTTGGTTCCGGTTACCCGACCCCAACTAGCTTTTCACTGCCAACCCTAAACTTTTTTTACGTATTCGAAGAAAAAGAAAAAAGAAAATCGCAAAAATTGTGAAGTCTCAAGAGATAAAGTGGATGCAGAAACTGTCAACAACTTAAAAAGACACTCTAAAAACTGTTCTTCCAATCTGTAATGACATATGATAGGAAAAAAATAAACAACACAGAGATCATTTGGGAAACAATGGAAACCCTGAACTAGACAGTCACACAGAAAACAAATATAATAAAATAAAATAACAAATCTACCTAACCCAACTATTTTAAAATTGAGCATAACCACTGAGAACCACACAATTTTTTTATTAGGCCTTATGACTCTAATGATATAAGATAACACTAATGTGAGAACCTGGGATTGAATCCTTGGCCTTTTAAAGGCTTAGTTTGGATTACAATTAAAATGTTGGGGAGAAAAGCAGCCATCTGGCAGAGCTATAAATAGAGTCATTTCAGAACAAAAGAATGACCTTATTTACTTACTAGAGGCTCAACTGATAATATAACATATATGTGGAAACCTGGGATTGTATCCCTGGCCTTTAATTTCAGTCATAAGGAGGTACATGTATGCTCAAAGATAACTAATTTTACAGAAATGACAGAATTCCTAGATCCTGTACAGATATTAATGTCTGCAGGTTTAATTTCTCTGGAATGTTGTTCCTGTTTGAAGATTAATCTTCTTTTTCCCAATAGGGGTATTATTAATTTTTTTAAATATTATTTAAATTCGTAAAGAAGTATTTACTAGTTGGGAGAAAGAGGATTAAACATATACTTGGGCTCTTATTTTCGATTTACGTAATATTTGGTATTATGAAATTACTAGACAGACCATTAATCGCAGTACAAAATTTAACTACATTATGAGTAATACATGTAATTCCACTGTTGTACTTGGTGCCTTATATCTCAGAAATACTACACCTCAGAAGAAACACTTCAAGCAAATGCTGTTTTAGAAATGAATGCCTGTATTTCTACTATTGATTTATGACTATAGTTGCTGGTTTTTTATAGTGCTCGGCCCAGGTGACAGTAATTACATCTGTTATCCCTTGTTTTGTTTTGCTGTTGTTGTTGTTGTTGTTGTTGTTGTTTTATCTTGACTATGTTCTGAGTTATGTCAAAAATGAATATGAATATAACATGCATACTGAATTTAAACATGTACTGAATATTTTTAAACAAAATTCAGTATTGTCTTAACAACTTCGCAATGCATAATTTTTGTATTATGTTGATTTCCCGCATGTGTTGTAGATTTTTCAGAGCATTCCACACTGTCTGACAATTACTGATTGACAATTATAATGTTATAAATGATCGACAGTTATAAATTTAAGTGTATCATTTCACATAATTTTGGACAAAAATTGAATTCACTCATAAATTCTGGAGAAAAGATCTTGGTTTTTGTGTGCAATATGATTTTGGCAAAAATTCACTCACCATAAGTTCTGGAGGAAAGATTGGTTCTTGTGTTGGATCATATGGAATAAACTCACTTGGATTAACCAACACAGAGGATATCTATTTATACACAAAAACATATTTTAACAAAAGCTAACATAAATTCTCTATGCCATAGACAAATACACAATGCACAAACACAGAAATACAGTAACAGGTTTCTTTTTTAAAACTTTTTTCGAATTCATTAATTAATTTGTTTCTTTTTCTTATATTTCAAGACTGAATGAAAACATAGTTAGATAATGAAGTCTTCAGCAATATTAGGTCATACAGTAATTTTGATACCCTGGTTACTTTCATTTATGTATTACATACCCCTTCTTCCTGCACATTCAAATTCCCATTCATACAGCAGCCATTATCTCCCCCTCCTCCACAGCAGTACTCCTGTGAAAGACATAGATATACAATTAATTGTTTAGTGTATAAGTTGGTGTATGTCTTATCATGAAGGTATGCTAAAAGTGCAATCCCATACATGATGAAATTATGGAATGAAAATCAAAGCGATGTCTAATTTCAAGTTTACCACAATGTCTTTTTGTAATGTATCTTCAAATGTCTTTTGTCTAGGGTTATCTTTTATTGTACACTTTTTTTTATGTTGTTGTCGCTGTTTGTCAGTTTATATTTTAATGTTTGAATCTCTGATTCCCATTTTACAATGATATACATTTGTAGTGTTAGCACAATTCAGTCTGAAGGCTGTCACAATCAATTGAAATAGACCATTATTATTTACTATTATGACAAATTACTATTGAAAGCAGGCAAAATTGTCAGATCAGTGAAAGTATTGACTGTCTACAGGTCATAATAGTCTCAAGCAAGATTTTTTAAGGCTCAATTTGTTCCTGAATTTTAAATTTTGGGAGCAAAATGTGATGCAACCCAACAACAAAGTGAATTTCCATTTTCTCTCAAATTCATTTGGTTTTTCGAAATCTTAAAATCACATCTGGACAAAAACTTATCAATATATATTTCGGTATAAGTATACCTTTTAATACAAGCAACCCAAATACTTTGAATGGTCTAGAATGATGCCGATCAACATCGGAAAATTGGGGAAAATTTCACCCAATTCAAGCACTGTGTAGATGCCTAGCGTAACAACATTTACTTTTCTTGCATTGTCATGATTATGTTAATGAATGCGCTGTGTTCTGGCAGCAAACTCGCTCCTCAGTACTGAAAGATTTATTTTAAAAATGGATTTCAATTTTGATCGAAGAAGAGATCGTATGGATTTATCTTGACAAATTCTCCAGCAAGATTGCCCATAGATGTGGTTTATTTATCACGGTGGGCGACATTTAGATCTTTGAGTCAACATTCAAATTGTGATTATGTTAAACCATAACAAAATTTTCCAACAGTTTATAGTTGCGCCATGCAATATATAAGCTAATTAGCAAAAACCTAAATATGCAAATAATGAATTAAAACTAAAAGCTACATCAGAAATACTTTCAGGACAGATGTACTTTGGTATCACAAATGTATCTAAGAATTATATTGAATTTGATGCGTGCATTCGTAACTGAGATGCAGCCTAATTACCGAAAACCATTAATTACGTTAATAGCTCATTAATATTCATCAAACGTTTACCAAAACCTAATCAGTTCTAGTAATTACCCGAAGAATATGTGCGTCAAATTTCATTGAATTGAGCCAACCAGCGAGACAGACAGAGACAGACAGGCAGACAGACAGACAGACAGACAGACAGACAGACAGACAGACAGACAGACACACACACACACACACACACACACACACACACACACACACAGACTTTTCATCCCTTATATATAACCATCCTATGGGAAGGTAAAAATGTCGAGGAAATCTCTGCTATGCAATAAACTGTTCTAACAATGCTAGAAGACAAATGTCATAGAAATGTTATAGATAGAAGGCATACATCAACATAACATTCTACTACTCTAAGAATAGTTTAATCAATGTTTTATATGTGATAAATATTTTCACTTTTGAGTAGAAAAGTTTCTAAACTGAGCTGGTGCCCCCTTTAATTCACCCTCTTACCTTGGTAAATGTTTTGTACCCTTCTATGATTGGTCGATATCCAGTACAGCGACACAGATTACCTTCAAAAGCACTCAGCATATCATCATAGCAAGGCTGTGGATTGTTTCTTAGGAGTGTATACATCGACATCACAATACCAGGTGTGCAGAATCCACACTGAGAACCATGTGATTTGGCTATACGTTCCTGGTTGGTAGGTGTATAGAAATAGTTAATATCAAAATCTATACTAGGTATCTATACATGTGATGGCTATGCATTGCTGATTGGGTGGTAAAAAAAATTAATAATTAATAGGTAAATAGGTGTACAAAAACCCTCAGAGAACCATGTGATTTGGTTATACATTCCTAATTGGTAGCGTGTAATGAAATAATTAATATTGAGATCTTGTACCAGGTGTATAAAATCCACTTGTGATTGGGTGCAGGCTGGCCCAAAAATCAATTAGATTTCATTTGATTTATTTCACCATATTTTACAGCAATGCAAATACGTTTTACTCACATGTGAATCAATGCTGTTCAGGGTGTATGATACTATGATTAAGTCATTATATCTAACAAAGAAGGTTTTTTTTTTTTAGTTTTTTTTTTTTATAAACGTTGCAGGTGCAGCTTTAACAGAGACAAAGGGATGGACAAACAGAGAGTATACAACAACAGCCACCCTCATGCAGTCATAATGACAAGTCGACATCATTGAACCACATATATACAAATCAAAGACTGAATATTTCAGCTGAAACATATCAGGTATTAAGATTACCTATACTCTGAGTTCAGAACTATTAATGATGTTAATTATTTTTATTCGTCCAAATAAATTCAGAAATTTGTTGAATGATCACAACAAGAGCAGTGCCCTAGTGTTTAAGACTGAGGAGGAAACTGATGTACCCAGGAAAAACCTGCAATATTTGGCAGAGTCAAACTGAGCATTACCCTTCTTAATTACAGACCTGGATAATTTTAATCAAACCCAGCCAACATTTGGGGGGTTTGAAACCAGAATACAACGGTAAGAGGCATACAAGCTAACCGCTTGGCCTCCGACAACCCCCAAAAATATTAAAACTACTAAACTTGCTTCAACAGCTAGGAAACAATATTTTTTGGGGTGTATGACTACCCTTTCAATATACATACTAACCTGTACAGGATGTAGTCTAGTTTTAGTGCTACCAATACCTTCTACAGTTGTCACAGCCATACCATGCATAGAACACACAGGAGATAAACATGCATTCACTGAAAAGTGACTAGATGAAGAAGGAGAATGAAAGAAAGATAGAAAGTCAGAAACTCTAGAATGGTACTATTATTATTCTCCAATGCTGTATTCTCTTGTTACCCATGATTGTGCTTCATCTGAAAACCAAACCTAATGTGAGGACACTGATGACTTATATCAACATGTTGCAATATATCAGCTTTAGATTGTGTCTGGGTCAGCTTGCCGATAGTTCATTTTCCAATGTTGTAAGTAAATAAATTCACATTATAATTAAAGTTCAGAATCTAACATAAAATGTAGGAATACATACAAGATTTGTTATCTCAGTGACTTAGGATGGTTTCAATGAAATTGGTGTAAACATTCACTTCAGAAAACTTTAATGCACTGATTTGGTTCAAATTTATAAATATCTATGATAATTGTTATGGCTCATATATGAGTTTTGCAGACAGTTCAATATGGAAGAAGGTCTCGACTTAAGGAGGGCCTGTACATGTATTAAAGCTATACTAATGAGGTCTGCAAAACCTTTCATTATTATTTTTTTTATTAATATTTATTTATTTACGTATTTATTTAACAATACAAAACCTACATCTGGGCAATAAAAGTTTTATCATATACACTATGTAGCATGATTTAAGTTGGCATGGAAACACCATTTGAATCACAAAACTACATGAATTGAAAATAGAACTATCACAAAACACATAAAGACAGTCTACCCCTCTCCCCTATTTACTATTGGAGTACAGCAACACCTTCAATCTAAACTTGTTTCCCCAAGATATGTTTCAGAACACAAAAAAATATTGATAATGTTGACTGACATACTTGGCCGATAATATGTGAAAGGAGTGAGATAAAATGAGTTTCTAGGATTGCATAAGTCCACACAACGCGAAATGTAGACGCCCCCTTTCACATCAGTAACTGTAGCGGTTTCGATCTGTCTTCCCCGTAAGAAAATAAAATGTAACACAAAAAAATAAAAAAATAATAATAAAGTATTGCAAAGAAAAACAAAGCTAGTTATTGCAGCTACTCCTTTCATAGCATTTCATTTACTATGTCAATATTCATCGACGTTTTATTGTATTTCGAAATATATCTTGGGAAACAAGTGCCTGTGCCATTTTTTTTCTCTGCGGCCGGAAGCTTGAATGGGATATTGGATAATGTTATTTCAGGTAAACCCTGGTGCAATGATAGAATACTTCCTTTCAAATTATATTATGAGGGAATGAGGTTTAAAAAGGAGATCATGTACAATTTGACAAAGCAGTCGATATTTACTGTTACGTTTTGACGCCAGCGAAACATTTTTCAAGTGAGCACGTTACATGTATTTTGTTAGATAGTTACGTTTGAGTGGTGTACACGTTGACATGTTGAATACTACAAATGAAGTATGTTGACATTTTGCAAACACAGTACAGAATCTGATACAAGGCAAGCACTGACCCTGACCCACATTAAAGCTGGTGCCTTATGTGGCAACGTTCGTAATATGTACTGGAGCATAAAATAATCTTTTGATAGGAAAATCATTGCATTGTTTTTTCGATTTGTGCACTCTCCATTGAATTACAATGGAAGTAATATGGGTCTATGAAAAACTGTAATATTAATTTCTGGTAGTTGAGCCTTCAGTTTTTAAGACAGACATGGACTAAAACTATTGTCGCAACATATTGATACACCAGTAAATAATCTATTAAATGAACGTCGATTTAATTATTGTCTCAGTTTGTGAGGCGTCTCTGAAAACTAGTTTATTTAGAGTATCACGAACTCACAGTATTGTTTTGGGACTTCCAATTTTTATACTATGTTGATCACAGGGTGATTAGAATCATACAACAGAGGAACCGCTATCACCCACTTGTGTATTAATTATCTACAACATTGAAGAACAATATATTTACTTTACATCTATCTTTAGTAAACCAAAGGCTGGATTACCAGAGTCGTAACTATTAGTACTTTCTGTATCTTTATGACCACTTTACATGATTTAACATAGTGATATACCTCAATACAGAAATATTCTAGAATAATCAGGTTATCTAGTCCAATTTCATTTATGTAATACATACACTGAACAGTTAAATCATATGACATATAAGTTCACTAAAATTTCTCCACAAGTATTTGCTATATATAACGGGAATGTGGATCAGCTTTATTATTTTTGAAAGTTATGCTAATTCAAACAAACTTAACTGCTTATAGCAATATCAGAAAGTTCACCAGAACACATTGAAATTAAGATTATAATTATATAGAATTTCAAACCTGATTTTCTGTTCCTTGTGGTCATATTTTGATACCATACAAGTACAGGCTCCACATCCTCCTTCAGCACAGCCTAGTTTTGTACCAGTGAGTCTTACTGTGAAAATGAATTAAGGATAACATATTCCTATGCTATGATAGATATTGTGTCAATGATACTGCAGTACAACTAACTACTAAAATTAATCATAAGACCATAATGGTAATATACGAGATCAAATTGATTCAAACAGGCTCAGTTGAAATGGCCATTTTCAGTTGCCCATAAACTTACTTTTATCTTGTTACTAGGGGCATGCTCACAATTACAATAATGGTTTTAATTTAAGGGCATGCTCACAATTGGTATGGTTTTTATTTTGTTGCTAGGGGAATGGTCACAACAGCTTTGTTTTTATTTTGTTACCAGGGGTATGCTCACAATTGCAATGATGTTTATTTTGTTGTTATGGTCATGTTCATAATTGCTACTGGGTTTATTTTGTTGCTAGGAGTATGCTCACAATTGCTGTGGTGTTTAATTTGTTGTACCATTCATGCTCAAAACTGTTGTGTTTTTTATTGTTCCTGTAGAGGAATGACTGCATTCTTAGACGTACCATATTTTCAGATGGTCCTTGGAAGAAACCTACCACGTATTTTGAAGCTTTCAATTTTTAGACTGAAAATCAAAACATTCAAACCCCAATTGACATGTCGGGATCTGATCACCTTACACTGAACAATTTTATATCTCCATGTGAAAAACGGACATCCCTGGCACCAAAACTGTATGCACGATGGTGACTTTAAAGTTTCTTTTCAAAATTGTGGTTGTCCTGGTAACTTAAGTCAGGAAACAATGAAACAAAATCATCAAACAAATGATACAATGTAAATGATGCCAGGATGTATTTTGAAATGAATACCGAATTCTACACAGCAAAAATGCTGGCACCACTCCTACTTTTACTACAACTTCCTATGTATATGTGACATCTGCTGCTATTGTATCTATACACATTGTGTGAATGTAGAGTGTCATGAAAATATGTCAAAGATCTTAAATTTTTGTAATATTAATGAGTTAATCATTTTTGTCAACAATCTGTCATCATGTAAAATATTCATGTAACCAGACGTAAACTGAATGCCTCCTCTCATAATGGCAAAACCATAGATTTTTGGTCCTATATACATTGCTTGAATGCAAAATTTTGAGCTATTGCTATACATGATGGAGAATTAATTACATGAAACTATATGAAATTTGAAGCTAGAATACTTAAGATACTAACACCACACAGTCCCGTCCACAATTACTCACGCAAGTATTATACACATTTTAATAGAAAAGTCACTTTCACATATAGAACCCCAGATGAACAGAAAACAGTCCTGTTGTCAAAGATGTAAGGTTGGTTCAGTAACTGTGTTCTCGTGTGTTGATGTTCCTTCTCATAAGTGACACGTTTTTATTTTTATTTATTTCATTCTACCAGTATTTCACTTTTGTTTTTTTGTATTCTTGGCTTCAAATTCATCTCATTCCTTGCATTTAAAATTTTAATAACTTTGTGTTCACAAATGTGCATCAGGAGTCAATTTGTTTGGAGATCAGATTACTGGTACCTCAAATCAACCTAAACGTTGCCGTATAAAGCTTTGAAATCATTGCCCAAATTTGTCTGTTCACATTTTGTTTCCATGGAAACTTAATCTGTCATTTCCCCATAGAGTTAACACTGTGCAATGGCCATTTTTAAGTGTGACATAATTTTATATACCACGTTACCTATGACAACTGCCATCAGCTGCCAAGTCTTATTCATCTGAGATAATAAGACAGTGTAATAAATAATAAATAATAAATTTATTTGTCAATAAGTACATTAGATGAGTGCACACTCATAATCATTTTTTTTAGATCAATTTGTTCACTATTAAAAGTATTATATGGAGTGTATCCATCACTTTTCTTGATTTGAACTTAAAATAACCGCAAAGTTTAAGGCTTTGAGAGGAATAATTAAATATTAGTTCCCAATATTTTTCTTGTTCAGCCACAGACCACTATATCTTTATAGTGATCTGAGGGTCAGCCAAGCAAAATACCAGTGACCAAAGGGGCCCTTGTCACTACGAGTTGTTAGACGAGTAATGACAACCGTTAGGTCACGAGTATTTTCGGCTGAATGACAAATATTGGGGAATAATATAATTATACCATCACCAGTAATATAAAATATCGGGGAAAGTAATGACATTTTGAGCGTTTTGACTCATATTTCAAACACAACAGAACCAATGACGTAGACGCGTGTTGTCATGACATAGACGTGCGTTGTCGAGACGTTACACGACCAGAGCATATATTCCATATTTTTTGTTGAACCTGGCTCGTGCCTGGTATAATATACTTATAAAGGATACGCTTTGTTCGAAGGTAGGTCAATAAGGTCATCTCTGGGTCAACATGTCTCTCGACGACCTGTGGAATAATAAGGGTGACAAGATTGAGTCAGTGATTATGGTGGTTTATCACAGATCATATAAATCATCATCTTCAAACACAACAGACCAAAGAATCACCCCAGTTCTAGTCTACTGAACTTTTTGTTCTCAACTCTCCAGAATAACTTGTTCCTACTGTTACATACTACTATCAAATTTTCATAAAAAAGCAAAATAAAAAAAAAATGTAAGTTTCCGATAACCCGACCGACTGACCCTAGTTTAAGCTGCCGACCCTAAACATATTTTTAAACATTTAAAACAAAAAGAAAACAGTGAAAACTTGTGAAAGAAAACAGACAGGCATGATGGAGGTCAAGCTGACCCTCATGCATGTCTGTTTTCTTTCACAAGTAGTGATGTCTGTACATATTTCATCAAACTGTCACAGAAAGGGCATTCTGACAGACATTTCGTTTGTTTTTGGGTCGAAGCAACATTTTAACATAAAAACAATTAAAAAGATAAAATAAGATAAAATAAATCCTGACATACCTACCCATAATTTTCTGAGGCCATGTTATCGGATACACAGAATTTTTTTTTTTTGCCTAACTATACATGCACTTTCAAAACTCATCTGGCAAATGCATACATAAGGAAATAAAATTGTTTCTGGTCAGGACAATTTGTTTACCAGATTTAAACTGAATGCCTCCTGTAAGGGAATCACTAATTATGCCAATTGCTCATTAAAACTAGAAAAACTATGGTAACCGGCTTTTTTTTTGACCAGTGTGTTTCCTTGGGTTAAAGTATATGCCGAATTATATGGACTTCATGAAGATTAAGAGTGCATGATACTACTTAATTACTGAATATCGTTCATTATTCAAATTACTCATTAAAGGTAAAAGTTGTATCAACAATGTCTTAGCACAGGTGCATATTATTATAGTTGATATATGTACCATATTAATTGAAATTTGAATCTTGCATTTTTAAGATATCGCCTAGTTACCTAAAATAATTAATTATGCAAGTTTTTCATTCTAACTGTAAACTATATCAACAGCCATATTGTGGTTGCATACAGAACAAATAACAAAAACGTTCTAAAGTAGCTGCCATATTTACTTTTTCCATGGCTCTAGAAAGTATCTCAATTGGTCAAAAGTGGGGGTAAAACATTCTGAAGGTTTCTTTTCTATCTAATATTTGCAGGAGGTCCAATTTATGTAACTTGTATGCAAATATAATATGCAAATGATATGCAAATTAAGAAGCCAGAATTTATAATATTATGATTAAAATGCAAAATTATACAACAGTCTACAAGTTTATAGTCTACAAGATGCCCATAAGTACATTTATCCAGATATAAAGCAATCATACAGTTCATATATTTTAATTTGCCATCAATATACAGAAAAACCATGATTTTACATCATTTATGAAATTGCTGCAAAAATTACCCTTAATATTGAAATAAAAATTGCCAACATATATTTTTTAATTGCTCAGATGATGGAGAATACAATGTGATATGTTGGCAAAAATTAACATGAATTTCACACAAAACCCAAAAATCTGCCATATGACCCTGCACTATACATTTGGAAAACGATGGAAATCCTTAACTAGACACTCACACATGAAAAAAAAAAATAAAAATATAAAATGAAATAAAAAATCTACCTACCCCACCTATTCTAAAATTGAGTGTAATCAGAAGGACACAATTTTTTTATTAGGCCTTATATCACTTGTCATAACAAATTTTTTGTTTACTGTTAGTAGTGCTGTTATTGTCACAATGGATGGATCCTTCAGTGTCTGTTGGACTGCTTAGCTGTTGTATTACTTGATTACCTAATACCTTTCCAAGGTCAGCACAGTCAACATTTAACACCAACACAAAGACTTAGATATACCTGTCTCTGCCTACCCTGAGACAGGTATATCCAAGTCTCTGTGTTGTTAAATCTTTACTGTGCTGACCTTGGAAAGGTATTATGTAATCACTGAGCCCATACACCATCTTGATATTCTGGCAAACAACATTGTCAAGTCGATTATAAACAATGTTATTCTGTGGAATTTCACACCAGATAAAAAAAACTTAAAAATTAAAAATCTCAAGCGTTGTTTGATATCTAAAAGCTATCGCAACACCGATCATATAACTGCAGATTCAGTACAATTTGAGTGCAGAATTGATTTTTGTTTCAACTTTTAAAAGAATTTGAATATGAATGCACACAGGAGGTGTGTACGTAGGACCATGGACGTAAATAGGGAGTCTCCCTAATACATCCATGGTAGGACAAAGTGGTTGTTTACATTTTCGAAAAATATCGCGTGGAACATGGCTAGGGTTATAAAATCTCCATCTTTACGGCTCGTTGTGGAAACACTTTCGTTTGTTTTGTTTGGAAAAGAGGTCGACAAACACGGTTACTAATAATAGTATTAATACTAATACTTGTGATTGCACCATTGACATTCCAGATATCTATTAAACATATTTGTCTCATACAACACTTCAGTGGAGTAACATAACATTCTGGGCACTGCAAACATGAGTGATGAAACGGGGTGCATGGGTGTGATGAGGCACAGGATCAGGACACTGTACCAATGGTATTCATATCAGCAACACTGCCAAGCGAGAGATACCAGTAATTGATGGATTGTAAAGTTTCCACAGTGCAAGTTTAATTATCAACATGGAAATGATAGTTGTAAATATGAGCTTGTCAATTTAGGAGTGGTCGTCACATCATTCATTTTGAAACTGACAAGTAGATAGGGCGATCCCCAAAGACTGCGAAGAACTACTACTATACTACGAGATAGCACACATTGCATGTGCAGCATCGTATATCCGTACCTTTTTACCATTGACGAAGAAAACAAGATCACCACTCATCAGGGAGTCGCTGTTAGCATGGCGCGACATGACGTCAGAACACAAAATTAACTCTCCCAAGTATAACTCCTACCACAGTAGCAGCTTGTAGTTCGCGCTGTGTATCCAGATCTATAAGTGACCTCCTAGTTGAAGTGTAGCACGCTGGTATACGAAAAAAGTTCAACTTTGACGTCAGTCACACCACTTACGCGTAAACATTACGCCCTCTACGAACTGTCTCGATGCTTCTGTAATCCCGGAGTTGGATATGAAAAAATTGAATTGGTCGAAAAAATCTATATTTATCAGTTTATTTTATTTTATTTGAAACTGTCGATATGTGTTAACTAGGCTAGGATCAGAATTTACGGCAGGGGGTCCCCTTCGCGCTCTCAAAAAAAAATCGTGACACCCCCCCCCCAAAAAAAAAAAAATGAACCGAAGAATTTTCCTAGCCCTCTCTCCCGGCTGCACATATTTTAATGTGGAATTACACAGTAACCCCCCCCCCTCCACTTCAGAGATATCGGAAATGAAATATACACTGAGCTTGAGTCAAATTTAGGATCCTGACTGCAATCTTCATAACCAATCAAGTTATGCCAAATCATAGGGGCGTGTAATATTTCATAGATTGTTCTTTTCCTGGCCTGGTCTCAGACTAAATCAAAGGGTTGTTATATAAGGACACAACCTCACCGGCAAAACAAACAACCAACCAAACAAACAAACAAAGATCGGAGATGTTGTGCTTGTACACAGTGACACCGAACGTCGAATCAACTGGCAACTAGGTACAACCATATGCTGTCTGTGACGAAACTATATCCACTGGAAGTAAGTGCAAACGTCGTACCCACCCAGCTGACCGAAGATGACCCAGACAGATCAGCAAATAATGCACCCGATAGTCGCCGTACTCCAAGGACTAGGACTGCAGCCGCTATCATCGCCAGAACTGCGTATTCAAGACTGGGCTAACACATGTAATGTACGCTTCGACTTCGATTGGAACATTGTCATCCAGAACTTTGACAGAATTGAAACCCTGATTGAAATTAATGTGTGAACTTTAGTTTATTTAGATTTGATATATACCCAACTATATTTACTCGACATGAACTTAGAACTCTAAGGCTTACCGGTATACTAGTTATTCACATATAGTCTTATTACTATGACATCTAATCACTTTTGAGTTTTTCTTAACTTAATCTGCGACTAGAATTTGATACAATACAATTTGAATATTACAATTGAACTGAACAGTTTGATTAAATTTGATCAATACTACACATGATGCTATTCATTTCGCGGCCCCGGAAAAATATCGGGAATGAAATATACACTGAGCTTGAGTCAATAAATTTATTTCTTACTGCAGTATATATAGAACCAAGCGTTACTTCATGTGTTCAGCTGCATCTGTGGTGTCATTAAAATCTCCCCAATTGCCAGGTAACGGGAGATTTGATATCGGTTCTTTAATATTGGTTTGCAGTTGACTCCAGAATGCATGCGACGTCATCATTCTAAAAATGTTGATTACCACGCAAACAACAACATAGATACCCCATTTTTTCTCTTTTTTTGCGTCCATGGACATCACCTCTTCTAATTCAAATAATGATGCGTGCATGACACTGATGGCAGAGTATGTCATTCAACTAACTGAATGTAGAAAAGGGTGTCATTCCACTGTTTACATACTGGATCTGCTGTCATTCGTTTTCCGTCATTCGGTTTGTCATTCGTTTTAGGGTCACCCCATGCATGGCTACGTCGCGTCAGAATATTGTTGACGAATACGCGTAAATCATCTGACTGTCTTCGGTGTTCTTCTTTTCACACTCAATTACCTGTTGCAAATTTCAAATAAATTTCAATTCATCGGCTTACCTTCGATTTGTGTCTGGTCGTCCAACTTCATACATGTACTTAATTTGATATAACACGCACTGGTCTTTTCTTGGAATACATATGCGAAATGTTTTTTTTATTTTAAAAGTTCACTTTTATGACAAATGATTAATTCTCATGATCGTCATGTGGTAGTAGTCTCTGTGATTTTATTTGGCGAAAGAACCAAAAAGCAGTAAACTAAACTCAGTCTGGTTGTAGCGGTATGGTGTAAAATTGTGCGGAATAGTATTCTTTCACTACCATGGCATACTATTTTAAGAATACAACATGGTCGCCGAATACTGTGTTATTTAACTTGTGGGAAAATGAAAAATTTGTTGATCTCCTTGATCAAAAGACAGTGGACCCTGTGTTATTCAAATGATCCAGAAACAAGCCTCTAAAGGTACTGAGTAAAATGAAATAAAGAACTATTATAAGGAGAGTGCAAAGATTGAAGAAAAAGAGTACATTTCAGACATAATATTGTATGTATTTAAATTTTGTATTTAAACTTTGAAACGTTACAAAAAGCCCCAATGTCAGACGACTATCTGTCCCTATCTGTAACAAAAGCGATTGGGATTTCTCGCTTCCCTTCATATCATTACTGGGCATCAGCGGTGGATAGTGTTTAGTCCGATTTCACTCTCAAGTCTAACTATCTTGAAATGAACGTTAATTTTTTTATGCTTCAGAGACGGAAGAACGGTTGACTGAAGATGTGCTCTCACTTTAGACTGACCATGGACTGACCGACCGGTTGTAATGTAACATCGCCAACAACGACGAAACTGTCGTTCTAGAAAACAGAATATGTAAACATTTCATTCAGTAACGTGTATAATCCCGCCTTGTGCGAGATTTAAGTGTACGCGTTCATTGGCTGTTTCTACTCACGTGATTTACGTTGACAACAAAAATGGCGGACGGTAAGTCTGTAGTTTGTGTTTATTGAAATAATAACAAATAACTGCGTAGATTTTGATTTATCATACACAAATAGTATTTTAAAGATGATAATAGTACAAGGAGTATATATTTGGCTCGTAAAAATTCAATTTGGTATGTGAAAGGTATCATAATTTACGTATGCATCGTGTACTCGAGTGCATATCATGAAATCAACAGTAGCGAAACCATGCCGAACTCTATGAATCACTCTGCCGAACTCAATGCCATGGTCCTTGCGATCGACAAAGTCCTTCAAAACCGCAGACGTTACGCGCGAAATTTCATCGCTATCACAGAGTGCAGCTCTGAAAATCTGTTTTAGATTTTAAATGAATTAATCTGTCGTAATTTGCGGTATAAAAACGGAGTTATTCAAAATATGCAACGTTTAAAATTTGATCACATTCAACGATAATTAATAATAATAATGATGAATTGAAATTGAACTAACTTCAATCACCAGTAATTATTCTTATTATCCTTCTTCTTATCATTATTACCTTTATTTCGAGTACAAACACAATTAAAAAGTGAACAAAACAGGCAATGAAAAACACTAAATAATGTTTTCAGAAATCGGCAAAACCACTGAATTGGAAATAACCTAGCCTACAGGCGAATCAAACCCCCAGTCAAATACTGTAACAAGCAATACAACTTCTCCACCTTTAGTGAGAGGGAATAGATTATTTCGGTGAGGACATAGAGATAGCTCACAAGGAATCAATAGCAGTCTATGGTCCAGAGGTAGTTTTAAACTTAAATAGGCACTAGCTGGAGTGGTGATAGTACTGATACCTATATGATAGATTTAGAAGTTGCCAACTCAAGGCACAACTAACCGTCCCCTTGTAGAAATAATGTTGCTAATAGTAATGCACATGAACAAGCAGGAGTTGCCTTTTTGCCAACAGGAACTTATGGGAATATTGGAATCCATGTTAAGATAATTGCAGAAGTCTGTGATCCAGGCTTTGGCATTCTGTGAAAAACAAGGAAGTGGTTTCATACAGTCATAGTGAAAAGAAGAATATGTTGTAGCACTAACCACATCACAAATTTAGGCTCTAAATCTAAACATAGTGTTTATATGTACTGTACATATAAAATTATACCAAAATGGCCAAATTATACAAAAATGGCAATTCACACACACACACACACACACACACACACGTTTTATTGAACAAAAAATGTCAAATTAGTTGTCACTCTGTCAACATGCGATTATCAAATATTTAATCATTTATGTATTTGATTTACAGAACAACCTGCTGCACCTCCTAGCGAATCCAATTTATCGGCACCTCCAGAACCAACTGAGGTAATTACATCTCATTAATTTTCAGATTAGTTTCATGAGATCTGAATTTCTTTGTTCCTTTGTTACTTACTAGTAAGTTTTGGGTACATGAGTTGAATAAATCATTGCAGAAATTGATATTCCATGATCACCCACCATGTCAATATGACAACATTTTGAATCATGCAAGAGTTCAACTGCCTCCCTTCACCCAGATTATTTCGTTATTATTAAACCTCATGTCTTGTGTGCCCTCTATTAAACTTAGCCAATTTGATGTGCCACTGACACTGACAATTTCTAGTGATGCATGATGCACCAAGATTTGGTTTTCTCCAAACTCTTACGATGTGGTGACTCAGAAGAGATGCCAGTTTTTATCATTTTGACTCCCGGCAACGAAATTTGGCTATCATTAGAGGGCACACAGTACTCACAGTACTATGGATATGCTACATATATTATCATTTGGAAAAAATTCACTGTCTTCACTTTGTGCAGGTTACTGATTTTGTCTGTGTCTACTTTTACTTTCCATTCATTGACTATTAGTTATTAATGTGAGAGTTACACAATCAAAATAACATTTTTACAGTTATGATTTTTTTGCAAATATGATGACATTTGTGATAATGTGTTATAACGGCGATCTGCGAAAGTCTAAATTCAGAATGATCACCAAATTTTCTCGCTTTTCCATAGCATTAATGATGTGAATGAGATATGAGAAAGGAAGAGTGACAAAAATATTGGTCAATGACACACCTTGAGATGCTAGAATGATATAACTAGTCAACAATTTATAATCTAGTTTGCATATGATTGCCAAGTCTCAAATGGAATGATTCAAAGCATTGAAGTGTGAATTAATGAATTTTAATGACTTCATTATATTTCCATACTTCTTTGTCATAGTGTAGACAGCAAGTTATGCGTGTCAAATCCTGACAGTAATTGAAATGCAAATATTAATATCAATAACATATTTCCATGTATCAGTTAAACTTTTGAGTTGGTTTTCTCAATCATAATGGAACTCAGATTATACTGTGAAATAACCTTGGATATGAGAGAGATTAAGAGAGAAGGAGCATTGTCAAAAAATTTGATATAATATTTTTTGAGCCTGATGCATTTGTGTATGCTTCATAAACAGTGTGAATGCTGAGAATGATTGAAGTGGTCATATGGATGATGATTTGATATTTATTTTGGATTTTTAATTTATAAAACAATTTTATCATGTCTTCCTACTCGAAAAATCTATGTGAAACAACTTTGACCAAGTCTGTGTTTGTAACTCAATACATTGCAAAAAGCTTAAGAAATGTGCTAAAAAGTTTGTTATTGTATGTATAATAACAAACATTTTACGCATTTATTAATCGTTTGCAATTTATTGAGTTACAGTATGGACTTGGCATATGTTGTTCACATTTGAGTTTAGAAGTAGTATAAAGCCATGAAAAAATTGTTTTATAAATTAAAAATCCAAAATAAATGCCCCAATCATCATCCACATGGCCACTTAATTAAAGGAGCGCTCGCTAAAACATTTGTCAATGATCTTCTTCAGTCATGTATCATTTCAGTCACTCTCATGACTAGTATATTTTGATGTAAAGTGAACTTACAAGATTTGTAAATGTTATTTTACTCAGAAAAAAAAATTGTCATTAAAGTAAATGCACTGTTTTGAGTGGTATTGTGGTCAGATGAAAAATTGGGATGGGATGTGATATGAGAAATAATGATGTTTGATGTATGAATCACAACTAAACTGAGTCATCAAATTTTCAGTCTTGAGAGAGAGAACAGTTGTATGTCATCACAAATGTAAGTGGTTTTAAAATTCACAGTACAAGAGTGAATGTTACATGTGAAACCTTATTTGGTAGATTTACTCAATATGTTTTTTACCTTTATATTCAGCAAAAGACAGAGAATCCTCACGCTGAGCATGGACTGACTGACAACGTGCAAAAGATCATAGCCAATGAGAAAACAGAAGCAGAGAAAACTACACGGCCAAAAGTGGATCTCCAGTCATTACCTACGAGAGCTTATCTAGATCAGACCGTTGTACCTATTTTACTTCAAGCAATGTCAACACTAGCTAAAGAAAGGTGAGTCTATGCACACAAATAAATCAACCAATAAATATATGACATTCCTATAAATATTGTTTTTTATGAATAAAAATAGAATAGAATAGAGTAGAATCTTTATTGCAACTACATTTCTTCATTGGATTTTCAGTAAGTGTTTGTTATGATTCTCCACTGTGTATATTACGATACTAGCTGTTTGTGACTGATATAGCTGAAAAACAAAGAAGCTAGCTTGGCTGTCTCTGGAGACGTCAGATCATTACTTTGGTTTATAACCTCATAAATTTAAATATAAACTTGGCTCAATTACAAGAATAATTGAAGTTTGAAGCCAGTGTAGGTTGTGAGTGATGTAAATTGGAAGGCACAACAAGAGAGAACACTAAATTAGTGTGAATCTTTCTGGACAACATCATGAACATGGCTCATGTTTTGTATGCCGATAATAATGGTGTGATTCTTGATAGACAAATAGGCTTGTTGTACAATGTTTTTTATGGTGTCTGTATATTCAAGGCCATTTTATTTTCATATGATTGACTGGGTAATCATGTCTCTGTTCAGAGAACTGATGTAACTGGAGTGGTCAAATATGCCAATGAAGTGCTGCTTTTTGTGTGTTGAGAAACTTAAAGTTTTTTAGTGGCTGTCACTGCACACTATAACCCAAGTTCTGATCAGCATGTTGAATTTGGATCATTTCCATTATGTCAGAGTGTATGGGTTGGGAATACTGGAGGGGGGTTGTAAATCATGTAAATTTGTGCTCGGGGACAAATGTTTTTTCCAACATGAACTTTAACTTAATGAAAGCCAAATTCACCATGGTGGTAGAAATTTTTTTATGGTGATGGGTGCTTTCCTGTAAAAGGTCAAACAAATATCATATGTGATCTAGTTGCATGGGGTTTTAGGCCATATGGACTTGAACACTAATCCTGTAACTGTAAAGGACTGTGTATTAGGGAATTGGAAAGCACTGGTGAGGGGCTTGTTACTGTAGAGCCGACACTGTGAATTCATATTGGAATGTCCATAGCTACTGGCCAGTCTTTCATAGTTGACAGCAATTGACATCATGCTTGTGTTATTAAAACAATCGCAGAATTTTGCCCAACATTAAGTTAGTGTTTATTGTAGGCATTGACATACCATAATATCCATATATGGTATATTTGTGTATCAAGACGATACTTAAAAGTACAGTTGAAGGTTTTCTCATTTGCATGGATAACTTTTGGTTCATGACATCTCATTCCTCTAGATGTGGAGAAGGATTCAAAGCCATGGATAGCTCTCTAGGCTAGTAGTGTTATTTTTACATAACAGAAGATTAGTTTTATACTTGCTCATTGCAGGGCAATTCATGGGGGCACTCAAATCTTACGACTATGTTATATTAGGTGGATTCCTGGTTGTTGTATATTTCATGTGTTGATTTCTATGACTTCATAAAATGATAATTACTATATGATACATGTGTTGACTTGACTGTACATGTGTTTGTTTCTCTTCACAGACCACCAAACCCAATAGAGTTCTTGGCTGCATATCTTCTGAAAAACAAAGAGCAGTTTGATAGTAAGAATTAGACCGTGAAGAGATATCACATATCTAATTCAATATTGTTATCTGCTTGTATTGTGAATATTTTACCAGAAAAAAACACACACACAAAGGTTATTGACCTTGTGGCCTATCATAGACATGGCCAGGAAACACACAACACAAACACACTTGATAACACCAGAAGTAGATAGAGGCACATTGAAGTCTGCCTAAGACTAGTAGATGGAAGGAAACTTAACTTGTTTTACATATTTATATACCAAGCTAGTTATCAATGTATCAGGATTTTAATTTTTTCCTTTATGAGACCAATGCAACAAATCAAAGATTTTTTGGCATTGAGTTTTTGCAAATATTTTGTAAATGTGCCTTCGTGTTATATCTTTTTTGGTGTATATTATTACTAGATTTGTACTTGTAGTGTAAGGCCGTTAATCCATGGAATAAAAATTTTACTATATAGTAAAGCCATGTTTTTGTTTTCTTGAGTGTAGCAAGGCCACAGGTTCAGTAATGGTAAATCTGTGTGTCTGTGTGTCTGTGTGTGTATGTGTGTGTGTGTGTGTGCAACATAGTCTGATGTACTGTGTCAATTAGTCTAACTTTTGCTTGAGATGTTTACTACAGCAGCAATCAAGGTTTTGGCTTACTTAGATACACAGAAACTAAAACTTAAGTTGTACACAATGTTGTCGTGTAGATAAAATCACCTAGACTGTCGACAGTCGCTTGCGCCTTTTTTCCCTACGTTTTATCTAAACTTAAGTCGTTGCCGCGCTCCGATCTGGCAAAATACTACTATTATCGCATACTGATAACGAGGGCCGAAGGCCTTCGGTCCTCGATATCAGTATACGATTATAGTAGTGTTGCGCCGGATCGGAGTTTAGATAAGACGTTGGAAAAAAAAGGCACAAATGACTGTTGACAGTCTAAAAATCACCCTGTAATAAAGGTAATGTGTGGCCACTTATAATATATCAACAATCAGAAACACCACCCTACTGTGAGTACAACTAAACCAACATCCATTCAGTGGCTGACATCAACATGTCGCATCAGTAGTTTTACTTTGTGCCTATCTTAGTAAACTGAAATCTCGATTGCCCGTGTTGTATTTGTATAAATAATTGAAATATTGATGTGGTCACTGGAGATGGGGATAACCAAATGTTTGGTTAAAACAAAGTACAATTTAAAATGTCATTTTGAGTCAAAAATTGGATATAAAGAAATGTGATTTTCAGTACATTTTTTCAAGCTTTGATAAATGTAGTCAAAGGTACATCTTGGGTACAAACAGGAACTCATATCGTAGATTGGGAAGTTGAAAAAAAAGAACATGAACATGGCAGGTAGACTGGCTGGTTGAAGGGTCTACTTCATTTTGGATGGTCCTTGACAAAACAATACTTTCATTTGTTTGAGTCACTCTAAAAACAACTGAAACTACTCAATTTGTTACATCATTTCATAACAAAGGCGTTTTATGAATTACTCTAGGGTAAGATAGACATCAGAGAGAGAGAGAGAGAGCAGAGGAGTACAAATGAGGCAATGCTGTACAAAAGGCTAAATGGTAAACATGGAATGCATACAAAAATGGACAGAAAGGATTTCTGGGTCAAAAGTCAACTTCTGGGTTGATTGCTATGATAGTTGACCCAGATAGTGTGTAGTTTATTTTAATCATAAATGATTTGGTTAGACGTATATAGACTTATCTGATCTGGACCAAGATACTCCACAGTAGTGTGAGGGGGCCACAACAGCAAAGATCATCAAAATAAATCCCAATGTCATTAAAAGATCATGTGACAAGGGACTCGGTTGAGTTTGAAAGCATATGAACAAGTACAGAATTTTATCCAGAGTTATCAAGTTCAAACTTTATCAGTAATGATTGGTTAGACAGTCATTGACTTTAATAATTCTACACTTGCATACAACTTTCATGACATTCTAAACTTCTGTAGAACCACCACCCCCACCCCGCCAACCTTCATGAGTACATCAAATTCTATCCAAGTATCTATCACCAAATTGATTCAAATATCTTGATGCTTTTATTTTCAGTCTGAAGGCACTTCCCTTAAAAATAGTTTCAGACTGACATCAGAGAAAGAGTACTGGCAAAACCATTCTGATACCAGACACTGATATCAGACACTAAAACAAGTACAGTATCTAATATAAAGACATTTAGATAGTGAAATGTAGTCATGGATGCAACTCCATATACTCACTGAGTACACCAGCAGAATGTGTGGAACCACCTCTCACTCTCTCACCACTGAACTCTTACAGTCTAAAATTCACTGCTGCTGACAACAAAATATGTTGATTACAAAATGATGTTTTATTTCTTTGATGATATGACTGTCAGTGACAGAAATTCATCACAACGCTTGACAAACTGTATCGCTACCCTAAACCCTACATCTCGTCCTTCCATAATCCACCGACTTCAAAGAATGGAAAGTGTCATAAAATAAAGACATCAATCTGCAGTCGCAGTAATTTCTACTACTGCAGAGTGTGTTTATTACAGATGGCAGTCTCTTCAAAGTGGACATATGTCATAACAAACAATGCTTATAATTATATACAAAGTAAAAGACGACTTACATTTGTAAAACAAACTTTGGAGGATCTGTGACTTTTACATAGTACTTTTTGAGGTAAGCCTGACTGAGAAATGTAATGGTACTAAATTAATTTGTAGCCAATAGATTTTGTATCTGTTGAAAACAATGTGGCACTCCTAGGGACATACTTTCAAGTTGGGGGGGGGGGGGGGGGGGGGGGGGGGGTTGCACATCTTCAAAGTATAAGTCAATTATTTCTGTCAACTGAACTGTGTTTTCAATAAGAGTTATTATTTAGGATTGAAGTGACACATTGAAATGGCTCAACTTTGACCTTTGCCCTTGAAGATAAAGGTTAATGGATATTGTCAACGGATGGTTCAACCATAATAACAAAGAGAATACACTTCCTTGAATACCTTTTTCTGCATTACAGCTGCTAAGACATTGAACAATATGTGTATTCTTACGATCAACCAAAACTAGCTAAATTTGAATGTATGCAAAATCTGGTGACTTACAAATGACCTAACCTTTGCGCAAGGTTTGGAGGAAAAATACTTTTGCAAGTCAGATAAATGGCTGTGCGTGGACAAATGCTGGAATGCATAGATGGAACACATGGTAGTGCCTTTTACACTATTTTGAGCTTTACTTTGGGACTAAAATTATAATCATCTCGTCTTTATACAAGACAGCAAATTGCAATTAGCTTGTACCTGGCAGAGAAAAGACTGATTGTGGATAGATACAAAGGCTAAAATGCAACCACTGAGTCAACATCATATCACTGTGTCTGTTCTGTCTCAGTTCTTACATATTTCTGTATCTCACAGGGCATTGTAAGTAGGAAATTCTGATTCTAGAGAACCACAATATATCTCCCTTTAAGAATCTACCGTCACACAGACAGAGATATGAAATACAAATGATATTACAAAATCCTTCATTGTCACACACTTGGTGTCTGGTGATACAAGTACAGTTCATGTTTCCATTGGTTCTTCCTTTACTTGTTGACTAGTTTTATCAGTTTCACTTGTTTCCATAGCTTCTTCAGCTTCTTGTTTAACTTTGCTGTCAGCTGACATCGCTTTCTGCTCTGTCTGCATTTTCAGTTTTTCCTCCTCCTCTTGTTTCAACCTCCTTTCCTTGGCTAGCCTTTCTTGAAGTAGTCTCTGTTGTTTCAACCTTTCCTCGGCAATTTTCTGTCTGTAAACATCCTCCTGAGCAAGTTGCGAGACTTTTTCCAATTTCTTTTCATCTTCAGTCTTTTTTGGTGCCATGTTTTCATCTGTTTTCATCTCTAATGGTTTCTGATCTTCTGTTTCAAGCACCTGCATGACAGCCTTGGGGATATGCGCCCTCTATAGGTGGAAATGAAGACAAATTTGTAGCAGAAATATATAGAGCCTACTTGCATTGTATTTGGAGATACATGTCCTCTAAAATGTTAATACCAAAGCCGACCCTGTCAACATGAGTTCTTAAATCCCACCCCCACCTCTAGTCAACATACCTGACACCTTGCCTTTCCCTCTCCCTCAGTCAATATACCCGATATCCTCCCCTCTCCCCCACATCTAGTCAATGTACCTGATACCCTCCCCTCTCCCCCACATCTAGTCAATGTACCTGATACCCTCCACTCCCCTACCTCTAGTCAATGTACCTGACACCCCCACCCTCCTCCCCCACCACTACCATCTAGTCAATGTGCCTGATATCCTCCCCGCTCCCTCACATCTAGTCAACACACCAGACACCCTCCTTTCATTTCCCCTACCTCTAGTTAATGTTCCCGACACCCTCCCTTCCTCCTCCCCCACCACTACCCTCTAGTCAACATACCTGATGCATTGTAAATGACTTGACATGTTCTAGTAGTGGTTCCTTCAGATCAGGAGTCATCTCAAACACATTCTTCAACTGTTGTGGTGGTAACTGTAAGAGTACTTGGAATGATTGTGGTTTGGTCCTCTGTAACAGATACACATGATAGACATGTCAAAGGTCAATTCACACTGTGACATCATCATATTACTGTGTTCTCTCTGATGTCAGACCTTAACATCTTGAGAATTGCTGATGGGTGAATTCTTGCAAAATGTATCAAAGTTTGAATGTATAGTGATATGACATATATAACACACTTGAATACCAGGTGTTGTCAACAGCAAGTGATGGTTATGTATGTTTTACAAAGCAGAGTGCTACAAGTACCTTTTAATATGCAGCAACCACCACTGCCACTCCACCCTCACCCCATACACATACAAACTCTGCTTATAGTTATACAACTTTATTACATTTGGGTGCTGTACAACTTCAAAGAAGGCAACTGTAGACTGGTCATGTGAATATTACTGGTACATATCCTCTCAGCAATATAAAGGTGGTATGACAGCATTAGCACTATTATACAGAACCCCACGACGAGTGAGTGCCAGTGTGGCGCATACTTGGGGTATTTGCAGTGTAAGTGTTTGCAGTGTTGTCTGCAGCCATGCTATGACAAGTATAGGTAGTGCAAGAGCAGTAAAAAATGATGCAAGCACAACTGCAAATATACCCTGTTACGTTTTCAATACTGCACTGCAGTGTAAATACCAATGGTATATGTGTGTGCACTGCTGCAAGTTATAATGGTACATACGTAAAACTATCCACTCACCTGACAACATTTGACGAATCCTTCCCAGATCTTCTTCTGTTTCCATACTTGTTTAATGATCAGTCTTTGTAGAATATTCATGACAAATCCAATGAGTCTGGGATACATGCTAAGTGACTGGATCACTGTCCTCATTAGTAATGTAGGTATAGGGTTTTGTTCCATCAATTGCTGCATCACTACGGCTAACACCTCCTGAGTATAAATGGTCCTCTCATTGAAACACAGACTGGTTGCTGAAATGATAAATGTGAATTGATAGAAATCAACATTGTACGTATTTGTATACTCAGAACATAACCCGACAATATTCTGCTTACTAGGCCCCATATTCTGGTAATATCTGTTTTCATTCATTCAAAACACACACACAAAAAAATATCTGCGATTTTATAACTTGAATGGTTCATGTTTCTACCTATCCCACTCGGCTCTATTTCCTGAATAATTTTATCACCAGAAACCAAGACATAAATTTCAGACATTGTGTAGTTTACCTTTGATCGTGGATTTCATATCACATTTAGAAGAATCAATGTTATGCAATGCTATGAGTAGCTCAGCTGGTGATAGAGGGCTCTGTCCTGCACTGTTGTCGCCCTGGTGACTCATCAATAACCGATGAAAGACCTCCTTTACAACAATAGGATTTAACTTGATCAGTTTGGGCAAAGCAGCAATAACTTCTTTCTGAAAAATTAAAATTAAAGAATTGCATTAGTTGGGGTTATTTTCTGTATGTGATGTAAAGTCTTAGAAATCTAGTCAATAAGTCTCATGATTACATGGTAGCACTCTTGAGATTAACTGTATTCACACACAGAGTCTCAGTGTCAAGACAAAGAGATGGTGGTAAAAGTGATGTCATCACCAAAGCTTTTCCCATAAACCCATGCAAGAATGTCAAGACAAAGATGGTGGTAAAAGTGATGTCATCACCAAAGTTTTTCTCATAAACCCATGCAAGAATGTCAAGACAAAGATGGTGGTAAAAGTGATGTCATCACCAAAGTTTTTCTCATAAACCCATGCAAGAATGTCAAGACAAAGATGGTAAAAGTGATGTCATCACCAGAGGTTTTCCCATAAACCCTTGCAGGAAATCCCCAAAATGCACTGAACTCATGTCCAGTGCAATAGAGCTATTAAGGAGATTTCAAAGTCGAGAATGTTACCACCAAGGTGCTATTTTATCACCTAATATCATATGTATGGCAACGGCAGTAACCAAGTAATTTGGCCTTCAAAGGCATGGGTTTCTAAGATGCAAAAGACTTCAATTTCATACACACACTAACACATCTAAACTTGACAGTTAACGGAAGTTAGTTTTCACACCCTATTACAAACTTACCTTTTCTAAACCAATCAGTACTGGTATAAGGAATCTGACATCAGATACACGTTTATGGTACAGGTCTCGAACTCTCTTGACAAGCTCTGGTGATGGAGGAGCTAAAAACAAAAAGAAATGATAAAACATTGAAATTCTCACAACTGGATATCTTCAACTACAAAAACACCTTTTATCCCATCTACATTTTCAATACTGTGTTTCATGAGTTACTGTGACACGAATTGGGTACAGTGCTTCCTTGGTAAACAACATTGTATTGCAAGATAAATGTACTATAAATTTGCATACAATTTACAAAGCATACAGACAGATGTAGGTATAATAAGTCTAATGCTTATGTAATTCTCGGTACCTGTAAGAACATTTTAAATCAGGCTAGAGAGTTTAAAGAGAACAAGATTACTAACTTATTCACATGCAGCTATAATAATACACGTGTAGCATGTAGAGTGGAAGTTATGGAGTCAACCCAAAAAATTCAATGATTGTTATTTAGTTGCTGTGCTTAAAGTCAAAGAGTAAAATTCTGTTTTCTAGAGAAAGTGAATTCAATCAGCTCCTTTATGTAAATCACTTATTCCCTAGCCTTACCAAAAAATGTCTGTAATTTGATATACTTATTATTAGCTACTTCTGCTGATTTCTTTGATCGGATTAATTCTGCAATTGTTGACATGCACGGCAAAACATTACCATAATCAAACTGAAAAAATTCTCATCAGTTAAACTGTAAGACATGCTTACCTTTATCTGTAAGAATATGCAGCATTCTTGTGATAAGAGTTTCAGCACCTTTAGGACAGTTTTCAACAAGTAGAAGCAATTCAGGAGAACCCATACCCATACCACGTACCTGTTGTAGAAATCAGCATCGGCTGATTAGTGCATTCTGAATCTACAGTTGCAAAGATTTCAACACTTGTACTACTTATAACTGTATATGTGTTGTCAAAATTCATTCCTTTTCTGCTATTTTGTGTCAACGTAAAGTTCCAATTCTCACATCAACAAAATACTTCATTCATGAAATACAATTGTTATACTATCAATCTATCAATTAATCAATCAATCAATCAATCAATCAATCAACAAACCAACCAAGCAAAACAAAGAGCCCGAATCTGGTACACAATTATCTACAGAGGTACTTAACATGTAAAAACCAAAAAAAGAGAAGTATTTAAAATGCCCTTGCAAAAAGGTGAGTCTTAACATCTTTCGTGAATTTCTCAAGAGTATGAGACTGACATGGTTCAACAGGCCTGTCAATTTCTCTATATCATTCAAACTTAGATAAAACTTATAGACAATGTACTAATTGCACAGTAAAAGTCTTACATAAATGCAAATTACACTATTTAGTATGGAAGACCTGTGTTTGAATGGAGTGGTTCTTGAGATATTGGTTGGAGACTGAGAAACAATCAATGTATAGATGCAGATAACTTGGTTTAACCACTCACCCCCAAAAACAAAAAAGATTTTATGGTTCTTGAGATTCCGATCTATGTCTCTCTATCTCAATCTGCTTTTCTGTCTGTCTGTCTGTCTCTATCTGTCTGTCTGTCCATCTCTCTCTCTCTCTCTCTCTCTCTCTCTCTCTCTCTCTCTCTCTCTCTCTCTCTCTCTCTCTCTCTCTCTCTCTCTCTCTCTCTCTCTCTCTCTCTCTCTCACACACACACACACACACACACACACACACACACACACAGATGAACAGTACCATAAGGAGCTCCCACCAAACTAAAAGTGAAAATTCTGCACAATCAACAGGTATACTCACTGGATTTTCTAGTACCCTTAGGACAGTTCTCTTGATTAAAGGCGATGTTGCCACATATACTGTTGCAAGCCTGTAAAACGGATAGAGGAACTCTTAACAATTCACTGTACACCACAATGTAACTTGTAAGTCAGGCAATTATACTTCAGTCATACAAATATCATAAATTTAAAAAAAAAATACTTTTGTGTATAATTTTCATGAGCTGCAGTTGCAGAACCTCAAGACACACATGCACAAGTGCGAGTTCGGCGTACTTGGGGTATTTGCACGAGTGCTTGCAGTGTTCTCTGTTGCCATACTTTTATGAGTGTAGTGAGTGAAAGTGCAGCAGACAACACTGCAAGCATGAGCACAAATACTCCTGAGTATGTAATGGTATATAGTACTGCCCTGATATTACAATCTGATGGTAATCTGCACAAAAAGCTTGAGGGAGGATGGCATCCCCTGATCTGAAGGCGCAAAGACCAATTATTTGGGCTGTGATGTTTGCATCAATGCGTTGAGTGGAATTTTACGAGGCCGGAAACGAATATTGATTTTTGTAGTTATGATTGTTATTCAGATGGATTGCCAAAATATGAGAATCATGTAATATTGCAATTAAGATGAGGTATTACTGATTTGCCTGTGAGCAATATAAGCTTCCTCCATCTGGTAAGTATCCTTGATGTTCCTATTTTTGTGTGTGTATAAACAAATAACATAACCCCACCCCCCACGTGCACCCCCCATCCTACCCCACCCAATAGAAAAATGATTAATTAATGGTTGACAATTTCAGGAGATGAATATAGCAACAAACATGAAACTTACTCATGGATAAGTTTATGATTCATAGGTAGTAGCGCTAGGTATAATGTTAAACACATCTTAATGGATTCCTCTGTCCATATTTCTGTGTTTTCACTCATTAAATTAGGACATCTATCCACAACTCTCTGTGATGGCTTCTCATGGAGAAGATTCTTCAAACACTCCAAGGCAAAACTCTGATGGGAAACAACATCAAAACCATTGTCATTGTGATGAAAAAAATAAAACGATGTACATTGTAACAGTATCGATAGTACATTCCAGACATTCATCAGTTTTGTGCTGTGTACTGTTTGCAAAGTAAAAAATGGTGGTCTTTTCATCACATCGCTCAATGATAGCAATACATGAGTACAGGTTTGATATATTAACAGTGATAGATAAAGTGAAGAATTCCTCCTACGAAATGCATTTTTTTATACTGAAGATATACCTCAGTTCAACCATTTTTGACACAAACTAGCATGCACAAACCCTTACATTTCAATTATTGCCTTACTTTATTCCACAATTTCCCATATCCATCATATCATAGTATTTATCAACAGCTAATCTGACCTCTGACCTTGATGAATTGTACCATGTATAAACTGATGTGACCTTTGACCTCGAAGACACTGCCATGCTTGATTGACAATACCCACCTCAATGGAATCTTTCAGGTTTGGTTTTTCATACAATCTCTTGGTAAACTGAACGGCTTGATTCCTAACATCTGGTCTTTCATGGAAAGCCAGATCTAACAGCACAATAAGGTAGTTATACTGGTCAGCTGGACGCTTTAACACCAAATCTCTTAGTGTTGACATTCCAATGTACACATGTGACTAGAAAGTGGAAAAAAAAGACTATTTGAGTACTACATTCAGATATTGTGAAATACTAAATTTTCAATTGAAACTTATTTTTATTGTTTTCTTTTGCGTGACTGATTATATTCTGCTTAAATAAAAATCCATTGAAAATACTTTTTACTCACAGATTCCATGTCTACCGTCCTAAATAAGTGAAAAGTAAGTCCAGGAAAATAGCAAATTTCTCTTTTCAGTGAAATTAAATCTCTTGAAAATATAGTATTTGACAGTATTTGTGGTTTGTTGTGAGGGTCAATATCAGTGGTTTTGTAAGTTGGTAACGTCTACCTGAATTCCCAAGGTATTTTTAATACTACTTGTAGGTTCTCTACCACTGTTTTGTTAAAGAGCTGCAAGTAGGTAAAATCTATCTGAGTGCTCTGACTAGCTTAGCAAACTTGTCGGTAGGTAGGTTCCTTGCACTCGTCCTGATGTGTATCTCTCTTTCTTCATGTGTTTGCATAATTCTCTCTTTCTTCATGTGTTTGCATAATTTTGTATTTCTTCATGTGTTTGCATAATTTTGTATTTCTTCATGTGTTTGCATAATTTTGTATTTCTTCCATGTGCTTACATATTAATTCTGTGTATGTCTTACCTCCTCCTCACAGTACTCCCTCAAAATTTCTAATGCTCTGGGTGTCAGTAACGGGGCTTGTAAAATGAGATGAGAAAACAATCTGCAAAAAAAACACAAATGTATGGAGATTAACACTCCAAACATCTTACAACTTTCACACTAAACCATCCTACTCTACATAATACATTCTAGATTGTTTCCATCTTACAAACATTACACTCTCTTGTTTCACTACAAATGACAAATGTGTCCCTTTCCTTTACTGGTTCATATTATAAATTTTGATATCAATGATGTTTCAAAAATTGTCACTGTTTCTCGTAGTTACTGGTATTAGCCATATCTCAATGAGATTACACCCTATCCTTTGTGTGTTTGCAAAGGTTGGGGAACCCCATAACAGAGAGGGTAAAAGTTGCATAGTTTCCCATATAATCCACCAAAAAATTGTTTGGGAATGCAGGTAAAATACCTGAAGAATTCCCATATATTCTATCCACTTACTGCTCTTATCAAATCACTGCTGTACTTAAAGGCCCATGACTCAATCCCAAGCTTCTTGCATTAGTGATTTCTTTATCAGTGGAGCCATAAGGATTACATAGGATCATTCTTTTGTTCTGGACCAGTGTTGTCAGCTAATCCCAAATTTTAATCCTAATCTTAACTGGGCCTTTAATGAAATACTGTACAGATCCAACTCACCCTTCTCTGGTGTCCCTTTCCTTTACTCCTTGCAACAAATCACACAGACACTTATCGTATTGATCAATACTTGGTTCTTTAAATTTAGGCATGTAGCCCTGGTACTTGGCATATTCCTGATAGATCCAGGAAAAGGCCAGGTCTGATCTATTCCTCAGGTCTTCAAATATGAAATCTTTCAGCACTGAAAACAAAGATAAGTGAGACATCGTCAGTTGAAAATAACAACGAAATACACCATAAATTCATGTACAGTGTTATTGCACCCATGTGTATGTATATATAGGAAAATAGTTCATGTCATGAGGAAGGCAAAACAAAGGGGCACTATTTGCAGTCTTTTCCTTGCTTTTTTGGTATTTCAATTCTAATTGGCTAATTCATTTCCAAACTGAGTCACAGGACCAATGAGAGAAGTCAACATAAAATAAGACTCTGTACAGTAAGAGGTTTGTAATCCTACTCACAATTGGCTAATTCATCTCCAAACTGAGTCGCAAGACCAATAAGAGAAGGTGACATAAAATAAGACATTGTCAAATGTAAGATTTGTAATCCTACTCACGATTGGCTAATTCATCTCCAAACTGCGTCACAAGACCAATGATGATTTTCGCCCTGTTTTCATTTACACCACACATCATAGCTTTTCCTGAAATGATACAATTAACAATCATAAAATAACTTGTGGGACTCAGTACAACTTGAATTTCCTGGAATGCATATTAATCTAAAATACGGGAATATTCCTACATAAAACATCATTATATCTCCATTTACCCTTGGTACATAGCAGAGAAAAAGAATTTTTGAAATATCATATTTTTCCAAATAAACCCATCAGCAATTGTCCACGGTCTGATGTCAGCAGTTGTGCACTGATACAACAAAATATTATGAAATGGTGACAACAACCCAGAGTGTAATAACAACACTACACTTACTTTCAGCATTTAAAATTCTCTGTACAGCACTGATAGTCAAGTTTTTACTTTGTACTTCTGACAATGGTTTAGTTACTTCTGCTAACTTGAAAAGTTTGATACGCCTCACTCCTTTTGATGTGGTTGCCATCGGTATCATTGCTTGAGCAGATTTCTTCTTTTCTTCCTTAATTTGACCCTGAGTGTGGCCACCTAGAAAAACAAAATATTGCTATATTAAAAGACTGACGATTCATTTGTGGGACTCAGTGCATTGTTTTGGAAAGTGACAGGGAATATACCGATCTGTTGCTTTGGATGGTCAGTGTGATGAAAGAAAATTTATTCTTACAGGCCAAGGATTCAATCCCAGGTTATCTTATCAGTGGAGTCATAAGCAGCGTGCGAAATTAACGCCGGTCCTTCGGCCCGAGACCAACAGATTTCCGTTCGGACCGACAGTTTTTCAGAATTACAACAACGTATCGGTCCTTATGACCGATTGAAATTTGGAGTAAATAATAACATTTATTCAAAGATATATCCAATTTCACCTACATGAATCTGATCTTGTGTTACCTATTTTACTCTCGACATCTCGTCCAAGACAAGCGACACAGAGCTAGCTCGCTACGTGTTGTTGCCAATGTTGATATCATGTCTACATATGACGTAGCATGCAGCATTTACTTTATGATATTATGTTAGCAAACACATGATTGGCTGAATTCTCTAATTATTTTTGTCTTGTCTAATCAGAACGTCTTAGACATGCAGACTCATTTTACACATTCAGCACATGCGTCTTTTTCCGCCATGATATCGTAAAGTTTACTGTTCGAAGTGTATGAAACTTATAACGTGTTTGAGACAGTTCCACGTTGCATTTATAAAGTATGTGGCAATATTTAGAAGGCGGCAATGAGCTTCCGAAGAAGAAGAAGACGAAACAGACACTGTTTTTTTAAAGGCTGGTATTAAAGCCGGTAAATGTTAGCGGGTTGCCCGATCAATTTACCGGAGTTCCCCATGTCTGTGGCCATGATCAAAACAAACTGACGGAAAACATATAAACTACTCTGAAAATGGCGTTTTAACTAATAAAGAAGGCAGGTACACTTCGTAAAATATCTTCAGTACGATAGGTTTTTTTTGGTAAAAACAGTATAAAAAAAATGCGTAGTCTGATTGCTGTCAATTTGATGCGATAATGTACGTCCTGTCATGTTGTAATCAACGTATAGATTTAGAAATGTTGCATTTTTGTTGCCATTGTTGTATCTGGAAAATTACTGCATCATGCCAAACACGGGTACATAGTGGATGACACATTACAGTACAGTTACCATATCACAATCCCACGTCAAAAAAACTCGCACTGTAAGACATGTTTAGCCATAGTTCTCTTCATCATGGTCAGATTTCTTACACAAACAGTCAGAGACGATACTCAATACACCACGGTAGGGTATACGGGTAGGGCTTTATTGGGGGAGGGGGCTTCATTACATATTTGTAAAGACTGAAGGAAGACGAAACCGCTCCGTGTCACTGTGTGGATGGAAATTGAAATAAAGCAAATACACAGTTTTCAAGAGGGATAGTTATGCGACAAAAATTTCTGCTATGATGAATTTGTGGGTCTACGTTCCCTAGAGTTGGAAAGCTACATCAGCTGTTGCCACAGACGATGAATCAGACTTTGGATTATGTGATACAGAATTTAGTGAATCGTACAGAGAGGAAGGAGAGGACTGTGATCTCTTAGAGATTGCAGATAATGTAGATTTATTGACTCATTCACCATATTATCTACAATCTATGGATATGTATTTCTATGGTGGAATGAATACATTCAGTCTCAGAGCACCATAGTCTATAGGAACAGATTATGCGAGAATGAATATTCATAGTCTCTGGGTTCATAGTTACAAATGAAAATCTCTACTCACAGAGTCAAAAATTACTTGGTTGTGAATCCAAAATTTACATCCAAGTTATTTTTTGACTCAGTCTGTGAGTGGAAATTTTATGAAATAATAGTGGATAGTGAACAATTCTTGTACTCTCTTTTACTTTTATATCTAAAGATATGTTGTATCATATTAAAGTTCAAAATCATTTCATCTGTAAACGGGGGGGGGGGGGGGGGGGGGGGGGGGGGGGGGGGGGGGGGGGGGTGGGGGGGGTGTGTAGATACAGGTCGTGAACATGAACTGCATTGAGTATGGACCAGCAGTTTTCCTTAAGGACCAGCAGCATTTGCTACATGTCGGTCCTTATGACCAGTAGTCATTTTCCCTTAAGTTCACACACTGGTCATAAGGATTACATAGGATTATTCGTTTGTGCTATATCAACTCTTTCTATAGCACTGCCAGACAACAATGCCGCATAGTAAATTGCAAAACATTTGCTTCAGTACTTTTTGAGATATCAGTGGAACAAAATTTCTGCACAGACAGACATACAGACAGACAGACAGACATCGCCACGACATTACCTCCCATACACGACGTTACCTCCCATATGGGAGCTAAAAAGCATTAAACAATAGGTGTGAAAAACAGATGTCTGGCAGAGCTATAGAAAAAGTTGGCCAAGAACAAAAGAATAAATCCTTTGTAATCTTCATAGCTCCACTTATCACATAACACTAATGGGAGAAACTGGGACTGAAACCCTGGCCTTTAAGATACATTTCAACATACGGATTAATTATTGTGATTTGTATGACTTAGCAAAACTTAGGAATTGTTATATATATGTGTTGTGAAAATGAGGTGAACAAATTGTCAAATTCAAAGGTGTCAAACCTTGATTTGAACATGCCTATTGACTTTCAAAAAGTGAAATAATTCAAAATACAAAGTGGTCATTTGTGGCAGTATCCAAATCTAGACCCTCTATCTACCATCTAACAGTACCCGCAAGGAATTTCCACCAAATTATTCTAAACTTTACAAGAAACAAGATCTTTGTATCGGATGTAATAATACAAGACTTGTTTTACTTACCCACAAGTGTTTGTATTCCTTGTGCAATTTCTTCATTTTTAACACCACTACCACCAGCTGCTTCATCTGCCTATAGTTCATACACAATCATACATACATTGACATTATTAATAACTAAATATTACATCATACATGTACAAAGTGGCATAGATCTGCACAATAGAGTACACACTGTGGAATTGTTAACTCAGGATGGAGCTTTAAAAAAGGCCTACAAATGCCATAAAGACAGACAGTGACAGACACATTCAAACAGCCATATAAATACATACAGGCCAAGACAGACAGACAGACAGACAGCCATGCACATGCACACGCACGCGCGCGCGCGCACACACACACACACACACACACACACACACACACACACACACACACACACACACACACACACACACACACACACACACACACACACACACACACACACACACACACACACACACACACACACACACACATACATTAAAACAATATAATACTGACTGATGGAGTGGTAGGTTTGAATCCTGCTGCCACAAACTGTGTAGCCATCATTCTGGAGAGATGTTTAATTTGTTGTCCAGTACCAGCTGACTCCACTGGTGTATATGTGGCTTGAAAGTGTACGGGCATAGTATCAGGAAGGGCAACCTGCCAACAAAACAAGACATAGTTTAATTACATTTACTCACTTTGTTGTAAAAGCCCACACATGATTAGGATCTTGATACTAGAATCGGGTTAAATCCTGTTTTTCCAACTTGTAGATTTTTGTGTAGAAACCTGTATGGGATTGAAAGCTTGGAATCTTAAGGGGAACACCACTCCAGGCAATGAAGTTATTTTCATAAACTATGGGTTCTGGAGAGTCATTTCATGATTTTACATCACCTACAAATACTTGCAATTTCAGAGAAACATCAAGTTGGTCTTGTGCCTTCATAGGGTATCTTTGCTATGGGCTATTGCATCATGGGAGACAGCAGAAATAACGCATTCAAGTCGCACACTAAATATTCATGACAGCTGTTTTACACATAAGGGCATAGGCAATCAAGACTCATTACGGGTTCCGCAAAACTTACCATGCTAAGCAAGACAATATTTGCAACATTTTCTACAGAGAGTAAAGGTTTGATTTCTTCAGCCATGACATCTATATCTGATGTTTTAGTTGGTTTGGCAGCCACTCCTGATGTAGATGGCTCAGCGGGTTCATCTGATGTCTGAAATAAAATGTACAATTACATGTGTGTCATAACGAGTAGTCTGCATATTTCGTCATGTTTTGCACTGTGTTAAATTACAGAAATTAAACGCCGAAGGGATATTACGGCAACAGGTACTTTACAAATATAAGGGTGACAATTATGATGAAGACTCAACTGTGCTGGTGAATTGTTACAAATGAATTCAAATTGTGAACTGCACAAAAATATTTGGATAAATCCTAGCTTTCAACCTGAGTCCTCAGGTCTTCTTCAAGGATGTGAATTCATGCATTGTTTATGCATGCGTTTTGAAGTCACATATGATTCAATCAAGTATTTCGGTGCAGTAAATTTTTAATTTATTAATTTATAAGGGTGACAAGTTTTTTATTCTGTTTCACTTTGTCACACCTTGAAATGATGCATCAGTTGAACAAAAAAGGGAAAAAATAGTTGTGTGTGTACATGTTGGTAATGCTTTCAATTCATGATCATACTTTTCTTGGAGTGGCAGCCCTAGAAATGGCAACTGAAGTCAACATTACAAGATGTTACTACATATTGAACTACAGTACTAGTATCTGACATTTGTGCCAGGTTTGGTTGAAATCGGCATGTGTGACAATGTTCAACACAGAGGGCACTATACTATGCACAGGTCAGTTAACAACACTTGGTAGGATGTAGAAAAACACCATATACAGGGCTAACATACTCAGTGTTAAAGTCATTTTGTTATGTCTTGTAGAGAGTAAAATATTCACAAGGGAGTAAATGAAAAGATGTGGCTTCTCTCTCATATAAATATTACTCTTGAATTCAGCACATGCACGTCAGATGTGTACATATACACTTTGAACACTTTTGATTATTTGACCTTGAACATAGGGGTCAGAGTCATGTAATATGGGGTCAATCAGGTCAACTTTACAATAGAAAGACAGGCATAATATACATTTGTTGTATCATATATTCATCATGGTGTACTTATCTGTTGTCTGTTTCTAAGATGATGTAAATTCTACACATGATTACAGTGACACATACCTTGACTTTCTTGGCAGCACTAGGTCCTGTGTCTTCTTCAGTACGTAATCTCTTGGCACTTTCTACTGGTTTAGCAATGTTCTTTGTAATCTGAAAGTTATTGATAACATCAATGTAACGGTTTGTAAACAAAATCAAGATGTCACATTGTCAACATAGGTAAACAAAATCAAGATGTCACATTGTCAGCAAAGGTAAACAAAAACAACATGTCACATTGTCAACATAGGTAAACAAACTCAAGATGTCACATCGTCAGCAAAGGTAAACAAAATCAAGATGTCAGATATTGTCAATAAAGGAACTATACACATGTTTGTGGATATGACTATATAATCAATTCGTCTACATAACAAGTTCTATCACTCCACTGCCATGATTATTCTACAGTGCTATAGAATTACATACCACAATACATTTATGCTGCACTAACTGTAACTTGAGTATTATTTTTAGATTTGACAACCAACAATATATTCACTGAAAATTGTTGAAATTCCAATAATTAGACATTGTACATGTTAATTTTGGGTCAGATGTATCCATATTAAGCATTTCAGTACCAGATTGAAATCATGATTGCATTGGGCCACTGATTATATGGTGCGGACCCCAAAATCAGTATGGTTGTATCTAATATATGTGGAATGATACTCATGTGTATAATGTCCAAGAACAATGATCAGAGTAATGAAATCAAATTAAATTAAATTAAACGGCACAACATGACGTAAACGTAACACAATGAAATGAAACAAAATGACATAGTATTTACCTCTTGTTGAGATGCTCCTAAATCGGATAATAGTGTTGTAATTTGTGCATGGAATTCAGCTGATGAGGGATGTCTTAGTAAACTCAATAACTGCATCTGAAATATCAAGCAAGATTATCGTAAGATGAAATATACACTATTCCGGTCTTAGATGTTACAGGCTAGGACACACAGCATCACAGTAAAAAATATATGATATTTACTGTCAATATATCAAGTCTAGTCTGGAAGATTCGTTATCGGCTCCATTAGATATAAAGAGTGAGTAATATGGAGTGTACACAACAACAATCACTTTTGTGTAACATGTGAAGATTTCATTTTAAATGTGGAGTTATTATTTCTTACAGAAGTATAGCAAACAAAATTAGTGAAAATGGTAGAAAAAACCTGTATTTCAGACAAACGATCAGTAGGGGAGAATTCATTTTATTGATGGTGTTGTCAAACTCACTCACAATTACACAGAATATTTGGGTAATAATATAGCGTTACACTATGACTGCCTAAGGCATTGATTGCTAATTGGTTTGGTAAATATCAACAGTAAACTTAAAATACTTACTTTCAAATTCTTCCTGACACTACTAACTTGTGACTTGGCAAGTGTTGGTGGTAAATTTACTGAAATGAGACATCAAAGACATTAATGCATACATATCAGCTTTCTTGGTAATCAAATCAGTTGTTCAAATCAATTCAAAATGTTTGATGGTAATGCAGTTGTATTGAGATAGTTGGGGGACCAATATTTCTAAGAGATGGGTATTGAGATGGTTGGGGACCAATATTTCTAAGTGATGGGTATTGAGATGGTTGGGGACCAACATTTCTGAGTGATGGGTATTGAGATGGTTGGGGACCAATATTTCTGAGTGATGGGTATTGAGATGGTTGGGGGACCAATATTTTTAAGAGATGGGTATTGAGATGGTTGGGGGACCAATATTTCTGAGTGATGGGTATTGAGATGGTTGGGGACCAATATTTCTGAGTGATGGGTATTGAGATGGTTGGGGACCAATATTTCTAAGTGATGGGTATTGAGATGGTTGGGGGACCAATATTTCTAAGTGATGGGTATTGAGATGGTTGGGGGACCAATATTTCTAAGTGATGGGTATTGAGATGGTTGGGGACCAATATTTCTAAGTGATGGGTATTGAGATGGTTGGGGACCAACATTTCTGAGTGATGGGTATTGAGATGGTTGGGGGACCAATATTTCTGAGTGATGGGTATTGAGATGGTTGGGGGACCAATATTTCTGAGTGATGGGTATTGAGATGGTTGGGGGACCAATATTTCTGAGTGATGGGTATTGAGATGGTTGGGGGACCAATATTTCTAAGTGATGGGTATTGAGATGGTTGGGGGACCAATATTTCTAAGTGATGGGTATTGAGATGGTTGGGGACCAACATTTCTGAGTGATGGGTATTGAGATGGTTGGGGACCAACATTTCTGAGTAATGGGTATTGAGATGGTTGGGGACCAACATTTCTGAGTGATGGGTATTGGGATGGTTGGGGACCAACATTTCTGAGTGATGGGTATTGAGATGGTTGGGGACCAACATTTCTGAGTGATGGGTATTGAGATGGTTGGGGACCCAATATTTCTGAGTGATGGGTATTGAGATGGTTGGGGACCAACATTTCTAAGTGATGGGTATTGAGATGGTTGGGGACCAACATTTCTAAGAGATGGGTATTGTGATGGTTGGGGACCAATATTTCTAAGAGATGGGTATTGAGATGGTTGGGGACCAACATTTCTGAGTGATGGGTATTGAGATGGTTGGGGACCAACATTTCTAAGTGATGGGTATTGAGGTGAATGATGTTCGATATTTCTAGATGAGGCTTGCACATGACAAAACAAGGTATCTATTTGCTTTCATGGTGTGTATTTTGTGATCATTTCTGAAATGAATATACAGCTTGTATTTGTTATCTTTGCATACATAGCTTATTTCAATGAGTAGTATTCCTAAATCTCAAAGAAACACCAAGATTACTGAGTGGTCTTTTGGATGGCTCCAGCATGAGTATGGTAGCTGTATCACATGTAGTATGATGGTTTGTAGAAGACTTTGATATTTTGGGTCTATGAATTCCTTTTTCACAATTTTGTGTCATGAAAGGTTATCTACAGATCATTCAAATAAATAAATATTTATTAAGTGTCAAGCTGTTCTGTTCAGTCTTAACTTCATCGTTATACGACACCATATGTTTGGTGGTCTTCAGTCCAGGCTGAAGATCTGACTGTTGTCAAGGTAAAATGAGTTTCAAAAGTTGATCATACCTTAAAGGTCAGAATAAGAAGTTGTTTATAATGTAGTATTACTACCAGTACTGCAGCTTACCATGTAATGCTTCAAATGCTTGCACAACTTTGCTCATGAACGATGGTCTCTGTTTAGCAATAGTTGTCATGGTACCCATAGTTGCCATCAGATTGACACTGCAAAAGACAAACGAAAAGAATGAAAATATTTGTGTTTTTTGCAACTACGTATTTGCTACATGGAAAATTGAAGCCCTATATGCACAGTGAAAACCTAGTATAATATATTTTATCAAAATCATGCAAGTAATCAGTGGCAAACTTTTCATTTTGAAACAACACACTTTTTTCACATAATACAGCATAAACACAAACCTTGTGATACTTGGTGATGCAATGAACTTCATCAGATTTTCAAATGTGTTCTGCCCTTCATTTTTCAGGTCACCATACCTCAGTATAGGATGATTTTGAGGAATCTGTTTGGAAAACAACAAAGTAAATCCATTTCAATCTATAATAGTGATTCTAACACTTGGATGGGTATTGTTCATAAACATAATAATTGGCCAGTGTATGCTTCAAACTAATTTACTTACCACACATTTTATATTCCTGAAAACCTGCTTTGATATTTTATGTTTACCATACCCTGAATGTTGACAAAGCAAAAACTGATACTATCACAGCACATAAGTTGTCCCATTCACACATGGTGACATGCAAGTTTGGGGGTCCCATGCTATGAAAACCTAGCCAGTATTAAACTAAGGAGGGGCGAACAACACTTTGTTTGCGAGTAGAAATTTACATGATTTACAAAAGACTTTTCCCCCCCAAGTGAACACTAGCAACATGCAAATAAACCAAATTAAATGTGACGGTCAGAACTTGGGATCGATAAACATCTGTATGGTGATTGTGACATGGAGAACTGTGTTTGTCAACAAACATACAGCTATCCATCTGGACATGAGTATCATATGACCTCCGACCTTTGAACTTTTAACCAAAACCAGACAGGTTATTGGGTATAGTTCCTCACCTGATCCAAGGAGACATCTCCCTCTGACTTCTTAGGAACTTCAGAGTCTGACATCCTGTTAGATAACACTACTATCAACATTTCTAGGAACTTGATCACATGCGTACGTATCCTGCGGGTAAAATAAACGAAATTATACTTTCGAATTGGTATGGTATCTACCAATCAACTGTAGGAGAATACATCATTTATCAATTTTGATTAAGCTTTTGCAAAATGTCCATGTGAGGAATATAATTTAATAAAAGAGGTGGGCGTAATGTTATAACTTACTGTTGAGACATACACTTGCATACACTGTTCTCATTTGACACTTATCTTCAAGACTTGAGAATACTACAATGTAACTTAGCACTTGTGAAGGGGGGGGGGGGGGCATTGCTATGTATGATGCATCTACAGATGAGACTCATGGGATGTTTAGTAGAACTGTCACTACTATCTAGTTATAGCCAGTGATCATAAACCTATGTGATTTCAATGAGGTAGCTACTTACCGAGCTGTGTTAGCGCCCTCACTCACACAATGACCCAGTGCTTTTGTTTTAACAAGGTTTGTTAACACCATAACTATACTATTACTTACCCATCATTTTCAGAATCTAACATTGCTTTGATTTTGTTTTTCATTTCAGTCATGACATCCCAGGTTGACTCCATTTCTTCTCTGATAGTCTTGGACTTACATATCCACTGTAAATGAATCATTATACACATTAAGTTGTTTAGTGCACAGCTGATGATTTATACAACACATGTACATTAGAAATGAAATCTTTAACTTTTTGATTTTACTTTATTCATAAAAAGCTACAAATCCATTCAGTTAAGAAGCAAATAAAACACAACAGTCTTCATACAAATGTTTGGCAAAGAGGTCAAAATGATGTCAAATTAAAGCCATTTTAGAATCCAAATTGGCGACAAATACTATGTTAATTCGATGTGAGAAATTAAAGCTGTTGATTTCCTGGAAAATATGACACTGAACCTCAGAGTTTCTAAAATTATTTTAAAAGAACCAGGAACAAGCTTTCGTATGGCTAAGTTTGAAGAGATTTGAAAAATTCTGATTTTCAGGGAAATTGGTCCCTGAAGTGCACTCTGTCCCATTAGAATACATATTTTATCACAATAGTGAGCTTGCAATCCAGACTGAGCATGCTCAGATGCAAAGGACTATGGGATTATCTGTGGTTATTGTAATACCTAATCTGGAGCTACCAATAATATAAACCTCCCACAATGGTCAGGGGAACTATGAATTGATAATTTGTCGTTACAAACAATATAACAATATTGTTTATAATACTAATTTGTTAGTACATATTATCACATTTCCCATGATGCAACATTCAACATGGCGGGTTTGCAAGTTCCCTATTCTTCCTCTCTTTTTTAAAAATCATTTGGATATGAGGACAGAGTTCTCTTTATCATGGTCACATAATACCTCACAAGGATATGTTTTTGTATTTTCTCAAAAAAAGTTCCAAACTGAGAAACAGTGACAATTCAGAAATGGCAGCCATTTATCAAAATCCCTATTATCACTTACCTTGAGTGCAACTTTATACAACTGTGTGTTGCATAAGATGACTTTCTTGACCACAGCTACATTCTGAGTGACATCACTCAACATCATATTGAGATGTAATACCACATTACTCAATAGCTCATTATCTTTCTTACTGAAAAAAAGAAAGAATTGAAATTCAAAATTATGACACTGCATAGTAAAACAATATAAAAAAAAAGAGTTGACAACATGTAGCTATCATCAAATTGTACATAACGTCTATCATAGTCTCAATCCTGCACATCAGCATTGGTTTGTTTGATCAATACAACTTGAAAATCAAGTAGACAACACTTTTAGAAATTTCATTTACATCACTTATTTATGTAAAAAATACACTTCATTCATTGCTACATTTGTTTATTGATATCATAGTTACCATGATTCTTGAATGAAACCAACAACAAATCATGTTAACCGATAATAAACATTATTTACCATGCTTCTTCAATGAAACCGACAACAAATTTCTTGACATCTGCTGACTTGTCATTTTGAAACTGTAACATTTCCTGTGAAGAAAACAAACAACGACAAAATGATTTTAATACTCCCAATCCTGGCTTTGATGGCGAAATGTTGATGTGTTTGTGTATCCATGGTAACACTACATTAGATACTCTAAATGGAAAGGGCCAGCGATTTCTTTAAATACAATACAGACTTAATGGGCCGAGCCCTCTGTTTGTACACAAAAAACTACAAATTGGGGAAACAGGATTAAACATTCATAGACATTGGTGATAGAATATCTATGAACAAACCTACAATATGTGCTATGTACTACTACAGCACAGTCATGCACTACATTAGTCCGAAGACAGTCTGACTATAGTACGGAGCAGGATATATTTGGTTGGTATGACTCCATTCTCAGTCAGAGATCAAAGTGGTTTCAAACGCGAGCTATTACACTTACATCAAGGAAACTATCCAACAAATTGGAATCCCTATTGACAATCAGTTCCTGTACTTGCTTCAAATTGTTGATTTTCTGAGAATCCTTGGTTAGCAGATGGGCTTGGTTTAACAAGTCTACAACCTGGAAAATTAAAATTAAAATTAAAACATAACATCAATAAAGCCAGCACTCTTACATAATATAGGAAGCTCAAGAGTTTCATCAACAATGTTCTAGCTGTGACGTTTTGATCTACAGAACTTGATTATGCAATGAGTTAATTATTCAGCCCAATTAAATCATTGCATGATCAAGATCTGTAGTAGATGGATCAAAATGTCTTGTATGTATCATTCTAATTTATAGTTCCAAAGTAACTATATTTTAGCATCAAAATATTCAACCTGTTTCCAAGTGGCTTGAATAGCCAACATAGAACAAGAAGAAAGATAAAATAACAAAGAGTTAGTTTCAAGGAATTTGTTGTTTCTTCATAACATCAACTGGTAACTAAGATTGGAATATCGTATCTACAATGTCAACAATGCCTTGCTAAAATCTGGCTTTTACCTGCCTTGCAAAGGAGATTTTTATTCGGGACTCGATTCTGACAATTGTCCCTCACGGTGTTGACTCATGCACCATTTGCAAGCGCAGCAAGACTAGGGTTCATAGAATCAACAGCAAGCCATGTTTTATAAATATATTAAAGATTATATCATTTATTTGGTAACAGAAAGGTCTATTCATTGAAATGCGTGCAAAAAGAAAATGATAATTTGAAATGAAAACTAAAAACTATTCACTGACTACTTTGACTTTGTCAAGTGTCTTTTTATTTATATCATAGCTAATATTCCTGGGTTACTTGGGTCATATACACTTCCCGGTCCATGCTTGCACTAACTTATGTTTTAGCTGGAGGAGGAGGCTTTTGTTTTGTTTTGTATGACTGAAGGCATTATCAATCATCTTCATAATTCAATTATTTTTCTATATGCATTTCTTACTCCCTGATTATATAGTGTAGAACTGTGTTGCATGTGAAAATTTCTTATCACAGTGTTCATTGCGATGTAATATGTAAAGCAGAGGACATAAATTATCAACACTCAGGTCTCAATAACAAAACGTGCAACAAGCCGAGACCATTGATGAACCGGTATATACTTACCTTGTCTGACAAGGTTTCTAACTTCAGAGATGACGGTCCTCCCCCATCACCTTCATCATCCATGAAAAACTGGGACGCAATAGACCTCCTGCTGTCTGTCGCCATTTTCTATGGTAGAATACTGCTAAACGTTCCACTTCACTTAGCTTTCAATTTCCCAATTATCGGTGTGTAGTATTAGCTAGTAAGACAAGCCGATGTCATGTGTACTGACTAACAAGATGGCGGCGCGCTTGCTAATTCTGACCCGGAAGTGATTATCTGGCGTCAACTACTTTTTTCTGGGGATGTACAGAATGGGTGGGTGGGTGGGTGGGTGGGTTGTGTGTGCAGTGCTAGTGCCATAGTGGTAGTTACTACGACACATACAAACCGAGAATACAAGTTTTTGTTTGCCGTTATTTGCGATATTGTTCATTTGCATTGTAGGTCTACGTTTATATTTATTATGTTATATTATTATTATTATTATTATTATTATTATTATTATTATTATTATTATTATTATTTATACTGTCTATCAATTATTTATATGTGGTTGTTATCAATTATTTATATGTGATTTCTCTCTGGCTAGCTATCAATCCGAGTGATTAAAATCTGATCTGGTGAAAGCGGCTAGATGCCTATTTCCATCGTTTTGTGTCGTTTGTTTTGTTCCGAGTGATCGCCGCCTTCCCACAAGAAGGCAGCGAGTCACTCGGAACAAAACAAACTACAGAAAACGATGTACATATAGAGGTAAATAAAGGCATCTAGCTGCTTTTACAATATAAGATTTTAATCAGATTGGCTAGCCATGGTGTACATTGTTTTTTGCGTTCAAAATATCCATAGAACAGATGTTTTCGAATGAAAACTTGCGTGAACTCGCGATGTCCTACGAGACTCAAAAGTTCGAACATCGTTACCACGCACACACATTAGTACAAGTGATGACAGTTGTCAATGTAAATAGAACGTGGAAATACCGACTGTTTATGCAGTGATGGCAAACTTAATATGTCGTGTATATCCACTTATATTACCTTGAAAATGATTTTCTCAAGACGAGCTTCTTTTTCAATGTTAACATCGTGTACTCAAGGTAAGATAGGAAATTCTTTTCTTGTCAAATTAAGATAATCTACAAGTATATAATACATTTAATTGTACAATACTAAATTCACTCATTTTGTTGTGTTCCCTTGAATATTGTGAACACTCATGTTCAAGGTAACAAACCGAAACTGGCAAGATAAATCGAAATCCTCCCCCGTCTGCATGAAACCTCAGACCACCGGTAGCAGAAGAGTAACATCGCCGCGATGATCGCGATCAATGTTAAATTTCAATCAAATCTAAGCTTATAACAAGTAATATTTACATTCAATGACGTATTTATATTCACCATTCTAATTCTGTGTTTTGGAATCACGGTTTCCGACCATGTTCCTGATGTTTTGTAATCTTCCTCCTATCACCATTATCTTCTCCATTTTCACTTTTACAATTTCCTCAGCTTTTTATTAGTGTTCTATCTTTTTCCAAGAGAAACTATTCTCGCTGAGATAATTATATTTTTCAACTTTTGTTCAGCGGCCTTTTCGCTTGTTGAAATGGAAAACACTAACTTCATATTTCAAAAGTCCTTATTTATGTAATGGGAATCAATAGTCGCACCATGAATTAAAGTTGCGCATGTTGAGTTCAAAATCTTTTTGCTCATTTGAAAATTGAATTGAAATTATAGTATAGAAAACCGCGATTAAACTATAAAAATAATGTTAATGCTAACGCACGCCCTCTACGCCCTCTATATTAAACTTGTCTTCTGACAGTGTTAGATCTGTTGTCTACATAGCACAGATATAGTGGACATTAATTTTTATACACATACAAAATTATGTCACAGGATCGTTAATATCAGGTTTGCATTCAGTCAATTGCTAGTGATGGAGAAGTATACTTCAGTTTAATAGAATACTGTGAGTACCCTTTGAATAATTTTTTTTATGCAGTAAAAATCTCGCCCCGCATCGTATAAACTCTTGTGCCACTTTGGTTGTATTATGAACACACTTGCACAACGTTATAATTAACAGCACTGAACACAATTGAAAGAATTTCACCAAAACCAGTTTCCGAATATTTTTTATTCATAGCAACAAAACACACATAGATTTGAAGGTTACAATTATCAAAGTTTTCATTTTTAAAACAAAGTACAAGATTATATACGACGTAAATGTCAAAAATGACATCTCGAAATAGTGCAAACTGACAGATTGGCACGCATGCGCAGAAAAACATGAGACGTTTAATGTCACAGCTCTACGTACTTCAAAAAGTAATCTATCGGCTTTGATATATTCTAAATCAATGTGTATGATGGTGATGATGGGCGATAATGAACGCTAGTTTCCGAGAAGAGAAAGGTGCACGTAATAAAGCCTTACAATCAACAGGAGTTAAAGCTTACAATACAGAATTTAGGACGGACATATACATCATTTTTCTTCTTCTAAGTTTGATTCAATTCTATCAGACATCCACGTTCAAATGAGAATACAACTAGTGATATGCAATTTGATTTCAAGCAATGACGCTAATATCTCCGGATAAAACTGATCTTGACAGATCAGATTAATTTTGCTCCAGTTGAGGACTTCTTCATCGCCAGCCAAATGAAACCGGTTAGAGAAACGATGAGAATGCCAACCAGTAGAATGATGATCGTTATCAGAACACCAGTATGTTCGTTGCAAACAGGATCTTGGATCGTTTCTTTGGAACCGTCATGGGGATCTCTGTGGTCGTCATGGGGATCTCTATGGTCGTCATGGGGATCTTTGTGGTCGTCATGGTGATCTTTGTGATCATGATCTACGCCAACAGGTTCCTTCATTATACTTATCTTTGGTTCTTCAACCTTGATCTTTCTGGTGTATCCAGGTGAATTCAGATACGTATAGAAGTATTCAAATTCCTGTTAAGGAAAAGAAACAAAAATAAGAGATGAAAGTTATTATAATTTATGTATAACCAAAAGGCTATGGGGTTAATGAAAGAGTCGCCAAAGTGATTGTAAAATTTAAGAAATTATACTTTGAATTACTCACTTCTGAAGGACACTCTACAATGTCGTCTGGGTGCCACCCTGTACGTTTCTGTCCGACTGGTTCAATCTGAAAACGAAAGAATTCAAATCATGTATACATCATTGGTCAGAATCATTGGGTTATTCTCACCAAGACTGTAAGATACGCCGTGTCGCTCCGCCCTCACCGACCTCCTCTCTCCGATGGGTGAGGGCGCCCCGTCACGGCATACCTTACAGACTAATTCTCGCCTATCAGTACGTGTTACAGATTATCATTACAGTACACAGATAGTCAAGTTAATTACACAATGATCATTTCCCAGGATTACATCTCTAATATTCATGGAAATGACATAACAATAAGATGAAATGTTGGAGGGTATAGTTCGATATTGAACAGCAAAACAACGTTCTTCTGATCAAAGTAGAAAATGGTATAATGAGTTGTAATTTTTAGTAAAATTTGATAAAAAAAATAAATAAATGTCATTTGGACACAAGTCCTTATTTTGGTTGATCTATAAATTGTATACAAATTTGAAACGTGGGAACAAATTTAAATATCCTGTTTTGATTATAAAATACAGTATTCATCTATTCGGCCCAGACATGGGTTTAGCGAACGTTGATAGTACGATGAAAGGGCCCTCCCTTTAGTGTACCCAGGTTGTATGTTATGCCTCCCACTACTTACCATGTTATTCCAAATACTCATGCCACACATCTGGTGACCAAATTCACTGAAATGGAAACAATCCGGGGAGAAGAAACTGTCATCCCAGCCAGTTCCATTCTGTGAAATAAAAAGATAATATGGGTTAGTAGTAAGCTATACAATTCCAGTCGAGCCCCTGTTGATCAAATTCTGGTTTTTGAATTGTATATATACGAATTGCATTAGTCTCAGCCACCAACGACCACAATTGCTACTTACTTCGTTTGGAGGCACATATGTCTTTTCAAAGAATGGTTGCAGTACAACGGTGAAATCTTCTCTAGTGTCATATTTACCGGACTCCACAAGTTGTTCCAATGCTCTCTGAAGATGAACAGAATCAGCTGTTAGTGTAAAACGATTGTCGATATTGATTTGCATATTGAATACGTCATTTATTGTGTAATTGACCAATCAGATATATAAGGTTTCCACGTTGCAAACTTCCAAACATACTTTTCCCAGTGCGTAAATCTCTCCCCCAACCCCTTCAACATTCTCGTTCCTGGGTCACAAATGAGTAAGTAAATATTCCTGAAAAAAATCAACGGGTCGTACTCGATTTTTATGGGTATATTCCATGGGCTGTTTCAACAGTGCAATAGAAATTGCGCTATATAACAATATGTGTACTCTTCGTTCTGTTGATAACATAAACCAAATGTCATCACACATAATAATGATCATGACTAATTTATCGTCGGAAATATGCAAACTGAACCCAATAACATTCCATGACTAAAACATATGAATAATTATATAAATTATTATTATAAAACGTCACACAAAATTTGAGGGGGAGGGTGTTTATGGCGATCTGACGGAATGTTAAAGATACATTTAAGCGCTTAGAGTTCTAATGTAAAGTAAGTGATAATTTTTGATAGTCTTACGTGATACGCCACGGTTTGGTCAACAATATCTGCCCAGTCTTCGTTGAAAATTGCTTTGGCACATTCACAGTATGCACTGAAATAACAAAAAAAATTGTAGTTTGAATTCATTTAAATTTGTCGGGATTATTACATGTTATTGTCACATGTTCTTACATATTTGTAACGTTTTCGCTTTCCGGCTAAGACCTTAGATTCCATATTCTCCTTCCTTCTCTCTTAAAAATTCGGCGCATAGAAATTATCAAAAATCAATCCAAACCATAGACCCTCCACCCACAGGATACGCAACTGCGGTAAACATCAAAGGATCTCTAAATGTTTATTGCACGATGTGTGTTTGCATACATATTAAGCTAAATAAAAGCATTTCCTGTCCGTTTCCGAGTTGTTTACACCCAGTGATAGTCGCTCGTTATCTGTGTATGTTTTCACTAAATTTACCCAACATCTCGACATTTTCAACTGGTTCAAGACTCCAAGAAGATATGTCGTATTTTAGGTAAGTGCATACACCGTTTTTGTCGTATATTGTGAGACTGTGGTGTGAATTGATTGCGTAAGGTGACCCATATTGTTTACGACTGTTGTACTTACGCTTTGTTCGAGTACAGTGTTTCGTTCGTCACGTTTGTAACCCGATTTCTCTCAGTCAGAAATGATTCCTGAACTTTTGAGTCCATTTATTGATGCTTTTTATCAAGTTTTAATATGTTTGGCTGTTTTCTCTGCACATGAAGAGGTACGTTATCGAAACTGTGTCGAAAATAAACGTAAACACCACATGCCTGGTCGCCATTTTCCCCAACTTTTTCCTCCATTGTCGCAGTTGAAAAATCACAGAAAACGATAAATTTCGTCAAAAAACACGTCTTGAAAGTGATTTCTAGAGTTCTGGAATTCAAATCTGTGGTTGTTAGTTGTTGATAATTACTTTTCTTTATGGTATTTGAACTGACATCGTTCTCAGCATGTTCTCAGTCGAACCATGGATGTATTAGTGACTAATACATCCATGGTCGAACTAACAGAAAATGAGAAAGGATTTGGAATTACCAAGCAAATTACCTTTCAAACTGTGGTCAAGTTTAAGCTTTGTAACCCATTTTTTCTTCTTTGAGTTGAGCAGTACAAACTCTGTATGTTCTCGGGCGTAGTACATGTGCCGATGTGTTATGAATGGCTATTAAGGTTGCATAAAAATACAGGACGTTATTATAGAAATGTACGAAATTCATGAACATATCAGTTTGATCAACTATATGTGTTTCACAAAATTGTACGCCACTCTTCAAATTCTAGAGGCAGGCAGTGCTTTAGACACGTCTCATTCGAAAGCCGCGCTAAAAAACCCAGTTGAATTGTAGTTTGGTATCACACTTCCGGTTTTTTCCTCACCTTATCGCATATGGACGGTCACTATCATTGTCTATGTATCGGAAAATTACATATTTTCATCATACATGTACCATTTTTATGATTTTGTATGGCTTCATGATATAATATATCTTCGACCGATGCAATTATGGCATGAGAACCCCTTCTTGGGAGAGGAGGAAAGTACTTCGCGTTTCATAAACTAGCCGTACACATGTATGACGATTTCCACAATTTATGTCTGTTCAGTGGGAAGGCAGATGACCCCCCTTTCTAGTTCAACTATCGAGTCCTTCCTTGAGTAACACGCGTAATTATATATTTTTTTTAAATATTGCAAACCATTATCAATAATATGTAAATTTCAAAGACAGGAATGATTATATTGTGGATTGTTTAGAAATCACAATTCTGGGAAAAGTTATCTTTGCTTAGCTAACAATATAAAGTCAACCCATAGAAAACCTGGGCCATGTTATTATTCATTATTGTATTAATTTTGTATTCAGTATTGTAGTTTAGTGTTTTATAGATATGTATATCTAATATTTGTTGTTGTCCCTGTATGTTGTTTTTGACTCTAACCCCATTCTTAAAAATATATTGTAATATTCATATGCATGGATCATGGATCTAAGATAGAGAACACATAACTTTATCAATTCATGGTCCAATTATTATTGTTTCAATCATCCATCTTACACTATTATTGAAATATAGTGTTTCGCTTTGGTCATCAGTCAACAAATACTTTTTATTATTATATCACTTTATTTTTTTATGTTTGAATCACTTCATATTAGGTTGTTACATTGTATATAGCGAATGAGTACTGGGTGATCATTCCACAATTTAATAGGAAGTTTGGCAATCGTGTGATTTATTGAATACATTTATTCATAACTATAATTATATAATCAATATTCCCTATTTTTTTTAATGCAGACCCTAATTTTTTGTATGCTATCCACCATGCCATACAAACTTTGTATGGGATATCGTGTGAAGAATGTAGTGAGGAAAAAAGCAGCTGCAGCTAAACAACGAAGAGAATCAAGACAACCAGTCTGCCATTCACAAAACAAGATCAATACTAAAGAGCGACAATCAGAAATCCATGTTGAAGAACAGAACTCATCAAGTCCGGCCCCAGTGAGTGACCCATCATCTCATCAAGTGACCACAGAGCCAGATGTACCTTCTGTGTTACCCTTATCTGTACCAAGTATACCTGCAAACCAACCACCTTTTCCAAATACAAATACAGCTTCAAACTCCCCACAACATAGCTTCATATCAGCGGTAGAAAATAACACTTCATTAGAACATAGCTATGTGGGTGTAGTACCCCAACCACCGCCACTGCACTTCTACCTATTAACAAATCTTCCCTACCAGCTACCATATCAAGTCATTAGGGATGGTATAAAGAGATGCATCCTTCCTCCAGGTTGGGTTCAACAGTCAGATGATGTCTGCACTAAGATATTCTACACAGTCACAGATTCCAAATGTCATACAATAATTGCAAAAGAAGTGGTCTTTTCCTCATCTTTGCAATGGAATGTTAACATATATGGAAAGGACTGCAGTAATAGCAAGGCACTGACTGAATTTCCATCTACAATCACAGGTTCTTCTGTGGTACTTAAACTTATTGACACACTTCACAATTGCACACTTTGTATTGGAAACCCCGAAGAAAAATTCAATGAAGTTGCCAGTATCAGAAATGGTGTCTTTTTTAGTGTGGGCAGAATGGGAGATATCATTGGTTATCGACATGATGTTAATGTAGTGAACTGCAAAAATGAACATTTCCAGTCAACATTGAGATCCAAGCAGTGCCCATTGATTCTGGATGGAGACAGAGACAGATGCAGATCATGCTGGGCGTTCCGGAACTCTTCGTTCAGTCTACTGAGACGTGATTCACAGACAAAAAAATGTTGCAGAGAACACACCAGAAAAAATTAAACACAGCAGCAGAACACCACTGTATCAACTAACTAATCAAGAACTGTATCAGCGAATACAAAACATCATCAAAGCAAAACACAGAGTTGATGTCAGTAAATTAAGACTTCGTCACAAACTAGTTAATAGCATTAAAGAGGATGGTTTTATGCTGAATGAAGAAAGTACATGCAGTTTAAAGAGTTTAGCTACAGAATGTTATGGCACTGTAATGAAAGAATGTGAAGAAGGAAGTTTCCAAAGATTATTTTGGGAACAACAAATCGACCCAGCAGATAACATCACTGTCGCCCAAGGAGACGTTTCATCTGAGCCATACATAGATAATGACTTCGGAAGTTTTAAATGTTCCCATTTGATTTGAGGAAGAAATGTATCAACGGATTGCGTAGAGGAGAAAGTAACCCTGCTGAAAAACAATATCCTTCCAGATGAGTCATTTATAAATTTGACTAGTGACTGCAGCAGCTTCGCTTACAGTAGAGGATATCTTGGCAAGCCTGTTACTTACGAGGAACTTCAATTCCCACTTGCCTTTCTTATACTCATGTACAAATCAGCACATCAGGTGGAACAGTTACTGAGAACCATATATCAACCTCATAACGTCTACTGTATTTGCGTCGATAAAAAATCCCCTCCTGAACTTCATACAGATACGCAGGCAATCTCTAGTTGTTTCAATAACGTGTTCGTAGCTTCAAGTCTTACCTCAGTTTTTTGGGGAAGCATAGGTGCAATACAAGCAGAAAGGTACTGTCAGACAGATCGACTAGCGAGACACATGGAATGGTAATATTTGATAAATTTGGCTGGACAAGAGTTCTCATTGAAGACAATCTTGAAATCGTGCAAATCTTGCAACAACTGCAAGGACAAAATGATATTTTGTCTTATAAAGGGGTGCCAGTTCAGAGAATAGACCACCGATACGAGGTTATCAATAATAAGTTTACGAAAACCAAAGAAAAAAGAGACCAGACACCACCTAATGGAATCATCCTTTACAAAGGAGGACCTCACATGATCGTTTGTGGAGTTTTTACATGACAGTGATATTGCCAAAGAGTTGTTTGACATTATGAATCTATAAAACTGGCACATTTATATTTTTTCTGGCATCCAAAGGGATTGTAAATATGCGGGAGTTTTATGATGGAGATATATGTGAGCACCCCATAAGAAAATCTATAGAGGACAGTGTTTCCTCTCACAAAATCAGTGACAAATTACAATGCTTGTTTACGTGAAGGGCATTTTCTCTATGAAGTACTGCAGCCATCTGCTCGTGCACATGACTGAATCATCACACCAAATGACGATGAGCCATACATGAGGATTGCCAGTCAACTGACATGATGTTATAGTATCTATCCAGATAAACTAAGTGACAATTTTTGAAATGTATGTGTGGTATTGTTTGTGGAGTATACAAATCCTTAAAGCCACAGTAGTTGTAACTTTTGACAGCCTATAATTTTGGCTTGTATTTGACATTTGTCAATCAATCAAATTAATAAAAACCCACACTTACATTCAATATGCAAATCAGGCAGTTCATTTAAAGTATTATAGTTCATTGTTAATTATTTACAATGGATGCTGTGGGATGCCATATTGGTTCCACACACCATAAGAAAAAGAAACACTCAACTGTTCATTAAAAAAACGATATGACAAAAGAAAAGGCTTGATACAAGTCACTCTTGCCACTGTGCTGTCTGGAAATCGCCTCTCCAGGGTGTTAGGTCCTATACCATGCTGGAACAGGGTCTTGACCTTCCCTTCCTCTTGGGTTGACAGCATATCTCTCCTCCACAACATTGCAAAGGTCCAGCCCTCGTGTAGACACCAGTCTCTTTCACTACAGCGAAATGGCCAGTCCATGGGTTTACTGTGGTGGGGACTCTCCGCAGCCGTCGAAGTATGAGCCTACGGATGTTCGCCAGGACCCTCATCGCTATAGTACTGCTATATACAAGGCTGTACGATCTGGCAATATTCGTCTGCTGCTGGGCGATGATCATTCCTGGCAGTAGAGATGCCAGTTGACTGGCAATCCTCATGTATTGCTCATCGTCATTTGGTGTGATGATGCGGTCATGGGCTCAAGCAGATTGGTGCAGTATACGTACTTCATAAAAAAACTGCCCTTCATTCAGGATGCCATTGGGGAAACGGAGCATGACAGCAAGGGCAGCAGATGAATTATTAGATGCCATAATTATTTCTAAACATTACCGATGAGGGCGCACTTCATTTATCTCTGCTGTGCGTGCGTACAGCGTGATCCGTCTGTGAACAGAACACATTACACCTGGAGCGCGTTCAGTAGTCAAAACGTTTTGTCATTGTTTGGCAGGGCGCCATGTTCCGAACCGTATTATGCACATTGCGCGTGAAAAACAGAAGATGGCGGCACATTCAAACAGAAGATTGTCGAATTTTGTGTACATTCAGCACTCATCACTGAAATGATGATGCGCATAGTTAAATCACACCTTTGCAGTACTGTCAGGATGCTAGAATGCCTAAAAAAGGCCTGTTGTGTATGCATACACTATTCTTACACTAATGAAGTGATCTTTGACCTGTGACCTGACCCCAAGTTTATCTTGCATCGCTCAATGTACGTCAAATCGACCGTACCATTATGCCGACGGGCATTCATATTTATAAATACCATTGCCAATTGTAAATGACCAATTCCATGAACTTTTTTGCAGTGCTGATTCAAAACTAATGTGCACTAAGTAATCCTACACAAAAACTCAAGTTCGCCGATGAAGTGAGAATTCGTAGCCGCCATCTTGGCTTTTGGCGAATCACCTCACTCTTCCGCCTTCCTTCGTCCCAGGTCGCCCACGAAAAACTATGACAATTAGTCGTTCGGGAACAAAACATTTTGAAACGTCTGCGGGCGTTTTGTCTACCAAACGCGCCCCTGACATGTGTCGCGGCGATTTGCGATGAAATATTTGCGATGAAATATCAGAACATATCAGAAGACGTTTCTCTTTGTTACGACTCACTCAAATCATAGACCCGCGGGTCTATGCTTGAGTTAACACTCACATTGTGAATGGCAACACATTCTTCCCTTCAATTTTGTGTGATTTTTGCAGCCCTGTTTCCCCTTGAAAACTTTGCTACATGCAACTGAAACTCTTTACATTGCTGACGCTGCTTTCGCTTGTTGTGATGTGCTGATCAAGGTAGGAGAGATCACGCCGCCGTTTAGTAACTTTCGGGACTGTTTCTTCATCGTCATACTATCGACAGCATCACCAAGTTCCCAATCATCGTCATCTGACAAATGTAGTTGACTTAAATCAAAACCGTCGTCAAAGACACCAGTAAGCTCGTGTTAATTTCTTCACTGGAACACCAGACGCCATGATGTTTTGTGTCATCAACATATAATTAACATAACTGCGTATAATCTCATCTCGTTTTTTGCGAGATTTTACACGCGACTTTACGTGGTGTCGCGAGGTTTTCCCGCTATACGTAATCGGATTAATCATACATAATGTATGCAAACGCACATCGCTTCAAAGGAAGAAATACCGCAGTTGCTTATCCTGTGGGTGGGTCTATGCCCAAACATATGTTTTTTAGACGTAAGTTTTCAAAATCACAACAAGCTAAACAATTGTTTTAAGATGGACTATACACCAGCATCTGTGAAATGTCAAAGGTGATTCTAAACGTTCAAGTTAATCCTTCTATATATTTTGATACATTTGATTTGTTTCGTGAAACTTTTACTGATATAAGCTTATATGTTAACGAATAAACTTCACTGGAAGTGTGTTCGGGTATTTCCGTTCTTACCTCGGCCACTAAGTCACACATTATTCCCAAGTTTGACTCAAATCAAATCCTATAGTAATCATAGCTAATACTTACAAATGAAAGATGTCACACATCAAACCATCAAGTTTGTTGATCTCCGTCACTTGAACGACTTGAGCCAGGTTGACAAACGCTCTTGGTATCTGTAAATCATTTTTAGATTAAAAAAAACAAAAACAAAACAAAACAATAACAACAGCAAATGTCGCTGTGTGTGCTCATTTATATTTTCAATGAATTAAAGACCTTAGCTTGTTCTACTGTATAGCTTTAGACAATAGAAAATTACAATGCTTCAAAGTCGTTCCTAAATGAAAAGAACGTTTCCCCTCTTAACAAACGACTCAAAGTTGATAGGCTAAGAGTCCAACATTCCATCTATTATATGTAAATTTATAATATTACAATGTATATGACTTAGGTAATATCAAAGATTCCGTGCACTGTAAAACGCGAGCGAAACATGGCACAATCAGATAGAATTAATGATAATAGTACTTCAAATTGTTCAGAGAACATATCTCTGTATGTGAATAGTGCGACTTACATGACAAATTGTGTTAGTTATGATCAGACCAAATGTATTCATTGTATTATTACAATTATGAATGGCGCAATCGGGAATCGAATAGTGAAGGTATACAAACTAGAATTCTTTTACAACTGCACTATAGCTGTAACGCCGAGTATTACTGTTCACAAACATAGATGATGAAAGTTGTTAAAATACCAATAATTACACATTGTATATGTCAATTTGAGATCTATTTTATCTTAAAGTAGAATAGTATGTGAAGTCGTGATTCATTGGGGGTACTGATTTTTGGGTGCGGACCCGAAAATAAAGTTGACAAGATAATGTCCCCATACTATGTGCACCGCTTCACAAATATGATCACCTACAAGTGATACAGGGTGTACGATAGTATGAATAGTAAGTCATTTTATTAAACAAAAGAGTTTCTAAGACTGTTTCATGATCAGTTACAGCTAGTGCAGCTTTAAAAGAGAATACCTCTGCATGCATAAGATCCAAAGCTTTTTCAATTTCTCCAGCATATTCCGCAGCAGAGTAGTTACTGCACGCACACAAGTCGTTACCCCCGATGAAGAGAGTAATCACTTTCCAGTCGTTATCGTAGTCTACGTCGGTGTAGTTCTTCATCCTCGTTATTAAATCTTCCGTCTGTTCCAGCATGTGTCTATGAAAGTGTTTACACAATTGTAACAAATTAAAAAAGTACCTGATATTTTTTTTAATAACATCCCAAAAGCAAAACAAACAAACAAACACACTATTTCCTAATTACGATGGGATATGCATGGCCGACGCACTCAGATCAGATCTAGACTTGTATTTTAAAAGAGACTCATGTTACAAGTGTAACAATTTTATCGTCATTTCTACACGTCAGTATTTTGAATCACGAAATATACAGATACTATTTCCCCATGTTTGTAACATACCTGGCTCTTGCGCCACCTACGGCGACATTTAATCTTGAGATTTCGTAGTTAGTGTGAGGTCCTGTGTCGATTGAATATCCTTTCAAATCAGGGTTATACATTCTCAGGACGTCTGCAAGAAGACAACCAAAATATATGTCATAAAAATCTGAGTTGTGAAATGTGTTAATTGTACGTTTGTTTAATGTGTATAAACACACGTAAACTGTGGTTAAATTACAAACAGCAATAACATATCACATGTAAACACGATTAGAGAGACTTCCACTCTTATTATTAACGGAATACTGTAAACTTGTATCTAAGATGTATCTAACATACTTGCTAGTGTCAAGACACCTTCCTCCAGGGAATCATCTCCACCAATGCTGTAGATAAAACAAAACAAAATACAAAACTCAGAGCTTTTAAATATTCTACCTAACTATACCAATAATACAATCAACTTTTTTAATGCATCCGTTTGATGTATTCGAATGTCATGTTTCTTCCATCAGTTTAGCGTCGTCGTAGCTATGGTGACGAGTGCAACATAGCTATATAGCCATTAACACCTGTATATATATATATATATATATATATATATATATATATATATATATATATATATATATATATATATATACATATATATATATATATATATATATATATATATACATATATATATATATATATATATATATATATATATATATAAACACACACACCATAGTGGGTGGAGGGTCTATGCACACACACACACACCAGGGTGGGGGTTCTATATTTGCATATTTACTAAGACTACTGCCCTCTACGACATGCATAATTTATCATGGCAATGACACCTACTAGAAGTATATATTGTAATGAATTATTTATGTTTTAAATATGTTCACCTCCAAGAAACACCTCTATCCTGGATAAGAACTTGAATAGGGTTGTATGCCTTTGCTCCGAATGCAGCCTGAAAAACGAGAGAGACGAAGAATTCATTCTTTCCGATGCGTTTTGAAAGATAAGCTGGAGTATCACTTCTCAGTAAAACACGCCCTCAAGAAAGCGTAAAATGTTATAAATGGTATAACATCTTGAAAAGTTGTTAGGATATCGATATATTGATAAATATTATTACCAAAAAACTACACATACCAATGTACTGGTACTTTCACGAATGTATTTCAAAGAAAGTACTATTGTTTATTTTAACTAATAATGCACTCCTGTCAATAAACATGGCAATAGTAGTAGAACAAATTGAAGTGTTCAGCAGCTTGGCCAAGCTTAGATCATTACATGTAGGTTATAATGAGACACAAGCAGTTCAAAGTAAAGTATTTTAACATTGAACTTTCGATCTGTCATGATGGACGACCATATGTAACAATAGAATTTGTCAATCTGATGACACTATAGAATTGGTCATTCAGATGAGGGTCGTTGACCAAGACAGATCGAAAAGTGCAAAAAGTTGAAAACTTTGAACTGCATGCTTGTGTGTTACAATTAATAAAGAGCGTGTACTATAGGTATCGTTGTGTTTTACCGTGATGGAGTCTCCGAGAGCAGCAACCACGTTGATGTCGGCTGGACGAAGTTGGTGAGCTAAAATGATTTATAATGATACAAGAATCTGTATGATTTCGAAATGATCAGAGATTATTGACAAAAAATAAACAGAGCTAACAATTGACGTCAAAGAAACGAGAATGAATCAATCATAGAGGGACTCTGCGACCAATTACTATTCATTAAATAAAAGTTGTGACGAGATTCGACTACTTATAGTTGAGGTCGTATGATGGCGTCCTTGATGCCGGCCGTGTCTTCACAGGACACACTATATGCCAAAAGATCATACAAATAAAGATTGGAGAAGTTGGTTGCATCATCAGGCCTTTGCTTTTTGTACTAACAATATTAACTACTCGCTGTCAAGTTTATGTCTCGAATTAGTTTATTGTAAACGTGTTCATAAATCAACTTGGCTAATATCATTTATTGCACTTATCTCGCCAGTCTTATTAAATCATACTTTACCTGAAGTTGGTATGGTATCAGAAGGTGGTAAAATCTCACATTCAAACGGGTAGGGTAAGGTGGGTTCTACCGTCTGAGAATCAAAAGATGGACGAAAGTATTACACACATTTTAGAAAAAAAAGGCACATTGGCAACCTGGTTACCTTTTTGAACCTGGTAAAAAAATTTATTTAGAAAAGGAGTAGTGAAAATTTGTGTACTTACCGGGCCTCTTGTTGTTAGCGGTCCTCTTGTTGGTACTTCATATCCAGGTGTATTCAGGTAGGTATAGAAATAGTCGAAATCCTAACAAGAAGGAACAGGGAAGTATGTTAGTCACTATCAGAACGTTGTATGAATATATAACAAATGCCTGTATTTCGAATGGACACTAATTACATGAGAGGGTGTCATCATTAATGTATACAATGATATTTTCAATTACAGATGTACCAATGACTGGGGAGGGTGAGAGGCAGTAATTTTTATGCAAGGTCTTGAGGGAGGGTCAGTCTTTTTCATGTACTGAATTTCGTTAAACCCCCCCCCCGGTAATTTATGTCCAGTACCTATAGCTAATGGCATATAATATTTGCGGTACTGATAGTTCACTCTATATTTATGTGAAAAGGTTATTCAATGATGACAGCGAAAACATATTTCTTCCATTTTCCAATTTCATTTATTTCATTGAAGCCGAAATATGAAGTGTGGCTAAACATTTATTTGCTGTCACCTGGCAACAGGACCTGCATACACATCAATATATTACATAGTATGCTTTGTAATTAAATCATTCATCGTATTATATATTAGTTAACAAAAAAAGTAATGGATATTCTGTAAAGTGTTATCCATGATTATGATTTTGCAATGCCAGTGCAACCCCAGACCAAGGATATCATTTTACGTAGAATTGTACGAGTAACCTACCTCAGGTGGACATTCTAGTTTGTCTTCAGGAACCCAACCTCTGCGTTTTGCATCAACTGGTTCGTTCTGAAAATGTGATTAAATCAAATTGTGTTGTCCTTGGTGTCAAAATAGAATGTCAGTACTTTCGTTGAGTCTTCTTGTCTGAAAATCGTTTTTACTGTCTCTATGTGTCTGCTCAGGCAATGTCTGTATCTCCATGTCTGTCTGTCTGTCTGTCTGTCTGTCTGTCTGTCTCCCTCCCGCCTTCCATTCCTCTCTCTCTCTCTCTCTCTCTCTCTCTCTAGATCTCTCTCTCTCCCTCTCTCTCACACTCACTCACTCACTCACTCACTCACTCACTCACTCACTCACTCACTCACTCACTCACTCACTCACAATGAATACTAGGTATTTAACAATTACCATATTATTCCATAAACTCATGGCTGATATTTGGTGACCATATTCACTGAAATGGAAACAATCTGGAGAAAACAGGCTGTCGTCCCATTTATTTTCATCCTGGGTTTTCATAGAAATGAATTAGACGTAAAAAGTTGTCAAACTAGAAATTTAATATGGCATCATCTAATGAATCATTTTGTATCAAGAATACAGACGAGAAACACAATATGTCGTATACAAGCAATCCTCGCTTATAAAAAAAAAGATATATAATTATGTACACCACTCTTAATAACATTCATTTGTGTAATGTAATGTATAGTTAAAGGTAAGGTTGTAGATCGACAGGATTACTTCCCAGTGAACAATATCCATGGTCATCATCGTGTCGTTCATATGTATCTGCATCTGATAAGATAAATTCATTCACGGTTGCAAGCTATTTTTTAACTTCAACGAAAATAGCTTAGAAAATGTTACCTTTGAAATAACAGTATTTGGGAAACAAACAATTCTTTTTTTTTAAATTCACTTACCTCAAGCCAAGGAATGTACGTCTCTTCATAGAAGGGTTGAATAACAACGGTGAAATCATCTCTGGTGTCATATTGGCCGTACATGACGAGATTTTCAAGTGCCCTCTGTAACAGAAACAGTACATTTCGTGACTGTCCTCTGAAGACATGGAAGGCAATTTCGCTGCCCAAACAAATAATATTGACCATACATGGTGTTTTACCTAGAATAGCTTGTAAATGCAAAAAGATTAAAACATTAATCGGAACACAATCTCATTGACTCTTGCATACGAACTCTAGGCCCCTCATTCATTTTCAAAAATAATCTAGAATACAGTGCGTGGTTGTCATGATATCTCAATATGTACTCACGTGATAGTCATGTGCAAGATCTAAAACTTCTTCCCAGTTTTCATCCCATCTTTCTTTGGCACAGGGACAAACCAACCTACAAGAGAAACAGAACAGTTTAATTTCTATTGTATAACCTGTTTTATCCAGATATGATTTACCGGTATGTCAGGCATGAAACAACATCATGTCATGGGTAAGATGAGTTGTACGCATAGTGTAATATATCATAGATATATATATCCTAAACCAATAAATGGAGAAATGGCGTTATTAATAGGGAAGTTATCCTATACTTACAGATGTATGAAATCACAGTAACCCGTCAATTTATTGACTTCTGTCACCAACAGTACCTGTACAAGGTTCACAAACGTTCTCGGCATCTGTAGGTAAATTTGGATAATTTCACTACATGCAATCTGTGTCATAATATGAATAGGTCACACACAAAAATATGTCAGCAATTTAAAACACTTGGTCAGAAGTATCAACTTTGTCTAAACAAAAAAAAACGATTTCAAGAAATCTGCGCTCAGTTTCAGCATGTAGGGCGCTATATACCACTAGATGGCGCTATACTATATCAGAAACAAATTTGCACATAAAGTTATAAATGCATGGCAAATTTCAAAATTCTATCCGAAAGTGCACAATCTTTGTGCTTATCCGCCTGACTATATATTGCATTGACAATATGCTTTTTAGTTTTACTTGATCATGTTACATACCTCGGCATGCATCAGGTCAAGAGCTTTCTTGATCTCCTCGGTGTACGCCTGGACTGTTGAACCCTCTGGATCACGACAGTATGCACACAGATCATTTCCACCAATGAACAATGTCACTACTTTCCAGTCATTTTCATAGTCAATACTATCATACGTCTTCATTCTGTCAATCAAATCTTCTGTCTGTCCCAACATGTGTCTAAGTTTGACCAAAATTGTGAAATAGAAATGGAAAGAAATAAGTGGAAAACTTGAACATGTGATATATATATACATACAAGTCACAAAGTTTCCAACTTATATACTGATTACCCAATCTCTTTGCCACCCCTTATCCAACCCTTTAGTAATATACACAACAAGGTGTAATACCACAGGGGCTCAGGCTTAGTTAGTTATGTTCACGAAAACACACAAAACATACTAGTCTAGTGACTATTATTTATAGGGTTGTCGGTGGCCGAGTGGTTAAACTTGCCTCTTACCACTGCGGTCGGGGTTCGAACCCCATTCAGCGTTCTATTAAAATTACCACGCTGTAAGTAAGAAGAGTGGCGTCGTTCAGTTTGACTCTACCGAACAACGCAGGTTTTCCCCGGGTACTCCGGTTTCCTCCTGCATTAACACTGAACCCATGAGGGGTGGCCCTCACTGGACTTCTTGGGAGACAAGTGTTTATATGCTTAAATAACTATCCAATATAAATACAGATTATTTCACTTATAGGATCATATATTGTCGCATAGAAACATTGTGTCGATTTGTAATTACAATACGTTCATGTTTGTCAATACGTGGTATTAGGCTGACGATTGAAGTAATATCCATACTTTTCCACGTGTTAGGAATGCTACAAACGGCTTTATTTTGGTGACATGGCTTGCATAACACTTTATTTCATGGTGCGAATAGTCCCGAAACAACACTGATGCTCGATTGATTCGCTTTCGTGAATATCCCAATGTGGACATATGATTTGTTATCGTAGCCATACAGAGATGCCATCCAATGATCTTTTCTACCTACCTTGCCCTTGCCCCTCCAACGGCCACGTTCAACCTAGAAATATTATGGTTGGTGTGAGATCCCGTCTCTATGGAGAATCCTCTAACGTCTGGGTTGTACTGACGGATTACGTCTGAAGAGTAGAAGGATGACGAGATGGTAAAGTCAGTATTTCTAAGGGGAAATAAACTGTATATATATAACTGACGAGTGTGACCAGCTATACTGGCCATACAAAACAAATTTGTAGTGGCGAATCGAATGTAACAAATATCTATCCATATATACATGTGTGTGTGTGTGTGTGTGTGTGTGTGTGTGTGTGTGTGTGTGTGTGTTTGTCCGTGCGAGCGAGTGAGTGAGTGAGTGAGTGAGTGAGTGAGTAAGTGTGCGCGTGCGTGCGTGCGTGTGTTTGTTTGTTTGTTGTTGTTGTTGTTGTTGTTGTTGTTTTCTATAGGTATCAAATTTAAAGATACCTATAGCATTCTACTTACCTAAGTATACTAAACCATAACTTGACATTGGCAGAACTCTAACCTGGTCTAGGCTATGTATTTATTATCAGGCATAAATACATGAACGATTTTATGACATAATTCAATATTCATACACTGTAATGTTGGGCAAGTCCCTTTCATGCTAGCAACTGCGCTAGCACACGATATCTAATACCATGGATGGGATTCATCAACATTAGATATATCGGTGTTTTATGTACGTATTTCAACCTGAATAACAAGATTATGAACTCAGCTCATGATTTATGCACCCCTTTAAGGAAGTTTATAGTTTCTACCAGTTCTCAATTTGTTACGGTTTGCAGTCTTAGAGTTGTGTCACACGTGTCGTCCAAATGTACACAAGTCACAAAACTACTTACTTGTCAGAGTTAATGTTCCTTCTTCAAGACTGTTATCACCACCAATGCTGCAAAGGGGAATAAATATTGTAATGTATGTTTAAAAGTAGTTTTCTTCACATTTCAACAGTTATCTAAGAGTTTGTTGTTCTAAAACCTCCTTCGTTGTGGTCTGGTGAGAATTGTGGTAAGATATACTCACGTAGACTGTAAGATACGTCGTGTCATTCCACCCTCACCGGCCCTCCTCTCTCCCGACTACATCAATCTGAAGAACTATGACAGCAACTTCAGAAAATTTAGAAGGGGTTGACCGATGTGTGAGGGCGCCCGCGTACCTTACAGACTATTATTCAGATTAATCACCTTGTCCCTTTTAGCTAAAAATGTCAAACACAAAATATATTACATAAAACTGAAGATCTTCACCAGACCACAATTTAATTGTGTTACAAATCTAATCAAAATTCAATACCTGCATTTTCATCGAAAACCGTGACTCGTGCAATCAGTGGTCATTATTCGGTAAAGTTTCTCATATTCTCTAGCCTACCTGTAGACTCGAGGGTCATTTTTTGAAAAGACAAAAACGGAAATTTACCTCCAAGACAGTCCTCTGTATTGGATACCTGTTTCAGCGAATGTTTCTGCAGCAATACCAAAACCAGCCTTAAAATGGAAAGTGGAGGAATATGTATTGAGAGTATGACACTTTTTAGTTATCATTTTAATGAAATTATAAATGTTTATGAGTCCTACAAATATCAATCAATAACGATTTTTACAAAAACTGTTATAGTCATTTTTTCTTGAGATTTTAATTCCCAGTTCACTATTACAACGAGACATCCCAAAGGTATGCCTTTACTGTGCTATTCTTATGGAAAATGTGGGAATAAAAGGAAAAAGCTATATATAATAAAGTATGGCATTCGTGATTTGCCGGCCGGACGTTCCTGTATATGGATGATTCTTTTGATACGTATATGTAATCAAAAGAAGAGAATCTATAGGAGCCTGAAATTCAAATGTTATGTTCAAAATGTAGAATGTGTTATATCTTACCGTGATGGAATCTCCAAGAGCTGCAAGTACATCTACGTCACTGGGTCGGAGTTCATGAACTGAAGAAAGGACGGGAATTGTCATTGAGCGTTTAAAGACTACGACTTTAGTAAGGTTATATTGTAATTAATATTTTAAAAGACATAAAGTAAAAAGGAAAGTTGCTAAAATTTTCTCCAATGGCTTTTATTTCCGATTAATGTCAAATTCGAGAACCTATGGAATGTTGATCTGGATATGCCAACTCGCTTGTCAAGTCTATGCGTCTATCGAGTTCTTTATGAGAGACTTTTAGGCATTTAAAAGTAGCTTTGATATGGAAAATAGTTGAAGATTGAAAACTCATGTCATCTATTGATCAGATGTCATCTTACATCGGCCGTTGTGGGCGCTCTTCTTATCCCTTTGATAAAGGACGCCCAGCAACGTATTTTACAAACTATCACCTACCTGACGTCGGAGGCTCAGCGGATGGTGGAGGTATAGGGCAGTCGTAAGAGGGCAGTGTCGGTGCTACAGTCTGTGAAAATATTATAATTAGTTATGTATATTAATTTGACAGGATGAATATTAAATTGTTATATTCGACCATATCTTAGCATATCAGGATTGAATAGATTTGTATTAATGATGATTATGAAAGAATACTTTGCTAAACTATATAAATCCCGTCATGAAGTGAAAAGGTTGTAAGTAGTATACAACGTTTATATACAAAGTGTGCCAGTATCTCTATCCTGTACTACTGTTTCATGTTCATAATTGTATATTTTCACATTAAGATGTAGAGTTCTTTACCGATAGACGAAAATTAATTAACTGTCTTTCAGCGCAATTAAATTCATTTGTGATGTTGTTAATCTTATTTCTAGAAATGTTCATTTCATTCTCAGGTTATCGTGACTTCTCATACACCAGTTAGATTTTTTTGGAGACGTAAGTTGGATTGGTTGAATGTAATAAATCAAATAGATAAATTCTTTTACCGATGCTTTTGGTGTAGTAGGTGGTAATGTAAATGTGAAGTCTCTGGTTGGTACCACGTAACCAGGTGTATTCAGTTGAGTGTAGATATATTCAAAATCCTGCAGAGAGATGCGAAAACAGGTCAAATGCGTTAGCCTAGTCAAATCTTTAAAAAAAAAAAACTGACCAAAAACTGACTGCTAAGTTAATACTTTGACAATATGGAGTAAGGGTGTTTCTAAGTCGACAAAAAGTTGAAAACCATATTCTTCTTAAAGGCCCGGGTTCAAATCCCAGATTAGTAATATCTTGTATCAATGCAGTAATAGGGATTACATAGGATAATTGTCCATGACCAACTTTGCCTATAAATCTGCGAGACAACTGTATTTCTCACCAAAGTCTTAATCTTAACGTGGAATGCATCTCAGAATACTGTAAATTTACACTTATGTTGTTACTTTGGTCAAGAAAACGCTGTTCTCAGTTGAAATCTGTTTAAAAATCTGAAGTAACCGGACACATTTTTTAAATAGAGGTCAAAATGACATCAAAATTTAGTGATATTTAGAATCCAACATAGGGGACGAATACTGGGAAAATGAAAGATTATTGATGATTTCTAAGACGGTGAACGACAAAATATCTTTTAGTTATTTCAGAAGAACAGGGAACAAGTTTTTCATATGGAGAGGTTTGAAGAACTTTGTTTTCAGGGAAATATGTCTCCGAGACGTATTTTGTGTCAGTCTACCGTTCTATTTGCAATGGTTTTTTTTTTCAATTTGGATTGTTTTATGCACGGTTTACCTCAGGAGGGCACTCTAATACATCGCCTTCTTGCCATGCTGTACGTTTTTCACCAACTGGCTCATTCTGTGTAGAGAATATATCGGTTTACAAATGAATATGCCGAATAAAGATATTGATCAACAAGCTAAAGAAAATGGTGATTCATACTTATTGAAACAAATCTTATAATTATATCGAGATCATATCCATTAGAAACACAATATAGTCTAAATGTTGTTAGATGGGTATTAGCCTGATGTAAGTACACATTTAATTGAAGGTGTAAACGACAAACACGACATGATACAATACAACACAACACAACACAACACAACACAACACAGCGTGACGTCATACGGGTATTGAAGACACGACAAGACAAAACAAAACATAACAAGCAAAAGACATAACCCAACACAAACAAAAATAAAATAAAACAAACCAGACAGACAGCTAGCCAGATAGAACGACCGACCGACCGATCGACAGACAGACAAAACACAGACGAAACGATCGACAGACGAAACGAAACGAAACGAAACGAAACATATTTGCAAATCTAGCAAACAAAAACGTATTTTAACATACATATAAGACATAAATTAAAAAAGACTTGAAAGTACACCCTTTTCCCGCATTGATTTTTGTTTCCCCAGGTTCGATATGTAAATATAATTTTGTCTTATAATTTGTGTTTTATTTTTGTTGACTTTATAAATTCATCACAGTATCATATAGTCTGTTATTGTGTAGTATTGCCTCGTTTTCGACATATCTCGTGTAGATTTGTATCTTTGATATTCTGCGCACCTTGTACGCAGATTGGTAAGGACCATGGACTAGATCATAATAGTACGTCAACTATATCCAAGGTCTTTGATGTTATTACTTCGTAAACCTTTGTTATCATTTAAATCATAGTGTTTCTGACTAAATACAGCCTATCCTAAAATGTACAGTCATTTTAATGAATTTCTAAGAAAAGCAAACTCTTAGTTATGTGTCGTGTTGTTGCTATAAATAAGTCCAAGAAGTTTGTCGTAGTCTTACCATGTTGTTCCATAAACCCATTGCAACCATTTGATGCCCATATTCACTGAAGTGGAAGCAGTCCGGAGAGACAAAATCAAACTGAAAGAGGAGACAATATTGCAATACATGGCTGCCCCGTTTATTTTGATCTGAAATAGGACATGCTCACTGTTTGCAAACACGAGACATACGTGGTCATATATGCGTTTCTGTTGTGAGAACCCAATATAAAACAAAAATATCATTATTTGCAAATTTCTATCGGCTAAAATAAAAAGTATACGTGCGTGTATGGGGTGGATGGGGTGTTTTCTTGTTATATCACTGAGTTGGTCGGACATTGAGTATGTTTTGCATCACTAAAAATAAACGATCACATGAAAAACAACATACCAAAATTAAAAAAAAAATGTTATTCGCACACCCGATGTCCGTGGAAACAAGTCCTATATGCATTATATGCAAATGTCATCTTTAAAAATAACAAATAATGTTATTACATTGCCTTCTTCTATAATTGTTTCTTCAAAGAATGGTTGAATGACGACAGTGAAATCGTCCCTGGTGTCGTATCGACCATACTGAACAAGTTGGTGCAATGTTTTCTGTAAGAAAAGAAAACATATTGTAAGCATATAGATATCATACTGTTGATCAGGTGTATTTACAAACAGAGACGGCATGTGCATTGATGGATAATCTTGATAACGTCTATAATGATTTTGTTATTACTTACATGATATTCTCTCGCTTGGTGATGCACATCCTCCCAGGTTGGATCCCATCTCTCCTTCGCACATTCACAATAGGCACTGTAAAATAGATTATTCAATTCATGTGTGTGGGGTTTAGTTACATACGGGTCACTTAATGGCTTCATTTTAGTTTACAAGGGGCACAGGGGACACTGTGATTTGGAACGTTCTGAATCATATTTCGAGTACCACAGAAATGATGACGTAGACGCAAGTTATTGTAACGTAGAATGACGGGTATAAAAACTTTTTGGGTTTTTTTATGTGTGCTTGTGCATGATGGTATAATTAAGCAATAAACCACCCCCTGGGAATGGTATACCAAGAGGTTTTGACCAGTGAACGAAATATAGACACGAGCGATAGCGAGTGCATATATTGAGTTCACTGGTCAAAACCGAGTGGTATACCATTCCCAGGGGTGGTTTATCGCTATTATATTATACCAGTATATTGAAAATATCGGAAACAAGATAAGACGCAATGTTTTCTGGTTTCATTTGCGCCCCCATCCCTGCACGGCCTACAACGGTGAACATCAAAATTTGGATGCGTGCCAACTGTGCATTATCGCCCATTTTAGACGCGCTAGTTCAATGTCTAGACCAATCAGATCTCTCGATTTGCGCCATCAATATACTGGTATAATATAATGGCTATTATAACGCACTTTATGTGAATGAATATACAGTTGTATAATTTCTATACTCACAGATGAGCTAAATCACATACGAACGAGTTAAGTTGGTTAATCAACGTGACGTCAACAGTTTGGGCGAGATTGACGAATGTTCTCGGCATCTACAGAATAAATAAAACTCACATATTAGAATATTGTCAATAGCCGATACAAATAAATCCCATATCTCAGATTGGCGTTTTTCTTCTTCGAACGAAAACTGTAGCACAAATTGTGATATCAAAGACTTAAATTTAAGCGTTCTTGTGTCATTTTTTTCAAAACATATTAAATCATTTGCACCAACAGATAGCACGCTCACCATGAATTAGAATATGACACAATGACGTAATTCAGTAGTTACCAAAAAAACTCGCAAATATTAATTCCAGTCTTCGATTACCACGCTACTTTTCACATACTTATCTCCCCATCCCACTTCTGAATATGAAGTATAAACCATCACAGTTTGTAAACTGACTTCAGCCGAAAATAGTGTATCAGTTTCAGGACACTTACAAGTTTAAAGGGCTATACATAATATTTGTCATCGTCGTAAACAAACCACTGGCCTCTTTACCATAGGGCTAAACAGACAACCCCGTACAGTACAGATGCGTCGGCGGGGAAAATGTGCTCTGACTTGCAAGAATTAATAATTATTTGTTAGTACGATGCCTAATCATCGTGGCCATTTTTCTGTTTCAATAATAATGCGTTCTTTTTGAAAAAGTCATCGTCGTAAACCACAGCCTCAGAGTCTTTTACGGCATCGTCCAAGACGCACCGCCAATATTCCGTTGCGAACGGAATGGAAAACTGGAATTAGAATTGTTACCTGTGCGTGCATAATGTCCAAGGCTTTTCTGATCTCATTTGTATAGTCAAAGGCAGAGTACTGATTACAGGCACACAGGTCGTTTCCTCCGATGAAGATTGTCACTATTTTCCAGTCGTTTTCCCAGTCTATATCCGTCCAGTTCTTCATTCTGAAGATTAGTTCTTCGGCCTGTTCAGGCATGTGCCTTTATTTCATACAAAATGAATTTAATGTTAGTTTTTGCTGTTACTGATCGGACTTTATATGAGTTCACTTGTCACTGTGTTGAATGACATTGGCAATGGACCAAAAATACCTATACGATAGCGTAACGCCGCTCCTATAAACCCTACATGAAAAGCGTAGGGTCTATATGGTTGAACGTACAAAGTCAGTGCAGTCAATTTGTTAAAACCACAGGCCACTAATGGTCTGAGTTAAAACATAACAGGCCAGGTGCAGCAAATGAATTGATTTTCTGATTAATTTTAAAGCGAACTAAAATAGCCACTGCCTACTACCAATATACATCTGTATCCGACTCCCTCTTTCTCTCACCCAATATCAGTATATATACCTACTTACTGCTCTCGCCCGAGACGGTAATGACGTCATCGGTCCGAGCTTACCAGCCTGCCCAGAGCCTGGCCTAAAGAAAAACGGGAGATTATACTGCGCCCACAACGGCTGATATGTCGGTCTACTCTCTCCCTAGCATTGTATTGCAGGTACCTTTCCTTTCTCCCCATTGCCCACACAGTGTGCTGAAATATAAGTTGTGTCTACTAAAATACGGACTGTTTCCCCCTCCTACTGACGAAAACAACAAAATCCCCTCTAATTGTAAAATCGTGTACGATATATATAAAAGCAGACCTCTCACCTTGCCCTTGCACCAGGTACAGCTACGTTCAATCTGGAGATATTGAGATTGGTGTCAGGTGATGAACCGATAGAAAATCCAGTCAGGTCGGGATTATACTGACGAAGTATGTCTGTAAATTTGATATAGAATATATATTTGCATAAGCATTACCATTTTATTTGAAAATTGGCCCAGTCCATTAAACGGTCTAAGAGAATGGTAAATATATATTTTTTTTCATTTGGAAGGGCACTCGCACAGTCAAAATCTCAACGCTTCATTTAATCTGTGCGCGCATGCAATTGTACTATATACTCTTTTAGCAGCGACTATTTTAGTACTGTAAGTCATGGCATGTCGAGCCGTCGGAAAGAATAGGCCGATGAGGGCGCCGGAACGACCTGACGTACTAAGTATTTTTACAGTGAAATAGGTGAACGATGAAAACAGGGGTACGGTATGGAGAGGGGGAGCATCGATATAGTTCATGGTAGATGATTCGGATTTTTTGGTATATATAAAGCCAAACATACTTACTTGGTAATGTCAAAACGCCATCCAGTAAAGATCTGTCTCCTCCAATACTGCAACAAAATATCGTCAGCCATGAATAGGCGTCAACTTGTACACGATTCATTCACATGGACTGATGACCGTCGACGTTTTTTGTGCAACACGACGCCATGAAATACAAACTTACTGTATACGGCTTGCTAGGTAATTGTTCCATGGAACAAAATTCATTCTTTATGTATATTTTTGTATTTGGGTTCTCGCTCTCACATGTCTCACTCTAGGCGGCATTTGTTTGGTGATAGACCATAAGAAACCGGACGAATAAATAATTTTTTTTCTCTCGGATTTCTAATATTATTTTCTCTATATTTCAAGTAAAGTTTTAAATATTGCCACCATAACTACTGTTTCCTCTGACTGGTTTTTCCTATTTACTACTAAAATATAGAGAAAATAAGAAAATAATATTAGAAATCCTGAAAACCACGAGAAAAAAATTATTCATTCGTCCTGTTCCCTGTGGATAGACAAAGAACAATATAATCTTGACAAGTGTTTCCAATAGGTTGGCATTACAGCTGTAAGTTTAGTATAACAACTTGAGTTATTTTGTAGTCTTGTGGTTTCTTACCTCCAAGACAATTCCCTGGCCTGGATGAGCACTTGCAGTAAATTGTCTGCCTTGGCACCGTTTGCTGCCTGTAATAACAATGCATTTATTTATGTAGAATTACCCCTACTGTTATGCACTATACAATTATTACTCTGAGCATGGATTTATAACAACACAGCTGTCTTTACACTTCACCGGCTCTCTGGGGAGCAATACATTCTTCGCATAGCAATATTTATCCTTCCAAAGTCCCATTTGCTAGCTGACTGTACTGAGTTGAGAACAGTTGTTCAAATCTCGCGTGAGGACTTTGGTTATTCAGAAACAAATGGCGGCGGAGAGGCTCGAACCAGATTCCAAGCTGGCCACTCTTTATAAACCACGTGACCATCATGACGAATGTTAATTTTAGGGTTCAACGTTAGCAAATGCTAAAAGATATTTTCTAATGCACCCCTCCCCGAATGGTGACATAAATCTAACCAAATACTAAGAACTAACTTAAGAATTAATGAAATAAAAAATATCAACAAAGGAGAATGTGTTCGATATTTTTCAAATTTATAATATACTATTGGAAGTACTTTTCGGAACTGGGTTGGGGGAATACTAAAAAGTCTTATTGTGGGGATACAATCAACGTCTTAAAGTGGTCATATGGATGAGGATTGGGTATTTATTTTTGATTTTTGTTTTATAAAACAATTCTATCATGGCTTCCCACTTGCAAAATGTGAAATAACATTGACAAAGTCTGTGTTTGTTACGCCATACACTGCAAAAAGCTATTATAAAAAGAGTAATAAAGTTTGTTATTATACATACAATAACAAAACTTTTACACGTTTATTAATCTGTTTTACAATTGATTGAGTTACAAACACAGACTTGACATATGTTGTTTCACATTGATTTTTCAAGTAGGAAGCCATGATAGAATTGTTTTATAAAATATCCAAAATAAATACCCAATCCTCATCCATATGGCCACTTTATGACATTGATTGTTAATATTGAATAAGATGGAAAAAACTACTATATAAATTACTATATACTTTCTGTACTGTTTTTAAAAGTGTGAAAACTTCATATCAGCTCTAAATAAAATGCTTAACCCAATAAAACAACAACTCGCTGTGTTTTGGACCGATGATAGCCTACACTATATATTCTATTTACACCAAGTTTCTGTCTATGTAAATGAAGGTAACTCAAGGGTTACAGAAGTAAATTAATAATCTTTCGCTTTTAAAGTTGTACCTAGGGTGAAACAAACGCCTGGAAAATATTGCACCTAGACGTTACTGCAAATGCATATTAGTAAAAATGGTTCATGACACTTACAGTAATGGAATCGCCGAGTGCTGCCACCACATCGAAGTCTCCTGGACGAAGCTGGTGAACTGTGTGGAAAGATATATACGGACGGATATTATGTTGGTAGTCTCAGTAAACGAGTGATTTTTCTATTTAGCCTGGAATAATTGCGTTTTGTGTTTGTAGTGGTTGTCACTGACTGTATTTACATGTATCATAAGAACATATCTTGATGTTTCATGAACAGTCTACCATGATCAGAAGTCTTATCACATAATAGCCTCGGTTCGGTAATTCGTTTATTTTTTTTACGACAAATCCTGTAAATCATTTCATCGTTTGCCAGCGATGAACAGCGAACATGTCCCCTATGGTATAATTGTGATATTCCGATGAACAACGAACATGTCCCCTATGGTATAATTGTGATATTCCGATGAACAACGAACATGTCCCCTATGGTATAATTGTGATATTCCGATGAACAGCGAACATGTCCCCTATGGTATCATTGTGATATTCCGATGAACAACGAACATGTCCCCTATGGTATCATTGTGATATTCCGATGAACAACGAACATGTCCCCTATGGTATCATTGTGATATTCCGATGAACAACGAACATGTCCCCTATGGTATCATTGTGATATTCCGATGAACAACGAACATGTCCCCTATGGTATCATTGTGATATTCCGATGAACAACGAACATGTCCCCTATGGTATCATTGTGATATTCCGATGAACAACGAACATGTCCCCTATGGTATCATTGTGATATTCCGATGAACAACGAACATGTCCCCTATGGTATCATTGTGATATTCCGATGAACAACGAACATGTCCCCTATGGTATCATTGTGATATTCCGATGAACAACGAACATGTCCCCTATGGTATCATTGTGATATTCCGATGAACAACGAACATGTCCCCTATGGTATCATTGTGATATTCCGATGAACAACGAACATGTCCCCTATGGTATCATTGTGATATTCCGATGAACAACGAACATGTCCCCTATGGTATCATTGTGATATTCCGATGAACAACGAACATGTCCCCTATGGTATCATTGTGATATTCCGATGAACAACGAACATGTCCCCTATGGTATCATTGTGATATTCCGATGAACAACGAACATGTCCCCTATGGTATCATTGTGATATTCCGATGAACAACGAACATGTCCCCTATGGTATCATTGTGATATTCCGATGAACAACGAACATGTCCCCTATGGTATCATTGTGATATTCCGATGAACAACGAACATGTCCCCTATGGTATCATTGTGATATTCCGATGAACAGCGAACATGTCCCCTATGGTATCATTGTGATATTCCGATGAACAACGAACATGTCCCCTATGGTATCATTGTGATATTCCGATGAACAACGAACATGTCCCCTATGGTATAATTGTGATATTCCGATGAACAACGAACATGTCCCCTATGGTATAATTGTGATATTCCGATGAACAACGAACATGTCCCCTGTGGTATAATTGTGATATTCCAATGAACAACGAACATGTCCCCATTATCATAATTGTGATATTCCGATGAACAATTTACAAAATAAAAAATGAAGACTGGGTAATGTCACGTGCCCATTTAGCCGTGATAGGGTTCATTTGCATGCAGTCTGACCAGGTGTGACCGACATGTCGACAATACATACAATACAATGGCCACACTTCTTATGTCAAGACATTTGTGCTTCACACCTGCGAAATTTACACTATGATTTACTATTAATTTGCTCAAACAATCTGCAATCAACTGCCTATGGGATTTAAAGCTCGCACGGGATAAAGGAAGGACTATACGAGTCTATTACTCTGGACTATGAGCTGTGACCAACGTTTTTATTTTGGTCCTTAAAATTCGACGGAAATGACATGTTACAGTGTGTTGCAAGTTGCTGTTCGCTGGCTCTGTTTGATACAACCACGCAGAAATCAATAAGAAACTACACAGGAAAGATTCAATGGATACAGTTTCTTGCTACATTTTGTCTAAAATGATCATGAGATGAACTAACATGCCACCATGTAGACATCAAAACATTGGTTCCCATGTGTCTGTGTCTAGTACGTTGCAGTACATTCATTTGTTTAAATGGTTTATTTCATTCAGGCTATAGATGGAGCAAGAAATTGCTATCTTAGTGTAGCGTGTGCAATTTCTTATTGGTTTCTGCATGGCTGTGTCAAACAGAGTCAATGAACGAAAACCTGCAATGAGCTGTACAGTATCTCATTTCAATTGTCATAAGAGCCATATTTTATCCGCCAGACTTCCAAATCGTGCGATTCTGTGACAGTTACAGGTACGTGGTGATGGCATTTTAATTATATCGACCTTTGTATAGCCATATAGTCCACTGAGGCAGTCCTCGATATTCACCCATGCTGGACTTCAATTCCGATCTTGGTACTTTGGATTTATCAGTCACAAAGTACAGTTTATGTGAACAAACTGTTAGAAGAAAAGTCTTTGGCGATGATATGCAGTACAGGAATATCAGAAAAATGGTGTTGATTAAAGCATTGCATAATTTTGATTATTTATTGCAAAACACTACCTAGCTGCTATTACATTAATTGTGTGGCTTTGAAATTAGAAAGCAGACCCTGCCTATATTATACTGATTGGTTGGTTGCACCGACATACTTTATCTAGACAGTCACACTTTAAGATAACTATTTGCAAACACAGCAATTGTCAATCTGTAACTGCACACGCCAAGTTCCAAAAACTACAACATTTTATTGTTTAGAATATCTTTTGTGACATGACATCATTGGTGGCAATTGGCGATTGGCATGCTATGACACCTAGGTGGTGGTCAGAATAACTCACCTGACGTAGGTTTTGGGTCTGATCGTGGTAGAGGAGGACAGCTAAAGTTGAACTCTCGAGTACGGATTGGTTCTTTGGGCTTGTGATATAAAATAAAGAAATTGACAACATAACTATTTGGGCAATGCATATATTTTTTTTTATTTATATAAAATATGCACATTCCAGGGATATCAAAAGAGGGACAGTATTGGCAATTATGGCGAGATCCTATACAATAGTTATGTTTGACTATCGTACGAAGTGAACAAACGACAAAGTTGTACACACCTGTATATCAAAATATGAAGTCTCAAATTTAGCGGACACTTACGCTTGATAATTATTTAATAATGAATCAATGCTTATTTTCAGAGAATGGGATATTATTACACACGATAAACTTGAGGGTATCAAAAGACACTATAATTTCTTATGATTTTTATCATAAAACAGTCGTTTGACAGAAATGACAGCGCGACGTAAATATATTGAACACTTACCTCAGCCTCCTGCCCCTCTTCAAATATCTTACTCAGAGTTTTTATTGTCTTCTCGTGAGATTTCCACACTTTAAAGAAAAGAAAAAGAAAAAGGGAAAGTTTTTTACGAAACAACTGGGATGGCGAGCAGGAAAATGGTCCTGAGTATAATTCAATGTATGTATATGTATGTATGGAATACCTTTGATTATGTTGACGCGGTGGAGTTTTGAGCTATTTTTAAAAGTCAACTTGTGAGCAGTACTTGAAGACCGTTTGAACAATTTGAATGTGTTCCTTTGGAATATTTTAGGGGATTTTCAATCATATTGCGTTATTATATTAGTTGAAATATGATAGAGCTCCTACACCAACTAATTAACATAATTACGGTTCAATTTTTACTGTTTACATCCAATAACCTAATACATGTCATCATACGCATAATCAGTACTAGAAGGTACTATGATCGCAAAATCCGACACATCACAGAGAACTAAGTTCAGGCTAAGAATAGTGTTTATTACAGTTTGATAATCACGTTATGCTTATTACAGTGATGTGAACAAGTTGAGACTGGTCTTGGTGAATGACCCGTATATGCAGACGCTATCTCTATGTTATGTAGCGTGATATTCAATAGTATGTCGTAACCATGACAACGAGATAACCTATAGCTAACCCTGGTGTAAACTTCTGTATCATCAATATATCGCACACGTGACTTTTGCTCCGAAAGTGTAGCATTGAACATTTAAAGTTCCTTGCAAATAAACTAATCTTCTCTCGAATAAATATTTTAAGAATTTTCAAATCTGGTTTTGTCTGCCCCCTGTGTGCTAAAACTTAGACAAATCGGTTCTCTTGATTTAGATTAACAAATTTGTTCTAACCTTGCCCTTCCCAATGTGAAATAATGATTACATATGAGACTATATTAAGAGACTGCGCATGCGTGGACCAGGTACCGCTGATAAACAGACAATGTACTAACATTGTGAAATAATCTAACCGTTCTAAAACTGGGACAGCAGTACAAAGATTACATCTTCGATATGTTGACAAAAATAAACGACCTACGCAATTTCATTGTTTGTAACAATGGAAGCTAGTTGACTTGAAACAAAACGTCGTCTTTCTCGACAAAAATCTTTAAGTTACCAACAAATAACATTGCTACATTTGTTTTGTGTGACTTTCTGGATTTGTTTCATTTATAAGATTGTAGCCAAATCATATACGTCAACGGCTTATAATGTAACACTTCTACTGAAGTTTTTGTTATGTCCGACTGTAGATGCGTAACATTTATTTGTGTTGTGGTCTTTTGTTGGATCTACTCTGAACTGATTTATAAAATCAGAATACGTGTTTTGAGCACGTAACTACTAGACCCTCCCCCCCCGGATTTTCCCTTTCCATCTCCCGATGAAAATCATCCCTTTCCTGAATTTCCTCATTAAAAACGGCATGTCTTTAAACACTCTCCTTTATATTCTTCGCCTCCAAAAAGTATTTATTTCTGGGTTCTAAGAAAACTTGATACTGTTCTCACAGTTTTAAAGATATTTATTGGCATCTACATCGCTTCTGGTGTTTCTACCAATTGCTTGGTAAATATGACTTGAACTGGGAAAGGTACTTTGTAACAGTAACACATTTGTATTTGTAACTTGAATTCGTCTCTTTTACAGCCAGTAACCTACCCCATTGCTTGGAGCCCTGAAGAACATTGTCAGTCAGGTTTACGCGAGTCCACGTACTTATTATTACTTGCATTATTTGCAAACACTGCAAAACATTTAGAAAGAGTACCTTGCTCGAATTTCAAAGTACAAAAGTGATTATTTTAGAGAATTATCGCACTGATAGTTGCGATTATTCGCCAAATTTAAGTTGTGGTGCTATCGAGCAGACACTGGTCTTTGGCATCAAATCATTCAACGTATTAAAAAAAAAACTTTTTTCAAGGTTAAACATTGTAAAGAAGAGATTTTTTAAATTTAATATTTAACGAAAACATAAAAGAAAGGAAGAGAGAGGGAGGGAGAGAGAGAGAGAGAGAGAGAGAGAGAGAGAGAGAGAGAGAGAGAGAGAGAGAGAGAGAGAGAGAGAGAGAGAGAGAGAGAGAGAGAGAGAGAGAGAAGAAAAGAAATAAAGAAAAAGTACATTGGAATTAAAAACTTACATTCTTCCGGCGAATCATCTTTCGGCTCATAGGGTTGCAGTAGATGGCTAGTCGCTGAACTCGCCACGAAGAAGACCAAGAATAACGTCGTCCACCCCATCTCCATGTCTGTCGATGTGTGCGTGTTTGTGTGTCCCTGTACTCGGCAACGGGAGAACTGGTACACACAAGTTTTGTGTACGCTTATAGGTGGGTTTACATGTCTACACGTTTAAATCAGTTATATTTATATAGAACATCAATCAACTGTTATAAAGTTTGGACATTGTCTGTGAGATAAGTGAGATGGACTGATTCATGACCTTTCGCGACCTGCACTACTTTGTTGGCAAGCCAGGAAGAGGGATCTCAAGCTTAGGCCAAATAAAAAAAGTTGTTTGGTTCCGATTACATTCAATTGAAAAATAGGTGGGTAGGTAGATTTTTTATTTTATTTTATTATATTTTTTTTCATGAGTGAGTGAGTGAGTGAGTGAGTGAGTGAGTGAGTGTCTAGTTCAGGTTTTCCATTGTTTTCCAAATGGTCTCTGGGTTGTTCCTATCAGATGTACAGCCATTACAGATTGGAAGAATAGTTTTATATTGTCTTTTTAAGTTGATGTCAGTTTCCGCATCCACTATTTATTGCGAGACTTCACGATATTCGCGCTTTTATTACTATTTTTCTCCAATAGTTCAAACAAATTTTTAGGGTCGGCGTGAAAAACTAGGTGGGGTCGGGTAACCGGAACCAAACAACTTGTTTTATTTGGCCTTATCTAGCTGGATCAAGAGCTTTTTTTTTAGAACCACGTGCATATTTAACTGACCACAAGACAACCCGATTGGACCGACCAACCAACCGACCGACCATGCACCCACCAACCCACCGACCACTTTGGAGCTGGCAGTACAAAAGGGATCGACTGATAGGGGATTTGAAATGATTGATTGTGACTTTTCGTCTGTCCGAACACTGATGCCATCCGGACGCTATGTATGGGACGTAGTAACTTGACAACCGCAACAACTTTATGGGGGGGGGGGATTGGCATACACCCTCGTTTGGTGGCAACCGTTGTCAGTTAAATGGTATACTGTGCGCACTTTGTTTCAAAATTATTTATGGGTATTTCTTGGTGTTTCCTGAATAATATGTAAACTTTTATATTTGACTCAATTCCAAATGATCTATATATACAGTGGTTTACTTGGCTCTGAAGATTCATTCAAGAGTAGATTGAGAGATAACTTAGCTCTTGTATATCTATCATGTATCAAGGAAAAGAGCAGAATTTACGGGGGGGGGGGGGTGAAATGAAAACCATGAAAATTCTGACCATGAAATAATTTGCTCTTATAAATAATTAATTTTAGCATACACAATTCAATGATTTACCAACAAATAGGCCAAAAAAAGAGAAAGAATTGTTTCTGGTCAGTGCCCCCATCAGTTAAATACCCCCACGTCAGTCTTTTTTTTTTGTGTGTGTTTGTCCAGCCCACGCAGTCTGTATATCCATGGGGAAACACAAAAATAACCCTACTTCAGTGAAGACAACAGCAGAGCCAATCATGAACAAGCAAATGACATCTGCCCCACATACACAATTGCTCTAAAGTACTCAATAAAAAGAACAGTAACTGCCATAAATAGTAGATTGAGTAACAGGTTTGTTGAGAATTAAAAAGCAATCGCGTCATCACACCATTTTAGGCAAACTGTCCTAACCAGAAACAAGATGTTTATATATATATAGAATGATTTTTGAAGTTAACATTCATGAATGTATGCATGTTGTCTGATAAACCAACACAGAGAACTCTTAACTGCTACAGTTTTATTCATTTATTTTTTGAAAATCTGCAATAACAATGCTATTACAATTGCAGACAAAAGCATATATTTATGTACTTTTTGGCGTATTATTATATGCAAGATTCCACTCACTGGAAGGTTATTAATTTATTCATTTCCATTTCACTTTCTCTTTAAAGTGAATTCAAGTTCATCCACATCACTTTAAAGGATCAGTTAGTTGTAAAACAAAACAGTTGGCTGAAAGAGTTATAGACAAGTTGGTCCAGAACAACAGAATAATCCTATGTAATCCTTACGGCTCCACTGATAAGATAACACTAATGTAAGAACCTGGGATTGAATCCCAGGCCTTTAAGTAGACTCTCATTATAGTATATATAATTTGTCATCATAGTATTGTACAGAACTTTGACATGATAATCATTTGTACATATTCACATGATGTAATTTACAATTTTACATAAAATGTACCAATAAATTGAAAATTATGAATGAAAATTTCTAATTTCAAATGGCAGATATCATGTGTTTCCCTCTCCTGATGACGCTGGTGAGACATCAACGTAAATTTGGATTCAATTTCACAAGAGTTTGACTCTGAGTAAATATTTTCATTTATATCTATGAACCAAGTGTCCGTGAATATCTGTTCTCTAATTTTTAATTTGTGCAAAAAATTTCAAATATTCGTTTGTATGCATGAACAAATATATATATACTATACTGGTTAACTTTTTAGACGGTACAAATTCTGTAAAAATATGATATAGCAGCCAAAGTTTTAAAGAGCAAAAAGACACAATGTGCAAAATAACTGGCAAGAAAAAATTAAATGCAACACGGAAGTAAATAGTCTAGTCCTATACCTGTCAGTGTTTTCTACTATCACTATCCTCTCCACATATAGTCAAACTGACAAATTGTACCAAAAATCTAGCTAAATCTCCTGCTGGGGAAAGGCTGAACAGTGCATGTCAGTAGTAATCTATCACACACTGACAGGCAGTTGTAACTGCATGATTACTTCATTCCAACAGTTGCTCATTAATCTTAAATGAGCATGACTTTGTTTGATTAAATCATGCAATAGTGTCATCACATTTATATCAACTCTCCAATACCATTAAACTAGCGCTGCTGGGGGTAAGCACAGAATGTTGTGCTAGAGTTACCAGTTTGACTATACAGTGGAGATGATTGTAGCGATCGTAACATGTATAGGAAACTAGCATACGAAGTAAATGGAAAGTAAAAATAATCTGCGATTTGTTGTCTTATACTAATCTATGTATGTGTACTGAGCTACAGTTCTTCTGTCTACTGAGGTTTAAAATAGAGTTTGTTGTTTTCATGCTGACCTCTGGCTTGTTGCAACCACTGTCCAATTTGAGCATCAATTTTCTAAGGGGAAAAATACAAAGTAAATAAGGGTGCAGACACATCAATATAGGGTACATTGACATTAAAATTATACAAGAGTGCAATTGAGATTTATGTATTGTAAATTGAATAAAAAATTGAAAACTCAGCTTGTGCCACTTTAAGGACTAGAGACTAGCAAAAATACGTTCCAAGTGAAAATATCATATACCACAGTAAATGTCCAAAAACTATCTTCAAGACGCAAAGAAAAAAATATGAGTGAGTTACATAGCAAAATGTACTCTACCTGTCTTGCTTGGACTAATGATGGTAAATCCTGTGGTGTTGGTTCCTCCATATTTGCACAATGAGCAGTTCCATTTATAAATATAGCTGTCACTGTTGGACTAAGATTCTGTAATACACTGAGTGCGTGCCATGGATCAATTGAACCTATAGGTAAAAATGAAATTAGTACATACTGTGTGTAAGTGATTGCTTGCATCAGTGTGTGTGTGTATATACTGTTGGCATTTGCACTGGAAAGCAAGGCAGAAACATTATTGCATATTAATTACCTGTATGCAAATGAGCTTGCAATCATTTCATGTACATGAAATCATAACTGCAAAGCAGTAGTCTTTTCTCTTCTTACAAAATCTGTTGTTTTGGATAAACGTATTTAATCATAATAGCACCCTATGACTTATGAGTACCTGTGCATTGTACTTGCATTTTTGTATTTTGCATTCTTGCTTTTGGAGTTCTCTCATTTGCTATGCTTGTGAAAGTAAGTACAACTGTGGAGAACACCTCGAGCTCATGCAAATACTACAAGTATACCACACAGGCACTCATACATTATGGAGTTCATTCATTCCTATTGTTGTATGGCAAGGATCTCAAACTGTCAATATAGTGCAGTAGACAAAGTCAAAGGAAATGACAGGGCGTAAAATCTAATAAAAAGATTTAGATTGAGATAATTGCTATGCTTCTTTGTTTTCTTTGTTTCAACACTTGAATGATGCATGTGCTGATGACATGGTATATATTCACCACAGAATTTAATGAAAACTTGATGTTTCATGACCAACTTTTCATTCAAAGCCCAAATTTTCACAATTTTAAAACTGTGAAAATCCTTATTTTACTGTTCAAACAATGTACAAATAAGGTTTGCAAGGTAAACTTGAAATTTGATGTCTGCATTTTCATTTTCACATTTGTGAATGTACAGTACTTACCATTGACAAATACAATCCTCGTACCACTAGGGTGATCAGCTCCATAGTAAGAATTTGTGAAGTCAACTCTTCTATCCACTACTGAACCCGAGATATTAAATGCAGCACTACACAGTATGAGGGATGATTTCAAGTCCATTTGTGGTGAAAATGGACAGGTAGTATTAGAGTCACATGTCTGATCTAGAAAGATAAAGTGATAATAGAAATCAAAATATGACACCTTATCTAGTGTTACATCATTTTTACCTTTCATGTAAGGGAAGCTTATGTTATACTTCTGATGTCTGTGTGTCTGTGTCTGTCTGTGGACACGATATCTCAAAAACTACTCATGTTACATCATTTTTCTATGACATTATTGAACCTACTACAAATATATTTCCAAAGACTGTTACGACATTGGAAACGGAGCTTTCAGCTAAGATTAACACAAACTAAAACTATTGATGTGACACGTTAATGTCAGCCATTGAATGGATGTTGGTTTAATTGTACTCACAGTAGGGTGGTGTTTCTGATGACTTAATTCCATGATTTTACAGTGTACATTTTGTGGACTTCCAGTGTTTACGTAATAGATAGTCAACTCGTTTGGGAGCGTTATGTGCCAATAAATGAGGGGGCGTACCGAACAAGTTGTCTATCTTACTTATACTACGGCACGATTGGCTCAAACCGATATAGGTCACACCCCTAAGAATGAGTGGGCTATGGCTCCACATAACTAACCAAAATCAAGGCCTCTGATTGGCCTAGTCGGTCTCACCATAGTATAAACTGTCTTATTTACATGACGATTACATCCACACAACAGAGGCATCACTACCATTCACTTGTGTGTAATCTACCACATGCAATATCAATAGATTTACTTTTTTGTCTATCTTAGTACACTGAAAGCTTGGTTTCCACGGTTGTAACAATGATCTTAGCTCTATAATAAACCTAGCTTTTTGTCATGTTCATCCCAGCTTATATTAGCAGCACTATTAATACACTTTGTACTTTCATACTGCATGTCTGCATTTCCCTGATTTGTTGTTCTATAAATACCAAAGGTCAAAGGTTAAAATTCATACAACTTACAATAGCCAAACTGTGTACATGTTTGGTAAGTCCACTGTCGTATTCCAACTCCTTCTGATTTCGATGTAGTATCTCTCAGCAGTTTCAAATAATTGTCGAATGAGTTGTCACTACATTCCTCACCTGAGTCATTTAGATATTTCTGTACACAAAAAAAAAATAATGAAATCATAACTAGAAAGATTATGCATTATATTCTTCATCACATTCTTTGCACACTAGTCTAAACTAAAAATGATAACATTTCACAAATTTTACATAATTGTGGAGAATCATTAGAGAACAAATCTTTTTATGAATGTAGTACTTAGGTTGTAGATATATAATTTACTGCAACCCCCCCCCCCCCAAACTTTGATAGCAGCTAGTATTTGTACAACACAAAAATTAATCTATTAAAATTGGAAACACTGTGGTACTAGAAATAATGACCGTTCGATCATAGCATGTCTTCATGTAAAAAAAAACCATCTGTGTACAGAGTAAATAATTTTACATGAGAACTTGTAAAAATGTTATACAGCTTTAATATAATAAGAAATATTTCATTGCAGTCTTCACTAACATTCTGATCCAAAGGGATTTGGTAAACACAAACAGTGCGCAACTTACAGCATTGAATATTGCTAGGTTGTCGTATGGCTTTCTTGGTTGAGTCATATAACTACAGAACTGTTCGATATCCCACGTTGTCATCTCGTTATACTGTACAATTCCCATCAGTAGACTTGCCATGTTACTAACAAATGTGGCAGTATCATTTGGGTTTGAAATGTTATTACACGACAGGAAGTCTTTCTTCAGGACGTCAAACTGTTTCTCTTGAATCTTCTGATTGATTTCTTTGAAAGCCGATGCAACGTTGGCTTCACACTACAATCAAACATAATTACAAATAAAGTACAACATTTGTCACTTTAACTTATGGCTTTCTATGATATTGAGATGATTCCTCTGAATAATAAATCTTCAGGATATGCTTGACTTGTTTTAAGAGATTTGCAGGATGTCCTCTGTCCTTTAAAAGTTTGCCTGCACTTTGAAATACATTGTAGTCTGTTCACTGCTCTGTATGTTGATAGGCATTGTTAACTAGGCTAGGAGGTACAGCCAGCTAATGATGTACTATCTCAACAACACAGTGAACAGGCCAAATATTATTTTAAAGGTCTTCAAACGGAGAGATTCTCCTCAACTTGTAACAAGGGTTTACATGTAATATTGTTATAATCCTATTTTCTTGTATTCATGTACTGTAAATTTATTTACCATTAGTGTAATTGTCAAAATACTTTTCAGTCACTGTCCATCTCTCTATGTATAACCCATAACACCAAAGTAAAATGTTTTCTGTATGTACCACAATCGTTTATAGCATCCATATCAAGTGTAAAAGTATACTGTTTCATTTGCTAATTGACCACATTAGAAAGTCCACATGCTAAGGCTAGTAAATAAACCAATTAAAACAGTATACTTTTACACTTGATATGAATGCTATAAACAACTGTGACACATAGAGAAAGAGCTTTACTTCAGTGTTACCTGTTGTATTTACTTTGTAAATATACGTTACTGAAATAAATGAACTGAACTGAACTGAACAGGCCAAATACATCATGATACACTATCTGCAATACAATTTTTACCTCTTGAGAACCTTTAACCACTGGGTCAGCTAAACTGGCAGCAACAACTTCATTGTAACCTTCAAAGTTAGTCTCAGCTTTAACGGGGGCCGATGAAGCAATGGCACCATACACCAGATGAGGATACTGTAGGTAAAAGAATAAATCATGTTGATAAAGTGAATACAGTAAGATTGTTGGAATCTTCCTCTTAAGCAAAGAAAGTATGTAGTCAAGAGTCTTGAATCTATGAAAACCTGGGTACCACAGTCATTTCTGTTGATAATTGCAATAGTAACTGAAACCCTTTAAAATTTTCATTTAATCCTCATTTAATGAATATAAATTGCAAACTGATTATGTTGTACAAGAAAAAAGAACCTCCAATGACGGCTGGAAGGTCTTACCAGAATGGAAATAATACTCCTCATTTCATAGATTATATCATGGATAGTGGACCCCTCCACTGTCCATGATAGTATATCTTTACTATATTTTATTTCACTAGTTCAAACACAGTGAAACATGCAGAGACAGGCAGGTGACAGACATACAGGTAGGCAGATGGCAGACAAACAGGTGACAGACAGATAGACAGACGTACAAACAGACAGACAGACAGCCAGGTGACAGACATACAGGCAGACAGACAAACAGGTGACAGACAGCTAGACAGACAGACAGACAAACATGTGAGACAGTTAGACAGACAGACAGACAGACAGACAGGTGATAGGCAGGCAGGCAGATGACATAGACAAACAGGTGACAGACAGTTAGACAGACAGACAAATAGACAGAGAGAAAGAGAGAGATGCACATACATACAGACAAAGAGACAGACTGGGAAAGTATGTCATGCAGTCAGACTGACAAAATTAGTAATATCAGTACATGTATATTGTTCCTTTGGCCTTAATCTGCTCACACCTATGTAAAGTAACTTGAAATGATAAATTGACTACTACATATCATTGTTTTTTTCATGCATCCTACTAGTACCTTTAACCTGAACCATGCAGACAAAGCACCAGGGTAAGAACCACCAAAACATATCCATGTATTCTTCTCTGTAAGATCAAACTTGGATTGTGCAAAACTGTGAAATGAGGCCAGGTCAGCTAACCTGTAAAATAATAAAGACAACAATTATGAGTCAAAATCATAAAATGTTTCAAGTTCACATGTTCTTGAAATGTACCCACATTTCATATATCAATGAATCTTTATGCTGCAAAAATATCACAATATCTGAAATTAGCATAAACACAATTCTGTGTCTGTTTTCTTTTTTTTATATGAGCTGGTACTCAAAATAAAAAATTATTATTTTTATAAAATTGCTTCATGTACAAAATGATACATCAGTGTTATAGTCTGTCTGTCAGTTCATCTGTCCACCCACCCGTTCATGCATCCATTCGTCCATCCATGTATGCACATATGCATGCAAAAACACAGCATACCAGACATAATATAGACTAAGAAGAAGCTCCTTACGCTTGTTGACTTGATAGATACTGCATCTGTTTCAGTTCAAGTCCATCAACATTGATACTAGCACCATAAAATCGATGTTCTACAGCAACTATAAGTGCCCCATACTTCTTAGCTAAATCTACATGTTCACCTGACAACATAACAAAATTTGGCATATATTAGGTAATGATGTGATGCACTGAATATCCGTACAAGTGATTGATATTTCTTTATTTGTTTAGAGAAATACCCTTGAGAACTTTTATTTAGAAATGTAGTAGTTTGTCATCATGAAGGAGAAGTTCCAAAAAAGTTTCAATAATTTCAATAAACTGATCACAAACAGAAGGAAAAGTCCAAACCTTACTATGCAGAATGGTAACACAAACTTTTGATTTATTATCAGATGAATAAAACTAAAGTTGCCCTATATACTTTCACACTTCTTCAGCGATCACTACACGACTGATAAAATTGGGATTGACAATGTCGATATGTACACGTAAATGTTTGTGTATTCATTGTGTAATCAGATGGTCGGACTAAACTATTCCTTATGGAGGTTTACTTCTATAGTTGGCGAGGAAAAAATTATTTTCATCATGGAAAGATACACAGGAGCCGTTGCACAGTGTTTCACATTTTATTTATATTGCTCTATACCATATGTAATAATGTATTGAGCACTGTTTACTCCAGCATAGACATTTTACATATACCAAGTTTATATATATATATATTTATAGTTTTCAAGGTTGACAAGATTTTAAAACATTGCAACTATGTAATGTTGATATATCATGACTATCATTGATCAAACACTACAGACATTTGACAATCATAGGAAGCACATTGAACAGTGTCCTCCAAAAATAAGGGAAGTGATTCTATTTACAAACCTATCTCAACAACATATGATCCCAGACCTCTTTCCCCTGCAATGTATAGGAAGACAGGACCATCAGGTTTATTCCAATATGTAGGATTGACCCAGTATCTTTGCTGGTATGTGTCCTTCACCATTGGATCAAAGTGTTCTAACGGTTGCATCAAGAATTGGGCTTCAAACTCAAACATAGGTTTACCAACGAGAGGTATCACATTTTGCCATTTTTGTTTCTGCTTCAGTGCTTTTTCTCTTCTCTGTCGCTCTACCATTTCACGAAATTTCCAGAAGCGTGTCCCTAAAGTAGATAATTTTATGGTGATAATACAGACATATGAATAGTACAGTTTTCTAACCTTCAGACTTGGTCCATTGGTGTCTTGTTAATCTACCCCAGCCCACTTAGAAATTTACAAGAAATTTTAGAGGAAAAGTTCACTAGTAGTACACCATTGTAATCACATGTTATTGACAATATGAAATAATATAAAATGGTATTATTAATATTTTATGCATAATAATCTGTATGAACAGTGGGAATAATAAAAATATGAATATGCAGCATGTTGACTCTTATAAAAACTGTTCTCTTTCATAACTTATCAAAACTAAGACCTGTGAGTTTCGGTTTCACATCCTGCAAAAGAATGCAAACTTCTGTTAATTAAAACTGACATGTTGACGTCACAAGTTTTTAACGGTGTCATGGCTCTATGGCTACAGAGTGGTTTGTACTTTGGGGGCTGTTTTAAAGGAGTGGCACAAGGAACAGACAGTCATACCTGATAGAGCTGAACAACACGTATCTTAGCCACAGTTTAAGGGATCCTAGATGTTTACTCTGACGTTTAATAATAGTGATACATGTAAATTGCTCCCCACACACAGAATTCGTTTGGTAATCAACAAGACACTCTTGTCCTGCTGTGCACTAATTACATAAACATCTGATAAACTTTCTTCAAATACTATTGTATATATTCAGAAATATTTGTATGATGCAACATGCACCGTCATCACGTGCTGTGCCTGTATTCTTGCCAATCATAGTATCACATCCTTCAATATTGCTCATTACTACCACACATTATATAACAGAACCCGACTTTAAAATGTATATCAGTCACATTTTGAGAATATTGACTAAAACAATTAATCAAATCGTGGATGTATACTGGTTATTAACTTCTAAAATGAACGATGTACAATGTTCATTTATGTGGTTTGAAATGGTACATATCGTTACAATGGTGCATTGGTAGAACGCATCATGTTTGCATATACATATACCGTATATACGTACCTAATATTGCATTTGACACATCAAGTACGCAGAACAGCAACAGTGATATCGCGATGAGCCTCATTCTGTCTCTGCAATAAGCGTTTAGATGGTGGGAAATCGCTGTTAGGCCGCTGAAGCAGATATGCACCGACCAACTCTACCAGTGCTACAGGCGAAAGTGGAAGATCACAAGACTCACACACAGAAGCTCGCACGTGATTTAGAGATCTAAGGTCACCTGAGGTCATCCTTACGTTTTGTTGATATGTTTTCCGAACTCCTCTAGCCTTAGATGCATTGTACCACTTAAATATTAATGCACAAAACAGACTGAACAATGTTTCGTTAACTGTGTGTCAAAATGTAACTAAAAGCATGCATTAAATGCGAAATTATATGCACGTATAAAGCTTAACAAGCTAAAGGGTTTTATAAAAATTTGCAAGCATAGGGAGTATGAATGAAGCCTCGCTTTCGTCGCAACGTTGCGCTTATGTCGATGGTCGCAGGTTGTTCAAGAGTAACAAATAATGGCTGGTTATGATGAATACTGTGTATTTGAAGAAAGTGATGACGAAGATCGTATGATCGATAGGTATGTAAGACATTTCGCACTACTTAGTGGCACACGTAGTGTCGCATGTAGAATGGTAAACGTTCAACTTATTTTGGTAATGTTGCATGGTCTTGCATTGATCAGATATCCCTTTTATCATCATTCATTGTCAATATTACTGGTAAAATCAGGGGAATATATTATTTGCAAGTGTAGCCTAGTTTGGTGATACATCCAGTATATATTGTCAGATCTTAGACTGTGTTTAGGGTCAGGATTTAGGATCTGAGAAGACCTAGGAAGTTTTTAAATGACTATGCATACAAACATGAGAAATAAAGGCTTCTATGCATGGATGCCATTGAGGTATAACTTTCCTAGTCCTGCTTCCATGACGGTGCACGAGTCTGTATTACTGACTTGACTCTAATCTCAGAATCGAGTCCCGAATTCCTCCGTATGCAAGCAGGACTATAACTTTCCAGGATCAAGGATCCCCCCTGTATAAAATGAATATGAAATTGAGATTGAGAGACGACTTCATCTCTGTCTGTCTGTCTGTCTGTCTGTCTGTCTGTCTGTCTGTCTGTCTGTCTGTCTGTCTGTCTGTCTGTCTGTCTGTCTGTCTGTCTGTCTGTCTGTCTGTCTGTCTGTCTCCCTCCCTCCCTCCCTCCCTCCCCTCTCTCTCTCTCTCTCTCTCTCTCTCTCTCCCCCCCTCCCTCCCTCCCTCCCCCCCTCTCTCTCTCTCTCTCTCTCTCTCTCTCTCTCTCTCTCTCTCTCTCTCTCTCTCTCTCTCTCTCTCTCTCTCTCTCTCTCTCTCTCTCTCTCTCTCTCTCTCTCTCTCTCTCTCTCTCTCTCTCTCTCTCTCTCTCTCTCCCACACACAAACATATATTACTGACTGAACTATAATGAATTTGTGTTTTAGACATATGGTCACAGTCCTGCTATATATAGAGGGACTGTGATATTGTGTATACATAACTTAACAAAATGTGTAGAAGTAAAAATCAGATTGTGATTTTCAAAAAGTAAATGAATGTACAGTACATGTGTGATAATAATATTCTGTGTGTGTGTGCGTGTGTGCGTGCGTGCGTGCACGTGTGTGTGTGTGTGTTTGTGTGTGCATGTTTGTTTGTGTGTGTGTGAAGTCATTCCTACAACATGCTGACATGAAAGACCTAGTGTCTTGAACAGGACTATAATACTACTAATGTGGTGCAAGGCCAACGACTGGCTAGTAATAGATACATGTATGTATATAATGTGTATGGGTGGAAGAACATGTTTGGTGGATGGTTGATTATTACTGATTATACCTGGGCACATTTTGTAGAAAAACTGTGCATTTTATTATGTTGATGCCAATTCATAGTTTTTTTTTTCAGTGCAACATTATACACTTGTACATTTCAAAGTATTGTATTTATCTTTGTAGCTCAGACGATGAACTTGAAATCATACTACATGGAACACCTAAGCAGAAGAGACGATTGAGTCGTAGTCTTAGTCGGGGTAGTTTAGACCTGACTGATGCATCATCTAGTGGAGATGAATTTGAAAAAGAGGTGGAAGCTGAACTGGATGCAACTATGAAATCATTAGAAGAAGAGCATAAAAATATGGGTAAGAACTTTGTGTGTAGATGAGGTAACCAGTTGATGAATCTACTACTTTAATATTGCTTGAGAACATGTAAAACAGTGGACTGCTTGTGTTTGAGGTTAGAAATGTTGTTGATGTTTGTGGGTTAAAATATACTAGTATTTTTTACTACCCCTAGTCAAAAATATGTATTTCCAGTTATAGATTCAAACTAACCCTAACTCTTTACTTGACTGCATTTGTGGTCCACTGTTTTACATACATTCTTGCCACATTTCTAGCTACCTTTCCTCTCTGTCAGCTTAGAATTTTTAAATGAAAGAAGTGAAATATATAATGGTGAAAGCTTCTCTATGTCAAACTTTTGATATTTGACATAAAAAGGAGAATGGCTTTGTTTCAACGTAATATAGTATGTTTCCTATTTTTTTGTTTCAAACCTATTTTTGCTGACTTTCAGTACATGTATTTAGTTCATGATCATTACAATGAACTGTATGTTCCTTCTTTACAACCTGTGTTACAATGCAGGAGTGGTAGTCATGGCAATATGATGAATGAAGAGGTGATATTGGGTAATAACCTCATGTTATACAGTCTGGATTTATACCGTACATTACAAATCACACATAGTTAAATTTTGATGTTCATATATCATACCCTCCTATGTTTTGACCTCAGCGCATTTTCCCCCAACTTTGTAGGTGTTCACACTTTACCAGATGGACAAACTGCATCAACATCAAAAACACCAGACAAAGAAAAAAAACGAGCCACTGGAGATGAGAAGAAAATAGATGATGAATTCTATGATGATATCTACTTTGATTCTGATATAGAGGATGAAGAAGACAGACCACCCAAGGACAAAAAACAGAAAAGAGGTAAGGTGTTGACAAGGTGAATTCAGATCAACGCTTTATGCACCTGAAGATGATTAGCCAAAGTCAACTGTATACCACCCATTTCATGTTAGTGTTAACTGGCTGTGTTTGATACAACCACACTGAAACCATTAAGATGGTTTGTCAATGACTGAGTGGTTAAACCACTTGCCTCTTACCACTGCGGTCGGGGTTCAAACTCATTCTGGGTTTGATTGAATTTACCACGCTGTAAGTAAGAAGAGTGTTGTTTAATTTGACTCAACCAAACAACGCAGATTTTCCCAAGGTACTCTGGTTTCCTCCTGCACTAACATTGAACACATGAGGGACGGACAGCCCTCACTGGATGTCTTGGGAGACAAGTTTGTATATATACTTACAGAACTATCCAGTATGATGATTATTAGTATTATATTATAAAATAGTCCATTCCTGAAAGTATATTTCTTGTACTTCATTTATTTCAGACAAAAGGAAACACAAGGTACTCACCAATGATGAACTTTTCTACGATCCAAATATTGACGATGAAAATGAACGCTGGGTGGAAAAACAGCGAGAGAAGTACAGAACTGTTCAGTCAGAAAATCCTGGCATGAAGTCGAGTAAAAAAACAGAAAAGAAAGGACGTACTCAGAAGAATCAACCGAAAAATCCTACTTCTGATGCAGTTTTGAACTGTCCTGCTTGTATGGCATTGCTGTGTTTAGACTGTCAGCGACATGATGTGTATGTACATCAGTTTAGGGCAATGTTCGTCGTCAACTGCGCCATTGTGCATGACGAAATCCTACGCTACAAAGAACCAGCGAAACAAAGTAACAGAAATCGGAAACAGAAAAGGTTCAAGCCAGAGTATGTTAAAGCTGAGGGTAGTGAAGGTACAGCTAGTTCAAGTGCAGAGGAGATTTATCATCCTGTCAGATGTTCTGAGTGTAATACTGAAGTTGCTGTCTATGATAGCGATGAAGTCTTTCACTTTCATAATGTGTTGGCTAGTGCACCATGAATGAAGTTTACTCGGGTTTAAATTCTTGGAATTTCTTGTAATGAAATTCCACTAAACTGCCATCATGAATTTTCATATTCAGACTTGAAAATGTATCTCAAAATGTCTCTCATAAAGTGAGAGTATGTATGCTGGTTTTACAGTCACAGCATGAATTTGTTCACTTCTTTTTTTTCACAGTGATCGTCCTTTTGCATGATCAAATCGCCATTTTTGTACGGTCAATGCGACTTTTATGTTGTAATGATTATTTACTTGATGTGGGCTTTGATTGGTGCTTTTCATGGCACAGTCAGTAACCCAACAGTGTTATGTTTATATGAGCGGCTTCAAAGTTGAAGTATGGTATATCACACCATATATCTGGTCATCAGAAAGACAAAAGGATTTTATAGTTTGGCCACTAGGAGTGCTGTTCAGAAGCAGTAATTTAGCTTCCATTGAAAAGTCATTATTTAACTCTCCCACTGTAAAAGTTGGTTGCATTCTCACCTATTCAAAGCATTCTGCTACCGATAACATTTTTTTTTTCAGATGTTGTTATTTTTTAGGAACTCAGAGTTGGCTATCTTTTTGTTCATGTATATGCCATGTGATTTTAGCCGATATTTTTTATTATGTAGTGCCCTCTTGCAATGCTTCTCCTCTTGAAATTACTGTTACTAGGTAGGTAACCAGAATACAGCCTATTTTGCATGTATTTTACCTTGCATAAGCTGTCATAGCATTTGAAATAAAAATACAAAAATTATTTACCGTTATTTCATCTCTAGGTAAACTTTGAAGAAAATGTATATTGAAGTCATCAACCTGATGACATGCTAAATCTACTGTGTACAAGTAAACATTTTGATTCCAATTCTGGCTTTATTTTTGTTATACACTAATGTTTTTTCTGTAGCTATAAATAAATATCTGTACAAATCAAATATTTAGTGTGTCACTTGTACTTTCCATGAAGACAAATAAAGGGGAAACTTATGTATTTTTTTATCCGTCTGGTATGTAACATGGTTTCTTACAGTAGATATGTAATTCTGTTTCAAGACTTTTGTAAATAAAGCTTTGGTTTTTTTTTACAAAGTGAAAGCTGGCTACTTGAGATATCATTGTAACATTACCAGTATTACATTACAGTAATGCTATTTCTGAAAATTGGGGAAATACAAACATTGAAGTAAATTCTGAGGAGTATGTAGAAGGTATAAGAAGTATAGATGTAAATATTCTATCACATCTCAGACCACAAATTTTTTTTTTGTGGTCGGAGATCAAGTCAAATGAATGGAGAATTACAAAGAAAGGCTGGTAATAGGTTGAAATTTGAAGAAATTGATTGTCAGGTGTTCACTCAGTCATACCGGTACTACACCCCAGGGACTGACATTATGGTAACTCAGTGGACTTATGCAGAATTGATTAGACCAAATAAATAGTGACCAATTGCATGACTTGTTCTCCTTGTTATTTTGGGGTCAGAAAGATGAGACAAACCACTCTCCTTTTTGCATATTGTACGTTGTTTTATAATATTCATCTTCATATCATAATCCACAGTGTCATAGTTTAGAGATCTAAATGATGATTGCAGAATCTAGAAAATTATGTGTAGTTGAGTAAGCTTAGTCAAATATGGTAAATATACAAATATAAAAAGAATAACTATGTCTGATTTCAGTTGTTCATAGTTGTCTCAATCAAGTGACCTGTGACTTCCTTCCAATCTGCCATTTCCTTCTTCATCAACTCGGTTATAGAATCAAACACCAGAGGGCGGCACAGCTATGTCCAATCCATGGCTTTTTTGTAGGTATACCTGTGTCAGTATGCACCATGCAAAAGTGCATTCGAAAGTCATTTATCCTGATCAGAATACAAAAATTTATCCTGACCGAGGTATGCATTTATCCCATGATTATTCCTGACTATAATACATGGAAAACTACCATCTTCTGTTTTTTGTTACATCTTACCTATCTCTTCTATTCTATTTTAAACATATCTTATACATGTATATATTTTGGGTGATCAGACTAATTTCTGTATATATGAAGATTATGTGATTGCTGAGCAACGAGGAAAGCAATATCTACTTCATCATCACATCTGTCCTTCTGTTTCACAAATAGTGCGATGAGATTAACTGCAGCGATATATACCATTATTTGGAGGGATGGACTAAAATTCTACATGTGTGAAGGTTGGGTGATTGTATAGCAACAATGATGTATGTGATCCAGTTGCATATATGTGATGATATCGCTTACTGCATAGCAACACAAATGGTGTTTATGTGATTACTGCATGGCAACATCAATGATGTGTGTAAGAATGCGATCAACTTGAAGTAAATAATGACAAGGATGTCAGATGAAGCCAGATCGAACAGGAACACAATTGTGATGCTGATCACATAAATTTTGGCAGATGTACAGCAATACATCATTCACACCAACACACGTGTAGTTTCAAGCAAATTCAAATGGCTCTGTACATTTCATTCACACCAACACACATGTAGTTTCAAGCACATTCAAATAGCTCTGTATATTTCATTCACACCAACACACATGTAGTTTCAAGCACATTCAAATAGCTCTGTACATTTCATTCACATCAACACACGTCGTTTCAAGTACATTCAAATAGCTCTGTCCATTTCATTCACACCAACACACATGTAGTTTCAAGCACATTCAAACAGCTCTGTCCATTTCATTCACACCAACACACATGTTGTTTCAAGTACATTCAAATAGCTCTGTCCATTTCATTCACACCAACACACATGTAGTTTCTAGCACACTCAAATGGCTCTGTACATTTCATTCACACCAACACACATGTACTTTCAAGCACATTCAAATAGCTCTGTCCATAAGTTCATTGAAACATCAAAAAACATACACAGCTGGTAAATTTTGATTTCATCTGTTTACTGGAGTATTCAAATAATATTCCACATCTACAAGTACAGAAGACACAAAAGTACTGTGAAGTAAAACTTTTTATTAAATAATAAAATATTTTACTGAAATATCTACAAGGAAAACTAGCAGTAAAAACTAACACCACGTGATTAGAATATATTTTGGTGACCCTTCACCAAAAATTCTCAATATGCGGTGATCTAATGGACCCTATTTTCTGCTACATAACTAGAGCCATTGAAATGCATGCACATTTATTTGGCACATAACTGACAGTGTTTCGCTATGGGTAGTAACAGTACTAGGTAAAAAGTACATGAGATCCCCTGGTCTTTTACTTTTACAGGGGTTCCCCATCAAAATTATGGTACAAAGGATGACACTCCATGCAAAGTTTACCAGATTTACTTTCTCTTGTTACCAAGCTTCCCAAACCTTCACAAAACACTGATAACTTGTGTACTCAATGACAATGATTTTGACTGTAATAATTAAGATTTTAAATCAGATGCAATTTCATTTCATGGTTTATATAAAAAAAAAACTACTGATGTTCTTTAAGAAAACATCAAAAACAAATATGAACGGTGGACCAAAAATTGGACTACATTAGCAAAAATTTAGTGATGAGCTGTTTGTACAATAGCATTATTTACAAAAAACTGTCAGAGTGGAGTTTGAATCTCAATATTTGTGGCCTGTGGCCTCTGCTGCAAATGGTTAGCTAACACTGCTAATAAGTGCAACAGTTGAACTCAAATTTGCCAAATGCAGTTTAGATGAAAAAAAAAAGACTTGTTAATAGAAGAGGCCATGTGTGCAGTTAACATGAACCAAGTTTTTGAAACACCAGTTCATATGAACTGACTAGACAATGGCTTCTGTAATTTGCATTGGCAGTGTGTTTGCCATGAGATTCACACTTCCAAAAATTGTATGTGTTCCTGCACTAAATGTAAGGCATGGTTTTAAAGATATAATACCATGTATCAGCTGGAATTGACAAATTACCCTGTGTCCTGTACACTACAGTAGTTTGCAGACCATGTGCATTTGGTGGCTTTCATTTTGAAATTCATTTGCGGCGTGTATCACAGATGGTGCACACATTCTGATTCACATGATCATTCATTTCAGAGATAGGTCATGATTTCATTGTTTATATGAAATAAAACCTTCCAATTACCATCAATTGATTTGTATGCTTTGGTTGATCTGCAAAATCACACAATTCATTCAATCAATTTATAAAATGTCATTATTGTGACAGAAAAAATTGTCAATTGCAATTTTTTCATCCGTTTTCCCAAGTGTTTTTTTTATTTTTATTTTTTACTCTGGACAGGCAGTATCTACACAACAATCACACAGGTAGGAAGCATGGAAGAAACATAGCATTGGTCACTCCAAAGCAAAGTGTTTCGTTGTCACATTGAAATTATGTATATTATGTACTACATTGTGAAATGTTAGTGCTCATATAAAGTAAGTGTGAACTGTAACATTTTGCAATAGAAAGCTCTCCTCATAACATCGTGTTTCGGTAGCGGGTAAAGTAGGCAAATTCTACCCCAAACTCTCATGACATTTACCATGATTCTTGACCGGAGTGATGGTACAAAGTCTGGAAATCTATTTAAATTTTACAGGATCCTCCCTGTTACCAGGGTTCTCAAAACATGGCAAAAACACTTGCATGTAGTCCTTTCTACACCATGCTATAACCAACAGCTGTCCCCAGCCACACTCACGCAGTCAACTAAACATTGCATTGTTGCACTAAACGTACATAATGTATTACGGTCTGAAAAAGGAGAGTTAGAAATATTGTACATGTACTAATGTGTGATACTAATTGTAGTGCATTAATAAAATCCTGCTTTGGATGACCAGTCAACCTCTGTGGGTTCTCACAAGAGAAGATCAGTACAAAAAATGTAGTTCATCCACAAGTGAATAATTCTTATCCTGTTATATTACTTCTGCTTCATAAAACTATGGTTCATACTTGATTTTCAGAATACGTACATGAAGTTCCACCAGGTGACAGCAAAATGTTTCCAGGAGTTAGAACTGGTAATTCTACAAGTCATTTCTCTGACCAATAATTTTCTACCTGACTTTGAACTCCAACTCTGTTTACTTGTAAATACAAATAACCTTATCAATATAAATACTGTAGTAAGAACTGAAACTCACTTTTCAAAAAAAAAAAAAAAAAAAAAAATTCAACTGCACTTCATGTAAGATGTAGGCTCCCAAATGGGAGTAGAAATGAACAGGTGTTTTTTATGGCAGTTTACAGTGCAATAAGAAGTTGCTATAAATTGTCATGATCTGTTATAAAATGAATGGTCATACCATTAATATCTTCTTTTTTAGTGCCTCAAAAAATGCTGTACAGTCAGTAAAAATCTCACGACATAGACATCACACACTGACAGAGTCTTCAAAAAGTCCCACAAGGACTGACTGTTTATCTCAGTTCCTTTCTGAATTATGTACATGGCATAAAGAATTAAGTCAATCATCTCGCCAGTGACAACCGTCTGATTCCACGTTTATTTTACCACAGTACTTGTTTGTACAAGTCTGTTCTTTTCACACAAGGTTAGCTGATGTGCTTCCACTTGCTACAGGAACTGCTAACTGACCAGCTGGTATGATACCAACAGGAACAGCTGAAAAATTTGGTGTATTACTAGGTACAGTTGACCCTATTGCACTGCTCACAGCAACAGGTGTTGGTGCAACAACTGAAGAGTTAGGATTTTGAGATACAGCCACATTTACTCGGGAGGGCACAGCTGCAGACAAAGATTTGGGAACGACACTGGTTAACATGGTTGGGACAGGTGCTGAGGTAATGGCTGGTTTAAATTTCGGTGCCTGTTTAACTGGTGGTGACTGTACGGGTAGCCTTGATGGCACACCACCACTGGGCTGTGGATACAGCACATGCTTTCTTTTACTAAGTATTGTACTTGGATATGGAAATCCTGCATTGATGCTCATAGACCCTCCCTCTCCAAGACCGAACACAGGGTACAACGCCGACACAAACTTAGTGTGGACTTTCACTAATGTGGTCTTGTCCTCTGCATTCACAAATTCCAAGACTCCCTTCTCCCTGTCAAGCAGTACACCTAACCTCGTTATGGAAGGTGTATACAGGGAAACTGGATTCTGGTGGCAATTATGGATGAAGGTCATTCCTGCCTGTGGCTGGTATTTGACACACCACGATGCGGCATTATAACCAAGGAAGTGAGAGCGAGCTACTTGTCTAAATGCAACACCAATAGTAAAAACACAATTCCTGACAAGAATTTCCCAGTAGCATTTTTCAGCTGGTAAGGGTTGACTTCCAAAGATGCTGGTTGACATACCCTAAAAAAAAATCCAGAGTGAAAAATGTATCAGATAACATGCTACACATATTTACAGCTAAGATGCCTTCTTACAAGGTAAATGAAAACAATGCATGCATTTTATGCATAAACTGCAGCATCCTGTGCTCTATCTAGAAAGTAACGATCATGTCATGTACATTTGTATATGAAAAAGAAATATTTTTGTGTAAATGTATTGTATTATTTTCAAGAAATCAAACAATGGAATCCAAGTTTCTATGGCAGCAGTATAGCCTGGGGGAAATCTCTCAGAAGCACCTTGACATAAAGCAATACAAAATGTTGTTCATTTGGTTGCAAACTGAACAGCCCAGTGATGTACAATCACAAAATATGTAATACAACTGGGCTGTAGACTGTAAGATCATGATGGTTTGTGTTGTTCAGCCCTAATCAGTCTTCTGTAGGTGCTCGCTGATTGGCATTACATTACATGTTGTATCTTACTGGGGTTGTAATTGTGGTTCAAGTAATTACTTAATTACATTACTGCCTAAGGATTCACAGCCAAATGATTGTGGGGAGGCACAAACTGACAACTTGCAGATTCTGAGTGGGCCATGAACCATTTCAAATCCAAATACCAGGAGATACATAACAACATAGTACTACTGGAACCTAATATCAGTAGCGTTAAAACTTAAAATCTCATATATTTATTCTAATCTCATGTAGAGTTTCTTTATGCAAGTATTACTACACAATTTTCTTTTTGAATAATTTGAATATTAAGTGCAAATTCTTAAAATAGCGCCAATGGTATTGTAGCATGGCTGCACAGATTGTGTTGATTTTGAAAAAAAAAAAATTTATCCGCATATGCCAATCTATCACTTTTGTTACCTATGCAGTACACAGTAAAAGAAGGATGCAGTAAACAAAAATAATTGATAAAGAATGATGTAGATCTTGACTGATGAATACCACACAACTTGATAAAGGTAGACATCTTTATGAACAACATGGTGGTGCTATTAGACCTACCTCAAATGGAGTTTGAGTGTCTGGCGTACATGTACATGGTACCACTTCTCTATTTTTATTGTATACAATCTGCTTGGGATTGAGGACTTCTATGAATGGATGTGCTGTACACTCATCAAAGCACACATCAAAAGCTGAAACACAAAGACATATTGAGTGCAGTTATAAACAGAGATTTAATGTACCATGCACTGTAAACTTGGAATTTTTTGCTAGATTTATTTTCACTTACTTTGCTAGAAAACAAGTAGTAGTACTGAAAATGCCTGAAAACAACGTACCAGTCTGGTAATTAGTGAAAATTAGTAGCTGAAGACTGTGAAATCGCAAAAATTTTCTAGTAGCAAAAACTATCTCTACTTCACAGTACATACTTATACATTTGTATTACACACTTCTTATTTGCAGTATACATGAAGTTGGAAGTCATGAACTTGAACATATGGGGAAAAAAATGTCTCTGGTGCAAAACATGGCAAAATTGATCAATGAGAACTTCCTGAGAATAAATACCTACAATGTAAGTGGAGAGAGAAATATCATTAATTTCAAAATTGCTGTACACAAGTTACTTTTAGAGTCTGAACTGTTTTGTACTTGGCATTTAGAATAGCTGGTCACTCAACCAGTAATTCTAAAATGGGTGTCTAGAATATATTATCAGTAATGTCCTGCCAATAGTTTTGTTTGCATCTAGAGATGTTTAAAGGCTAATGTCGGATTACGATTAAAATTTGGACAAGAAAAAAAGCTGTCCATCAGTGTAACAGAAAAAGTAGTCTTCAAAAAAAAAAGAACGAAGCAAATGTGGGTATGTATTTAAAACAAATAGTGAAATCCCTTACCCTTTATTTGATGAGTCCTGTAGAGATACGCAAGTTGGTTGTATTCTCGAGTTCTGTTCCTACATTGATAATCCTGGTCACTCTTATATTTCACAGACAAGATTTTTAATTGTTGAAGTTTCTTCTTTGGTGGCTTTCCAATAACAGATATTGGTGGTGTTTTCCTCTTCTTAGCTTGGTTACTCATCAGGTCCTTTTGAGCATTTGAATTCGGAATTAGATGCTGAGAGAGAGTTGGAAGCTGATAGGTGGAACTAGCTGCTCCACTAACATATTGATACTGTGGTTTGTAAGTTGAGCGAACACTTACATTTGATGTTGGAGCTTTTCCTTTACTGGTTTGACTTATCCCAGCACTGGCCTGCTGGTACTGTACTTGTGAAGACACTGGCAAGACTACATATCTACGTGAAGATGGATCCATCTGGTTTGTTTTCTGTTGTCCATAATTTGCTATAGTCTGTAAGCTCATCATAGTTGGAGCTTGGGTCCTTGCTGGTATAATTCCAGTTGGAACAGCAATTTGACTATTGATCACACCTGCTCGCATGACTTGCAAATTCTGTGACTGAGAAGGTGACATGAAGTATTGTATATTTCGTTGAGAGGCTGACTGCTGTGATGGCTGTGTTTGCTGTCTGTTTGTTTGTGTTTGGTATGCCTGAGATAAAATTACTGGTCGAGACTTTGCACTGGCCATATGATTCCTTACTCCTATTTGATGGGATGGAAACTGTGCTGCAGTATTTGTGGCTTGCCTAAATGCAACATTGTTATTGACAGCTGATGTACCCTGCTGTGACTCAAGATGATAGGATGGTGGCAGCTTTTCCAGTTCACAATAGGAAGCGATCATTTCCATGGCTTTTTTGGTATCCCCAACTGCAGCTAGAACACTATCCGATTCATCTGTTGAATTCTCCTTGTCCTTTTTGGCTAAATCACGAAGGGGATAAAAGGGTTTCATCACATTTATTACACTGCATACAAACCAAGTGATATCGTGTCAATTAAAATTGTCAAATCTACTAGTATATCCTGGCGAGTAAATGGCAACCATATATCTATATTTCAGATTTTCAGACAAAGGAAAAGGATATGTACAGGTGGGTTTTTTGGGTATTTCTTTTTTTACATTACTTCCAATATTTCACTCATGCCAGATGAAATACTTTTTCCATGAAATTATACAAACACATTCAGGGGTGAACAAATCCACTGGTCCTGGGTCCAAGACTAGCGATTTTTTTGGGTGGACCACGCAAATTTTACCTTGTCTGGTCAGTCGGACCAGTACCTTACTGTTAATAACTGTTAAAAAGTCATCTGAATATACAGATTCATTGGTAAGATTTAATGTTTCACGTTAGCGGGACCTGAGACAACTAATTCTTTCAGCAGGACCACTGGATTTTTTAATGCACTGGTCTGGGGACCACCAGTTCACAAAATGATTTGTTCACCCCTGACATTATGTATATGAACATAAACGTCACTTTTTTTCAACAAATTCCCTGCTGTACACACAAACTTTATATATATTAATCAGAACCCCGCAACACCTGTTTTTAATTACGGACCCTGCAGCAAAATCAAAGGAATACCTTTTCTATCAAGTTGCTCTGTTATTGAATCTACCATGGTCTTCTTACTTCTCCTCAGTAAATCCAATTTCCGTAGTTTGTACTTTCTATTAATGTATACTTCCATGTTAAATTCCAATGGCATGCAAGTATCTTTCATTGCTTGATGGTCTTCGTTCAATATTTCCACAAGATTGGTGGCTAGTATGAATCTGTTCTTGATGTCAACAGCTTCCTGTATTGAAATAAAAACGGCGTTTCATTCAGGTGACTTTTTAATTACGTATGATCAAGATTCAGTCATGAACATGTAAACTTTGTATAAGTTATATATAAAACTTACATGTGAGGTGGTCCCACATATTTAGTAACTAGTATGTATAGCATTTATGTCTATTGACATTTTTCATCGAATCCTCTCGATCTCTCTTTTACTAGCGACCACCCTGGCATCCAGACTAGTATAGCACTGAGCTGTAAGTACACTCAGGGGAGTAAAGAGTTTGGTAAAGAGGACACTGTTATATGTGTATACGCAAGTAAGTATGTCAATTTGTACTAGGGAGAAAGTTGTGCTTGTGATTTCATAACTTTAGAATGTCATAAGACAAATACATCACGAGTACTAGAAATTTAACCAATACATACAACTTAATTTGATACAGCTCAGCACTTTCACCAAACTATCAGTCTTGTTCACTCTATCATAGATTTATAAAATATTTGTAACTAAGATCATCTCAAAGAGAATGCTCCCATAGACCTTAGGGAGAAAGTATCATCCTTCATCTGTATCTGTATCTGTATAGTTACGGTGTAGGTCCTGGGTAAGGAATAACACACCGGGGGAGAGTATTTAGTCAGAATGGTTTTTGACAGTGACTGCCATTTTAAAGGCGTCACAAGATTTAGCGCACACAGTACTATTGTCCAGATGGTTCCAGTCTACTAGTGTTTTTACAAAGAATGACTGTTTGTATTGAGCAGTTTTACAATTGTCAATTTCAAAGCACTTTGAGTTGTTAGTAACTCTTTGTTCAACAATGTTAGCTGAGATACAGTCGGCAAATTTCCTAGCTTTTATAGATCTTTTGGGTCTTATGGGTTTAAGATAGTCCGCTGGTTGAATTGCTGGTACTAGGCCCTCAACCACCCTGTATAGAAAAATTAGCCTGTTTGCTGTGCGTCTATCCTGGAGTGATGTAAGTTCGAGGCTTTTTACCATTTTGGTGACACACCCTTCGTCCCTACTCCTGTAGTTCCCTGTGATGAAACGTGCTGCTCTGCGCTGTACCTGTTCGAGTCGGTCAATGTTTTTATGTAAGTAAGGGTCCCAAACCACTGAACCATATTCTAGCATGGATCTTACTAGTGAGATGTAAGCTGTTTTCTTACATGACTGCGTACAGTGACGAAGGTTTCTTCTCAGAAACCCCAATGTAGAGTTTGCTTTCTTTGTGATATTTGCAATATGTGGAGTCCATTTCATGTCCTCTGACAAAGTGAGACCAAGATAAGGATTTTGTGTGACCTGCTGCAATATGTAGTTACTCAGTGTATAGAAATGAGAAGATTTATTTCGAAGAGACATGATGTAGCACTTTTTGGCATTAAAGCGCATCCCCCAAGTGGTGGCCCATATTTCCAGTTGATCTAAGTCTCTTTGCAGAGTGAAGTGATCCTGATAGGTCTTGATCTGTCTATACAATAGGCAGTCGTCAGCAAAGAGTCTAACATTTGATTTGACACACTCAGGTAAGTCATTTATGTGGCACAAGAATAGTAACGGCCCAAGTACAGTGCCCTGGGGGACTCCGGAATCAACGGTAACTAGGTCTGAGTATTCCCCTTCCACTACTGCTCTCATGTAACGTTTTGTGAGGAAAGATGTAATCCACGAGTGGATAGATCCATGGATGCCATAGTTGTTTAACTTATAGAGAAGCTTTTTGTGAGGGACCGTGTCGAATGCCTTGGAAAAATCCAATATAGCAATGTCTGTTTGGATGTTCAGATCGAAAGATTTCATGAAATCATGGAGAGTTACAACTAATTGGGTTTCACAAGAAAAACCTGACCTAAAACCGTGGTTTAGTGATGACAGTATGTGGTTTCTTTCCAAGTGTTGAAGAATATGTCGGCAAATTATGTGTTCAAGGAGTTTACTTGTAACGGATGTTAGTGAAATCGGTCTGTAGTTTTCTGGTAAGTGTTTATCCCCTTTTTTAAACACTGGGGCAATGTTTGCTGTAAGCCAGTCGTCTGGTAAGGATCCTGAGTCAACTGAAATTTGGAATATTTTTGTTAGTCCTGGTGCGAGTTGTTCAGCGCAGTCGCGTAACACAAGATTTGGTATTAAATCTGGACCTGATGCCTTCGATGGATTTATTGTTTTTAATAATTTTTCCACTCCTTTGTTATCAATTGTTAACTGTTCCAATGGTTTTAGTTTCTTTACTTTTCTAATTGTCGGCATGGCATCTGTTGATGAGGACTTTGTAAACACAGATTTGAATTGTTCAATCAGGATATCTGCCTTTCCTTTGCTATCATTTATTAGCTGACCTTTTTGTTTGAGGGGTGCTATTCCAATATTATCCTGGCGTTTGGATTTAACGTACTTCCAAAATGGTTTGGTGTTGTTTTGGTCTAAGCCCTGTTTTATGATACTATTTACATGATCTTTTTCAGCCTTTCTGAATTCTTGTTTACACTGTTTTTGGTAAAATTTGTAGTTTGACCACTTGTTTGTTGTCTTTGCCTGCTTATAAAGCCTGGCCTTTTTCCTTACCATACGTTTCAGTGACTTGTTAAACCAGGGAACCGAATATCTTGGTTTCCGCATTGTTGAGGGGATATGCTGATCTACTGCTGTTGCAATACCAGATTTAAATATATCCCACAATGACTGTACCACAACAGGTGTTGCGTTCTGGTTTATGGCACTGGCAGATGTTTTGTTTAATATCTTATGTGAGAGATCTAACATGTCCTTTTTGATGGCATCCCAATTTGCTTTGGAATATTGATAACATTTTCTTGGTTTAGGTTTGTTGTACATTGGTCTGATGTCGGTGTCTGTAATGATCATGTCGTGGTCAGATATTCCTGGGACATTAGTGGATGATTTGATGAGGGAAGGATTGCTCGTAAATACCAGGTCGAGCATATTTGTCTCCCGGGTTGGTGACTCATGAATCTGTGTCAGGTGGTGTTCTGAAGCAATGTCAATTAGAACTTGATGAACATCTCGGTTTGGTGCTTTCACATTTACTGAAGCAGTATCCCAGTTTATGTCAGGGCAATTGAAATCTCCTGACAAAATCACATGTTTTGAGTTGTTTGAGTTATTGATTTTTTGTAGAGAATTGTTCAGTTTTGTTAGGTCACTCAAGTTCCTGTGAGGCATGTAAAAACAGCCAATAAGGAGGTCTTTCATTGATTTTAGCTTAATTTTCACCCATTCATCTCTGTTGAAGTTATTGGGGCAGTTCTTGATATAAATAGCCTCCTTGATGCTGTGCCTGAGCCATTTAGTCTCTTGAAAACTCAATGATAGGTGGCGCTGTTCACCGTGATAACAATCCCATAGATCTTACTTCTTAGGAAGAGAGTATCATGCTTCATCTCTGTTAAATTTATTGGTGCAACTCTTGATATAAATACCTTCCTGAATGTCAGTTTATGCCAATTGGTTGCTCTATTGATGACCTTGACATGACATTCTCCCAACAGCCCTTGTTGGGCTACTGCTGATGATCATGTATCAAGATGTGTGCCGGTACAGTACTAGTAGATTTATTGCAATCACATTTATTTCCTTTTAACCTCACTGACAAGGTGCATTCCACAGTGTATGAAGCACTGCATGACATTTGATAGATTACACCACACTTATCTTCCTTCTTTGCTTTATCTTTTGGGTAAACCAACAGCTTCCGGGCATATGGATTCTACAAGCTTCAGATTCCCCTGATGAATGGGAAAAACTAGACAAATACATGCCGGCTATTGCCATTTGCTGATACCTGGCATCATAAGCAGGATAATGTACAACTTCCATTTTCTATCTACCAATAAGTGGAGTTTTTTTATCTGATAATCCATAGAGTTGTTCCTGTGACACACAAATAAGGCAAAGCCCCTTTTAAATTCAAACAGTCTCTCTCCCTCTAACCTGCAAGATACAGTGTTGGGGTGCTGCCAAGCCTCAAATTACCCCCCCCCCCCCCCCCCCCCCAATTCAGGACCTCTTGTTATTTCAAGGCTACAAGTGTACTCGTTCTAATGTTTCTGTGAAAGTTATGACAATAAAAAAAAAATAGTTGTCACAGTTACTTACATCCAAAAATTCTGATTCATCCAAGTTTTTGACATTGTCAACTTTTTGTAGTAGTTCATCTGTTGTTTCTAATCCTTCCTCTAATGTAGCCTTATGAAGACTTAGTTTATCCAATTGAATCCTGAAGGCAGAAGCTATCTCTTCAACCATTGCAGCTTTTCTATCTTCTAAAGCACTGATTAGTTTATGCATTGATTGGTTTACCTTCTCAATCAGTTGATCACACTTTGCCTAAGAGGGGTAATAGAAGTTTTATTAGTATATTGTAACATTCATTCACAAAAGCAAATTTCAAATCCATTCAAAACTGAGCATGTTTAGTTGAAAAGGCCTAAGGAATTATTTTTAGTTGCTATACTGGTATTTTGCAATCTTGGAGAATAAGGAGAGCCCTTCCAGCAGAGTTACGATTTATGGTTACAAACAATGATTTTTACAAATGTGACTTATTCATTTTTATTCGATTTTGGTGGTCACACAATTGAGCTGTGCAAAGCAATCTGCCTCAGAAAGAACAAATTTGGGTCAATAACTGTGTTTAATTCATTCTAGTACTGGACTGTGTCTTCCCCAAAGAGTCATATTTTGACCACATGGGGGCAGGCTTCAGTATACATTCTCTCCTCAGCCACTCCCACTGGGTAGGATTGGAAACAGATATGAATAGTAACCATTAAAGTAAGGCTGCAAATTGTAATAATACTGATATTTGTTTGCAATAATTTGAATGAGATAGTAAAGTCAAGCCAAATGTCACCTAAATTTAAAGTGTTCCTAATACTAACTTCCTCCTTTTAAACAAAGAAGATATGCATAGGCCTCTTAGACAGGGTTCCTGAGGAATATTATTATTTCACAAAATCATATTCTTTCAATGGCCCATTCTTCATTACAAACATGTTTGCACAAAAGCAAATCTGATTATTGTTACATTGTAATAGTGTTACACAGTGCCAGTTTACATACCTGAACTTGAATCGTCATACTTTTCATTTCAGACATGTTGTCCTTTATATTTGCTTTGTATTCCTGTAACTTTTCACCATCCTGTATCAAGTCATCCTAAATTTAGAATAAATTGAGAGATTGACAGTTGATATTATTTCCACATATTACTATATTATAGTATATGGTCACTGAATCTTTTACATGTGGCATTGATCTATATAAGTTATCTTCAACCTGGTTTCCCTACTCTCTCTACGTCATGGATATTTGACATGGAAGATTTCACTGCAAACATTGATATTACCACCTTTAATATACACAGAGGTGTAGGGAAAAAGATGATAAATGAAAGATGTCTGTATTGCTAGCTTCAGATTCAAAATGCACTGACTGACTACATCATGGAAGTACTGTTGGCGAACAAATAAATACACCAACCTTAATAATAACGCCATCTGTTGTTACTTCAACAGTTTTCAGTTCATCATCACATTTCGCCAACAAATCTTGGATAAGTTCATCAACCTCTTGCTCCGTGTTGTCATTAATTTCGGCATCTGGGTCATTCAAGTCACTGTCCGTCTTTGTTGTCGGATCACTGATGATCGTCTGCTGGGATTTTTTATTTTCCTCTAATGCCGTCAGTATTGATTTCGGAACATTCACCATGGTCGGAGAAGGATCATTGAGATCTTCCGCCAAGGCCATGGATATCAGCCCATAAGCCGTCATTTTATCGACAGGGAAACCAAAACTAACATAGGAGATGTACAAACCGCCAAAATTTTCAACAAATGTAAATGGCGACGATCTATTTTTTCTCCGATGGTGTTGTGCGCAAGTGTACTGCGCATACAGGACATCGTATGGGTTAAACCATTGGTGTGAAGGGAATCAGGAAGCGTCATACGAAATGCAGGGACATATATATTTTAATTGGTTTATGCAAATACTTTACAATAATGGAAAAAAATAATTCCAGAGAAGTTGCCATATGGTAATTTCAAAACCATTAATACTTGTCAATAATATTAAGTAATTACAAAGGTTGCATGCAAGAGTACACGTGCATTATATAACAGCAACATCCCTACATTTGAATAATTTATACATGTAACATACTATATACATCTCGACGTTCCTGCAAAATATGCCATTGGTCAGAATCAAATCACATGACTTACATGAAATACATTATTGCCCGCATGAGGTGATTATTGCCCATTTGGACAAAGACTATTGCCCATACGTTCAGGGACTATTGACTGCATCTTGTTGTATCAGGCTGGGGTCTGCATACTCCCACAGGAAGGTGGATGTGGATGTGCTTCCCAAATGGGTGATTTCTTTCATGTGTTATATTTTCCTGTAAACAATGTTCCAGGCATGGGTTAAAAAAGATGGAGATCATATTCTTATAAAGTGGAGGTTCATATGCCCAGTATGCAATATTCATTGCATATATGGTCAATACATCACACTGTAGGCCATAGTCAATCTAAAGAACGTAGTGTAATTTGATTCTGCTCAATGGCATAAATGGCAGTTTTTATAAGAATGCTGAGGTGCTATCAATTTAGATATAACCATTGCTGTTATAATACATTATAATAACAATCACAAGATAATGATGTATAAATTGAATTTAACAAAACATTTTTTTATCCAAGGTGAACTAAAAAAAAATAATTTCTTTTGTTAATTTTAATCATTTTTTTCATACATGTATCTCAACAGAAGTACTACATGTAAGAACATGTGGATGAATATACAGGATATGCCACCAACCTCATTAATAGTTTGTGCACAGTCTTTCTATCAGATAAGGGGACTGTGGGTTTATGACTTACTTCTGTTGAGTGCCCCCCCCCCCCTCCCCTTCCCTTATACAAAGTGTTCTCTTTACAGGAGCGCACACACATAATGTTGGATAACAAGTAGCATCTCTTTATAGCTAGGTTATGCATTTCTATCAGAGGGGGCTCAGGCTTAGTTAGTTATGATTACAAAAACAATATGTGAAGAGAGTATGACCCCTTCATGTACATATACGAAAAGATATAGTAATTCTTGTTACATAGAAACATTGTTGATACTGATTTGTAATTATTCTATTGTTCATGTTTGTTGGTATTTATACGTTGTTTAATTATTTGTTTTCATAATCATAACCAAGCTTGAGCCCCCTGTGATTTCTATCAATCAAAACCCAGATACACAAATGCAAGGACATGCTGTACAAACACCAAAGACAGTGTTTTTTGATCCATGGAATTTAAGAAGTACACAACAATAACAATGTATTAAGACTTTATCAACCAGTAACTTATTCAAAGTTTGTCAAACTTCATAAACATATCAAAAGTGTGTGGCCTACAATGGGTGTCAGTTTATCATTGTACAAAATCCCTGTACCTGGGTGTCAGTCTGTCACTGTACAAAATCCCAGTACCTGGGCATGTCTGTCAGTGTACAAAATGTTGTTTAATATAATTTTATCTTTATTTCCATTTATTGTGTGTTGTAACTGTAGTTTTTTGCTGGTTGTCTTTTATTTCTATGTATATTTGTTCTGTTGTCCACATTTATAGGTGTTCATCACCTGTGTGGACTACCTGACAGTTAAATGGATAAATAAATAGATATTATTTTAAATCCTATTATTTTAAATTCTCAATCATACTAATATAATAATCCAGTCAAAACTTAACTACTCAAACCTGGCTGGAACACCCCCCCCCCCCCAGTATATTATTGTGTGAAATACATATATAGACATAACCAGTAATAAAATCTTGCATGCACAAAGCATACATGCATGTGGTGGTGGTCAAGCACATACATGTGCATGCAGACAGACACAGACACAGATATAGGCACACACACACACACATACATACATACATAGATAGATACATACATACATACATACATACATACACAGACACATTCTCAGTAGAGTTGGGTTTGAAATAAACTAACAACACTAGTCATGTACAGTATAAACAGCATTTTATTTCTATGACTACTTAAGTTACTAGATAGTGCAACTTGATTTTTGAAGCAGATAGTAACATTCTCTAAAGAATCATGCACATTGAACTAATTTCTCTTCAACTGAAGGGAAGAACTGATCGGTCTGGAAATTTTGGGCATAATTACATGTAATTGGTCTTTGCTAAGGGTGTATATCTGCCATGTTACATTGTAAGCTGTAGTTACCAGTTCAGTCATAGGGTCATCGATAGAAGCCAGTTATCCTGAAACAATGTTGTCGGACTCTGCAAAGTTCTTCTCAACACTTATGTGTCATCTTGTGCAACAAAACTCTCACAAACAGTGCTAAATTTACTTTGCTTGAGCTATCTTTAGGTGATTAAAATGTAAACAAATGTACTAAAATGTAGCAATGTTGTTTGTCTTGTCAGTTTGTGTGTTTCAGGTTAACTGGTTTTTATTGTATCATGTAAGTTGTGGTGACAAGATCAACATGTTAATCAGATACAGGTGTAGGATATCTTTTGACAACACCAACCGCCAACATCAAAAGTTGGTAAAGGTGGAAATACTGCATAGTGACAACACAATGAGCAGTATAGCAAATTTGCAGTCGGAGCGTTCACACACTGTACATCAGATCGTTTTGTACATATAGTTAATGCTGATGTACATTGCTATAAATAATGCCTGATCTCAAGAAAATTAATCATTAAGTCACTTATGTCGGGGGAGGTTTCAGGTCACACTATTCAATCATAGAATAAACATTGCCAGAATCACTGTATTACTATACTGCTATTACGATTCTAATTACCACTCTATCAATACCAACGAAACATGGACCACAATGACCACCCTGTTATCCAATGCTAGGATATCAAAACTTGCATTTGTTTTAATAGTAAATGTACACCTATGATATTTATACTTGACTGTGTCCTACACATACCATGTTGTAGATGAAATTACTACAACTAAAATTACTGGAAAGCTACTATATCACTGCATGTCCCTTAGGAATGGTAAACAAAGCTGGCTCTTGACATTGCACTGATGGACTACATCTTCTGCATTGCTACACATGACACAATCAGTTTTTAAAAAAAATTATGGACGATTGTAAGAGTCATTCAGAGACATTTTGTAACATAAATCTATACAAAAACAAGACAAAAAAATATTTCCTGTAGCTGCAATGAGTACAATCTAAACTGAAGAGTCAATGATAACAAAACATGTTTTCTTTAAGGTACTTGGGCTCACAAAATAAAAACAAAAGAAACTATCCATCCACACTACTGTTGGCGTAAATCAAGCAAAATTATTTTGATTTCATGAGCTAGTGATATGAGGTTTCTACCATAAAATATACAAAGAAAGTAACTCAATTAAGCTTCAGCAAACATCAATTATGAAAATTACCTATAGCATTCTCATTATACATTTGTGGTAAAATAACAAAATAGTTTGATTCGGAGAACAACACATAGTTTGAAAATGCCCCTGTGAATTATTCAAGGTATAATAATAATAATTGATACACAGCATTTTTCACTGTATTCTGGCACAGGTACAATAACATATATACTTCCTTGAAGGAATACAAGTCCTTTTTTTTTTCTGTCGGATAGATTATTTATTTTTTTTAAAATACACATCTCTGCACTCTTTTAAGAAGTAAAAATTTCAGCCTGTTTCTTCTTTTAAGTGAGCAATAGAGTTACGCAGCAATTGAACTTGAGCCTGTGAAGTAAATGTGAAACAAAATATTGAAGTTAGAACGTTGGTAATTCAACAAAGTCTCATTCACCTTGAACTGATTAAGGTAAAGGGTATCGTGGCTAAATCTAGATATAAAACAATGTTTGTTTTTCACTATTTCAACCTGGCTAATTCAATTTGAATACATATGTATGTATGCATGCATGCATGCATGCATGCATGCATGCATGCATGCATGCATGCATGTATGTATGTATGTATGTATGTATGTATGTATGTATGTATGTGTGTATGTATGTATGTATGTATGTATGTATGTATGTATGTATGTATGTATGTATGTATGTATGTATGTATGTATGTATGTATGTGTGTGTGTGTGTGTGTGTGTGTCTGTGTGTGTCTGTGTGTGTGTGTGTGTGTGTGTGTGTCTGTGTGTGTGTGTGGTTTCTTTCTTTCTGTCAGTTTGTCTGCATGTCTGGGATGCATGTAGGTATGAGGGGAACCGGAGGTAGGAAGGTATGTGGACAGGTGTAATATCAACATCATATAAAATACCTATGCTAAACTTCTTTACGGACAGTCAATACTACCATCCCCACTCCCACCAACAACCCTCCTTAAATATTAAAGATAGCCTGTGATGAACAAGAAACTTGATTGATAAAAATATGACCTTGAGATCAAGGCCAATACCAATGTCCTAAACAGAAAGAGCATACGTCATGAGACAGGTGAAGGTACATACTAAAGACCATATGCATTGTAATTGGTATATACCATGGTGATGGTGATCTTGTCAGGTGTATTCTGTTAGTAACCATGCATTGACTTTGAACATGTTTAAGAGCCTCATAACATATCTCGAGCTCTATTTTGAGAATCATGCGTGTATCATAGATCTATGCTTTCCACGTCATTTCAATTTTATTCCCTCCCGGAGGAAATCTGACTACTTTCACTCACCTTAGCATGTTTCAACTCTAGTTCTGCAAGCTCTACAAGGTTCTTGCGGTATGCACTAACACGCCGAGTTTTGAAGTCTGTCAACTCTACTTTAGCCATCTCTGATATCTTCTCATATCTCTCACAGGCTTGTTGTTGGTTTGTTTCTGCCTGCAATTTTCAAAGGAGTCACACATTGATAAAATTTCATTTTAATCATGCTAAAATTCCAAACTATGATCATTTCTTCTCTTTCAGCTGAATCAATATACTTACTTATATGCATCCTACCAGTCAATTTATATAGTGTGAACGTACATAGTAATGGGCAGTTGACATGAATTCTGGTGTGTGATTCACATGTGTTTGATCATTATGACACTATTATGTTGAATTAAGCCCAAGGCATCATTGGCAATCAAGGTCTCGGTTTACGGAGATAGACACTAAGTGAAACTAGTGTTGTTTTCTGTGGTAGATTAAACAAGTGGATGGTAGTGGTGCCTCAGTTGTGTTATTAGAAATGCCACCCTTTGGTGAGTGCAATTAAAACCAACATCCACTTACTAGTTTGTATCAACACATCGCAACAATAATTTTAGTTTGTGTCTATTTTAGGAAACTGAAACCTTAATTGCCAAAGTGGTATCGCTCCCTCCCTCCATGCATGCAGAGTTTAGAAATAGACCCTTCATCTGTAACTAAGAAGTGGACTCTTTCTACCTACTGAATATTGATATAAATATAACAAAATTAGTACTACATTATCAGGTGGTATCCTTATTTGTGTAAAATATTGGTATTTGACATGGTCAATACCACAAGTATTTGTGTAAAATATTGGTATTTGACATGGTCAATACCACAACACAAGTATTTGTGTAAAATATTGGTATTTGACATGGTCAATACCACAAGTATTTGTGTAAAATATTGGTATTTGACATGGTCAATACCACAAGTATTTGTGTAAAATATTGGTATTTGACATGGTCAATACCACAAGTATTTGTGTAAAATATTGGTATTTGACATGGTCAATACCACAAGTATTTGTGTAAAATATTGGTATTTGACGTGGCCAAACCACAAGTATTTGTGTAAAATATTGGTATTTGACATGGCCAAACCACAAGTATTTGTGTAAAATATTGGTATTTGACATGGCCAAACCACAAGTATTTGTGTAAAATATTGGTATTTGACATGGCCAAACCACAAGTATTTGTGTAAAATATTGGTATTTGACATGGTCAATACCACAACACAAGTATTTGTGTAAAATATTGGTATTTGACATGGTCAATACCACAACACAAGTATTTGTGTAAAATATTGGTATTTGACATGGTCAATACCACAAGTATTTGTGTAAAATATTGGTATTTGACATGGTCAATACCACAAGTATTTGTGTAAAATATTGGTATTTGACATGGTCAATACCACAAGTATTTGTGTAAAATATTGGTATTTGACATGGCCAAACCACAAGTATTTGTGTAAAATATTGGTATTTGACGTGGTCAATGCAAGTAGTTGTAAAATATTTCCTACATACCAATTGTACTTCTTTATTTTTTGCCCGGGCTTTCTCTAGTGCCTTGTTGGCATTTTCATAGTTTGCTAAACAGCGAGTTCTTCTATAAAGGAGATCCTAGAAACAAGAAATAGTGAAATACAAAATATAGCATCAAGATATGCAAGTATCTTTCCTTCTACTAAATGCACATATAATTAGTGAAAAAGTAATGCATAGACAATATTGATGAGTACAACAGTTGCATCAATGACAATATTTATCCATATACAACTCTTGTATTTGTAAAATATTCATTTTTGTGTGTCTATGGATTGGTGTAGCAGTTCCTGGCAGAACTTTTATCATCTTCATAACGTAATGAGCACATGTGTGAGAACCTGCCCTGATTCTCATGTGGTTTTCAGATGGGAAATGATTCAATAACTATATTGTATTTCTCTGATCCGAGTCAGCATCCCCTGTTAACGTGCATTGACTTAATGAAGCACTTCCTGGTAGCACTTTTATTCTGCAAGTACACATCTGAGAACCCATCGCTATTCTCATGTGAAATTTAAATAGGAAATGATTCTGTAACTCCACATTATTTCAGTGATCAGTATCCCATTTACTATATCATGTCTTACCTTTGCTGCTGATGAATCTCTCATATAATATCTCAGTAAATCTGCTAACTTCAAATCTTCATCTGTAGCAACTCGTGCTTCAAGTTTCTGTATGGGGGAAAGAAGATGATACAAGTGACTAAGTTTTCCATGGTGAAAAATTTATAGCAAACTGTTCTCTACAATACCCATGAACTTTCTTTCATGAATCTAATGTTTCCTTTGATTTCCAAAACAAGAAAGAACCGAATGTTTGCCAATCAATATTTTGTGAAATCATTATAGAACCCGCGAATAATAATGGTGATATTACTTGTTTGTGGCAATCATGAATGAGACAAGGTTCATGCAAAGAAATACAGTGTAAATAGTGTTGGTAACTTATCAAAGTATAACACAGAGGGCTCCCGGATTCTAACTGACTCTGTTTCGTGATTAAAATGCTACATATGCTAACAATCAAGTGAGACTATTTGTGCTAAATTCACAATAGTCAATCCACACACATTGAAAGTTTATTTTACCATATGACTAACATTCACAGACACAACATACTGGTAAAGAGTGTCACATGAACCTACTGAGGCACCAAACTCTTGTTTTTGTATTAGTAATCGTGATATGTTTACCTAATTTTGTCTTTGCATGAAGTCTCCTCTTAGCTCACTTCATTCAAGTGAAATGACTGCTATTGATTCCAAAGTTGTAATTATGTCAAGCTCCTACACTTATCACAAATATCTCAAGTAATTATTGATATCAAACAAGGGGCAATAAAAAAAAGCTACTCACCCTTGCCTTCTCAAAAATTTCTGCAAGTTTGTTGAAGAATCTGAAAATGAAAAACATGATGTAATCTGCTGTCCTTTCTACAAAAATTATGTATTCTTTCCAATGTGACTGGCATTATTATTCAATTAAAAATTATCTGACAAGCAAAATCAAATTTACAGAATTCAGCAAACGGTTATAATTTCAGCTTTACAATTGATATGTTAATAATCACACTTTCGTTCCCGTTTCCGTGTAACATCCAATGATGTGGATTATTTTCTTTCAAATTTTCACACACTATGTACATCAAACAAGAGAACACAATTTGAGGTTAGTATAACTTAGGGATGAAGGCACAATATCACACAAGCTCAATAAGCAAACTTCGTTCGTTTAGAGGGAGAGGGAGGGGGTCTGGCGTCAATGCGATTGCTGAACTTCATTTTCGCACTTCTAACCAAATGTGATAAACAGTGCTGGGTTTCTGGTTCTGGTAGTATTTTAGTGATCTTACAATCATGTTTTTACATTACATCAATCATAGTGGTATGACTGCTACATTTCTCATCATAGTTTACATCATATATAAATGTAGGGGAGGGGGGGTTTTGACCAAAACAAACGATGTTCGTTTGTTGAACTTGTGCGACATTGTGCGATCGTCCCTCATTACATTCTACAATCAGGCATTTGTTAGTCTTGTCTAATGTACTACAAAGATCACATGATTACAGTCAGGGAAAGGGAATGTCGCTTACATGTGGCCATATAACTTTATAATCTGTGGGCTATTGTTCTTGTCCTGCTGTTTGGATCTTTAACAACATGACAAAAAGAAGGTGACAGGAAGAGTGAAACAAAGGAGGGATGGGAGAACGATCCTTGCACTCACGATTGATTTTTGCAAATTGACTCCTATTCTTGAGAATGGCAATTGACATAACACATCAAATAACTGAATCTTTACGAACAAATTTTTTCTTGAGTAATTTTTTTTTTTGAAAACAAGACATCTACAAGAATCAATCAATGAGAGTGCATTCAGAGAACAGAAGGATCTGACAGGACAGATTTAAAAGATGTCTACAGAGCACCAGCACAGATATTCAGGAGATGGACACAAAACTGATTGTGTGGCCATTCCCAGTTACGTCAAGCTAAGCCTACCGTGCCTTTTCTCTCCCTCCGTGTCGACTACTAAATATCAATGGAGGGTAGAATGATTACGCCGGTTATGTACACGAAAATCAAAAAAAGCATAAAGCAATTAACAATGATGCTAGGGTATCCCAATAGTATTCTAATGCTATACTCAAAGTTCAATGACAGAAATGAGAGAGAAAGAGGGGGAGGGAGAGAAAGTCACATGAGAGAAAGTTCCAATTACACACAACCGCTCTATGAAAGTACTGCATAAAGGGGTCATTTCAGATTGGGGAAACAAGAGAAATGTAAGCATCATGCCAATGTCATGAAGAAAGGGTCCATAATTCATACAATATGTGTAGGAGCTAGATGGCTTTCTTGTCCTACATGATAAGGAATTAGTCTATAAAGAATCTGAATCCATAAAATACAACCACCGGTAGTATAAAATGAACAAGAAGGGTTTCCTATGAAGAACTTACTTATCAATATTTGTATTTTCAACAGTTCCTAAACCAACAAAGCCACCAGATATCTTGATATAACTGTCAGCAACATCTGAAAGACAAAAAAAAGAAGAAGACTTTTTCACTGCATGAATGTTTTGCATTGCAAAAGGACACAAACAGATGTTGGTATACCAAACAGAAAGTACACAAATATAGGCTTCTATTTCAAGTTGTGTAGAAAATCCATGCTCTGCACAAGAACGATAAGACCCATCGTGTGAACGTGTGTGTACATGTGTGTCTGTCTGTCTGTCTGTCTGAACAAATGTAAAATACGTTGTCATATGTTTTCCTTTGTTGCCGCATGAACATATACAGTATATAATGAATATGCCAACAACAAATGTAATTGGTGATCTTGCTTTGAACAGTTGTATTTAGAAATCAATGTATCTTTGCTAGAATTGGGTAACTACTGCTGAACAAATACATCAACACATAATATCGATGAAACAGCTTAACTGAAAGCATAGGTTATAATAAATTCTCTGTTTATTCCAGGAGTCATGAAACACTGACCTTTATGTTTTCTGGTCATTCTATCACACTTCTGTGTAGAATCCTTGACTTTGGTGTGGTAATCTAGAAGGAAGGTCTTCTCTTGCTCAAAGAAGGCATCAACGTCCTGCAGAATGGTTAATTCAGATTTTTTTAAAGTTTGTCCGTCATTACAATTTCATGCCATAAGTTTGATTTGCTTACAGATATAAAGCATACTACGAAACACAATGTAACACAAGGCAGCCATCAATTGGGATGTAATATAATGCAACACTGATTACATTTTGTGAGAATTAAACTTCCTCCAAGTAACAATTTGAGTCAAACATCACATTCTATATCATTTGTTATATCAAACTATCTCTATGACAATGATCGAAACACTTACAAAATATCAAAATATTGAACCATGATAAAGAAAACGACAACAGGGGAATAGATACTCACTTTTTGTCCAGACAGTAGCACCTCATCAACAGATTTAGTGAATGTTTTAAACATGCCACCTAGTCTTTCTTTTTTGTTCTTTCCTCGCACACTGAGCTGTAGGAAGTGAAAAATAAATGAATATTTCAAGCAGTAATATTGAATACATTGCAATATCTTGGTGTATCTGATGAGTGTTTCTCAGACTGAAGCTACATATTTGAAAATGCCTGTGCATGAAAGGGAACATGGGTCGAGTTGACTTGAGGACTGCAAACCAATCAGTGTTTTTGTGAAGGGCAGTACTATTAAAGTAGGTAAAATCTACCTGAGATCCCCACCAAAATTATATGGTACAATGTATTGGAAACTATGCACTTTTATCACAATCCCCATTTCTGCTACCAGGGTTTCCCAACCTTAGCAAAAACACTGCCACTATTTGTTATTACATACCTGATACGACATTAATAAACATACTTAATCATAATACTGTAACTGGTTTAATTTTTCTGGTGTACTTGTCAAAACTTATTCAGTGTTACTGAATTTCAGCCATGGCAGTCGCAGTCTACTTACATCTTCACATGTTGTATACTATCATATTCAATTTCATAGAAGGACTGTCTGTGAGACTACTTACCTCTTGGTCATATTCCAGGAATACCCTGAAATTATGATCAGTTCTCAGCACTGGATGAGCTGCTAGTCTTTGTAGAAACACTTCATGCATAGCAACGGTCTTTTTGAATGTTGCTAGGTATTCCCTAAAGTGAGAAAATAGAGTAACATCATCAGTTACAAATTACAGATTTATCATTCATTCATTGATAGCACAGTGTCTATGTACCACAATGAAAGAAGTGATGTCACCACAAATCGTGACACATATGTTGAAGTTTTTCAGAAAGAGGAAGCAAAGATGAACATCATAAATACGTCATGACACATTGCAAATAAATAGGAGCTACAAAAGTGGTAAAATTACTGAAAACGCTGTTGTCTTGGTAGTTCTGAACTCTGAGTGTAAATTATTTACCAAGTACATTTTGGTCATATGGCAAGTCTACATCACTGAACTGTGTACAGTGACATCTGTAGAAGATTAAGTGATTTGGTGAAAATACACTACCAGTTGGTAAATATTTACACCTAGTTTGGAACTACTACACAGCAATAGTACCAGTGAATCAATGCTATCTAATGATCAAGTCATTTTTATATTATTTTCCCAGAAATAGTCATAACAGCATCTAAATGCATGACATTATTAGTAAACACAATATTTACTGATGATACTTTAAAGACAGAGTAAGAAAAGTAGCACACTAAGAGTGTACAATCACTATAGTGTGTTAACTCACGCTTCAAGCTCTTGTTTCATTTTGTTAAATTCCTCTTTGGTCATTGTTCCCTCTCCTTCTCCTAACTTTTGCAGTTTTTCTCTAGATGCATCAAAGTCTGGTCTGGGTGGAGCTGGAGGAATCTATCCAAGATAAATTACAAATATGACAGTGTAAGAGATACAGTCATACTACATAGTCAAGTCTTTTCGATATAATTATATATTTAAACTCAAAATCTACTTGCATATCAGAAGGACACATATATCATTAGAATTTCAATAGCAATAACTTAAAACTATAAGAATTTACAGTGAATTTCAATAACATATCTGGCTAATATCACCAATGTTTCTCTTCTCATCTTTTGAATCTGAAGAAGATGTAAACTTTTTCGTCATTAAAGGCCAGGGTTTCAATCCCAGATTCTCACTTGAGTGTTACCTTATCAGTGGTGCCTTATGGATTATAGTCTACTTCCTATATGAATACTACGATCATCTCCACTCACTACGTCTAGTCAAAGTCGTTACTCTAGCACAGAAATCTGTGAGTGGAGATGATCGTAGTCATTGTATAGGAAATAGGCTATACGGATTTCATAGGTTCATTCTCTTGCTATGGACCACCTTTTTCTAAAATTCTGCCGGACAACACTGTTGTTCACACCTACATTTTAACCCTAATTCTAAACTGGGTCTATAACATCTATAAACATATCGAAACAAACACAACCTATTGCAATCTCCTCATCTCATTACATTGCATAGATCATAACATCCTAAGAATTGTTTTCTATGTAGACTCATCAAATAAAATCATACTTACAACAATTCCGGCAAAATCAATACCATCCACATACTGGTCATGCAACCATACAAACTCTTCATGTTGACGTACAACTGAAAATTCACTTTCCCTAAATTCAGGCAAGGTAGTCTGTTGATTGAATAATAAATAAGAGTTCACTCTAAAAAAAACCCAACATGTTTGACAGGTTTCACTGGATATCATATATGTGGGAATTGCTATATCAAAACATAGTGCAAATTTGGGAAGCAAACAAAAAAAATTCTTCCCTGTTCTCTATTCGGTTCCCTTCATAATAAATACAAATTACACATAAATATATCCACCAGGGTGGTAAAACATAGCAATAAATAGTTCCAATTGTTATTACATGACCATGGGTTCTAATTACAAGTAGCGTTTCATTTTTTCCAGTCAACAGGCTTTGTCAAACTGTTCGTTTTGCTGGCTTTATCGCCAGGCAACATAAAGCCTGTCAAACTCAACAGGCAAAAGTTACTTGAAGTAATTAGAACCCAGGGTCATGTAACAAGAACAATTTATTACAAATTATAGTTATTTATTATTAATAATTAATTTGTAATGTACCTGGTATGTTGTAAAACAAATAATTATAAATGTCTATTGTTAATAGGTGTGACCACTGTTGATAATTAACCTAATTAGCAATTAGTTTCACTATTTATTTATGCTAATTAATAACCAATTAGATTCAGGTCATACTTAGCAAATTGTGATCAGATTTTAAAGTCTCATTTTTATTACGCCCCCCCCCCCCCCCATAAAAATACAACCCCCCATAAAAATACAATTAAGGCCATTATATAAAGCTAACAGGTAATTTTATTTAGTTCACATGGAACATAACTGCTTTGTGTACTTTCTATTAATGGATTACTATTGCATCACTCAGTCCGATTACTGTACCCACTTTGACTATTCATTGATATATAAATACCCAAAAGTGACAAAGGAAGCTTTGTGTAAATAATACAAACTGGAGGTGAAAAGTTGATCCATTAGACTCAAATTTCAATTGTATGTCTATCTGTTTTCAAACGAATCTACTTGCTGGCACAGTCACTATTATACACAGGCCAGATAAAATGGCTTCTTTTCATCAAAGCCATACTTCATTATTCACAGCCATTTCTGTCTATACATGTAAATTATTTTTAGTTTTTACCTTGGTATGCACAGTGAATTTCACTTTGTCTCGTTCACTCAATGCATCCGAGATATCAACAAGTAATGATGTATCTGTATTCAGGTCCACGGTCTCTGACCTCCCCTGTGTAATGAAATGGAAAAAAATTAACAAATTGTTTAATCTTACCAGTATAATAGGACGATTGTACTTTTTTTTTCTTGAAATTTTTTTTACTATATTATTTAGATTATGTTTGTCTATATGTTATTTTACAATAAGGTTTTTATGAAACCCACCATAAATAGAAGATTTTTTTTCTTCTAAACAGGCTTTTGGTTAAAAGACTAAATAATTACCGAACAAGATTGGAACGATATTTGATGATGTTATTTATTTTTATGTCTGAAAAAGAAACTGTTATGAAAAGGTGATGATCCTTGGTTTTCAAGGTGTTTTTGATAACATTACATTCAAAATGGTTGACTGTCCATATTACCTGTCAGTGGGATGTGTTTCTATCATTATTTCAACATCTGAACCACTAAGTTTCAATCAAACCGCAATCATAAAAGTCAAATGTAAAAAATGAAAGTATGAAAATTATATTGATGAGATATAAATACAACTGTGAATGTGATATAGTAACTAGTACCTGGGTCTATCTATCCATGGAGGTATAATCTCCCCTTGTACCTCCATGGTGTATCAAATCATAGAACCTACACGTGTGGGTCTATGATCAAATAGACTGCCATGCAGAAGTCATGGCAATATATGCTGCTACAATAGTGGTAAGATCTCTTCGCTACACAGTATATCATATATGCTAATCTGCCTATGTCTATGGCCTGTCTACATAAATGTGTACTTTAGTTTTTTACCAGCAAAATAAACTGTACGTGCATTTTTACTTTCATGTGAAGTACAGAATTATGTTACTAGAAAACGGTCATTACTGTACTGTATTGTTCGTTTATTAAGAAATTGTAGGGCTTCGACAAGAAAGCGAGAATTTTAACGAATATCTCTCACTAGGGAAGTTTACATTGACACACAAAAAGGGGTGGATATCGGCGGAATTTCGATGTATCATTGTTTTGTCAACATTAGCACAGGTATGTCGAAATAAATCGTATTTTTTTCAATTTTCCTAATAAACATACAATTCTATTATTTCTGTGGTATAAACTGTTGGCTAAGACAGTGTTCATAAAACTGAATTTCACGGGCGGTATTAAAATTTGTCTGTCATGTAACTATGATGGGATCTCTTCCTGTCTCCACTTTTCTAGCTTAGCTCTGACACGTGTGGGTGGAGTACAAAAACGAGTAAAATAATATATATACCTTGTTTTGATCCTCGGAGAGGAGGTCAGGGTGGTCATCTAGTCCGTCCTGAAATCAAAGAAATAAGTGGTAAGTACCAATTTTATGAAAAAAGTATATATACACGAAAATAATTTGGTAGAGGAAGCACACCCACCATCATGGCTACTATCGTCAGGTATCACATGATAAATGCAATGCGCAATGGAACCTGGGAATTCGACCGGCGGGAATGACAACGAGGTTAGGATATCAGCTGTGAGCTTAGCACGCCACTGCACTCTTTTCATAGCAATCTCGCAGTGAAAGTAAAGTACACACTGCTATATTCAAATATTCTTCACTAAAGTTTTAGCACGAGAGAGATCTGATTGCATTCAAAGGTATGTTTATCTATAGACCCTCCACGTGCACAAGGGTCTATGGTTTATCGTATATGTATGTGACAGATATTGTGCTGTACCTACCTCTTTGGCATGTACGCCTACGTACGTACGTGTGTGTGTGGGGGTGGGGGGTGGGGGGGGGGCAATCCAGCAATGTAAATACCACAGTTAATTGTCTGTGGTAATAATAATACCTCAAACAAAGAAGTATACAAAGAAATAATTAGTAGGCAATATTTTAAGAATGCAAGCTTCAATTTTCAAATAATGTGGTGCATACATTTATGACTGAAAACAATTCCTATATCATGTACAATAAAGCTTCGATGTAGCTTTTGATTTTTATTATTTTGATGAGTAATTTGATTTAATTGATTATTTATGTCTGTCAATTAGACAATATCTGAAGAATGTATTGCAGATTAAATCTGTAATTTCACATATACGTACAAACAACAACACACACCCACATTATAAAGCTCATTGATGTACCTTTTGATTTTGATGTGCAATTTGAATAATGATTTTTGGCAATATCAACTTCAAATATTATACAACTCGTATAATTTATGTACATACATTGACAATAACAAAGCACACGTCACTTGTTTTGATTACAAGTTTTGATTTTAAAGTGGCCCTATGGATGAGGATTAGGTATTCATTTTGTATTTTTAATTTATAAAACTATTTTATCATGGCGTCCTACATGACAAATCAATGTGAAAAAGACATAGACCACGTCTCTGTTTGTAATGCAATACATTGCAAAAAGCTAAAATATGTGTAAAATATTTGTTATTGTACGTACAATAACAAACTTTTTACTCACTTAGCTGTCTTGTAATTTATTGAGTTACAAACAAGGACTTAACATATGTTCTTTTGCATTGGTTTGTCAAGTAGGACGCCATGATAAAATAGTTCACTGATAGTTTTATAAATTAAAAGTCCAAAATAAATACCCAATTCTCATCCATATGGCCACTTAATTAATGAGAAATTTGCATAATTACTTATTTTTGCCAAGGCTATATCTTAAGAATGCAATCCTCAAATTTCATATAAATTAATTGGTACAAATATGTAATGTGTTGATGATAGCAAAGTTCACATGTTCAATATTGTTCAATGCACACTTGAAATTTCTTGACATGATTTGGTGCATATATACATTGACGATGGCTAATTGCATGTGTTCTATATCCTAACAAATCATGCCTTCAAATTTCACATAAGTGGGTGTGTATGTTCGTCAATGTTTCTGCAAAGGGCAATGAGTACTTTAAGTAGGTAAATATATTGGGTCCCCATGTCATTTTACCAGGGTTCCCAAAATATATTACCATAGAGTCTATGGAAAACACTGCAAGTTCAACGGTTTACCCCTTAAAAAGACATAGATAACAAAGGGAAGGTGGTGAAAAAACAACCCTTACAGAAGACATTCAGGTTTCTACATCTAGTAGATATATTTTAAATTAACTTTACTTGTAAGTTGTACTGATAATTCTCAGTGTATCTTTGGTGATCTACATGTAGGTATCTGTTATCAATAAAGATAAATAAGTTCAAGTCCTTTCACATTTGATTTTCATCACACTAGTCTAGAAACCTCATTTTTTTGTTTTTGCTTTTTGTTGTTGTCACACAGTAGATAGATGATAATGGTCAATGCAAAATGCTTGTAATCCAGAGTATTTTAAGAAGAGGAGGGTGTTGCCAGACAATACAAAGAAGTGTAGTGCTGCAGACTGTGCCATGGAAAGAAACAGAATCAAGCAACCACAAACAAAGACACTATGGAAGTGCTACCACTAGAATTGTAAAAGTGTCCTCCAAAGGTTGGGGTAAAGCTGCATATCTACCAAGAGAAGTTCATAAAAACTTACAGAAAATTGACAGTGAAAGTGAACCATGGACAGTTTCTGATATCCCTGCCACTGACACTAAAAGATATAAGAACATTCCAAAAAACTTGATAAGCTTTCCATTGCAAAAAGATGCAGGATTTGTCTTGGAGAACTGGAAGTCTGTTTCTATGGATGTCAGGAAAGGGGAAAGGTTTCCGAGTGTTACACGGATATTGCAGGATACGATGCCCCTTAACAACTTGTTGATGTTATTGAAATGGAAAAGGAAAATGATCCAGGAACTAGGAGAAGAAGGATTCCTAAAACTAAATGAGGGTAATGTACTGATGAATTTAAGCTATTGCTAACTGGTAGTGAAGGATTACTGTGTTTGGGATGTTTTGGCTATTTTACATATTGAGCGCCCTCTATCTAGCAATGTCAGGTAAAAAGCAGAGAGCTTACTCTTATTTCCCTACCATGCAGCAGCTGAGTTCACTCAATCCTTGAACAAACCTAAATGAATTTTTTTGATGTTGTCAAATCTTACTGAATGGTTATCATTTTGCTTTGTCAGCAACTACTGCAAACATGGACATTTTCACTAAAAACTTATTTTTGCTTATTTCACTGGAAAACAAAAAGGCAAAAATGAGTAGTGACTAAAATGCCTTCTTGTTCATGAACACTATGTACCAGTCTCATAATTAGTAAAAATCAGTCTTTGAGAACTAGTTAAAGACTATAAAATAACAAAATTTTCGAGTAGTGAAATTATCTAGGTTTATATAGAGTATCACACATAGCATCGTATAGAAACTCAACTTTTTTGTATCGGTGTTTAATAGATGCCAGAATATTCAACTTAACTTTTTTTGAAAGCCCTTGGATTATAAATTTTTTTGCAATTTCCAATGATATTGACAGTGACCTGTATGGTTGCTTTCCAAAATCCAGCCAAGTCACCAAATCACAGAAGCTGGTGTGTCAGTTGTGTGTAATTTAAGATACAGACATCTGTGTCACACGAGCACTATCAGCCACAGTGTGCCCACTAAGCCAATTTGACGCTCCACTGATGCACATAATTTCTAGTGATGCACCAAAATTTGGTGTTCCCCTATCTCTTTCTATGTTGTGACTCACAAGAAATGTCAGTTTTTATAATTTTGACTCACAACAACAAAATTTGGCTGGGTATCGTTAGAGGTCACACTGATCAGCCAGTATTCACGAACATATTTGATTGGCTGCAACCCAATCTGGTTGGCTTGTGCAGGATATTTGGTAGATTAGTACAGTCGTGGTTACACATATTTTACAGTCTATTGTGTCTGCAAATGTGAAAGTTGTTTACTTGAAAAATACCCACACATCTAACAAGTAGAAGTGATTGGTGAACAAAGAATGAACAATATGGTTTCAAGTTCAGTGTCTATAACTTCCTTTTTATTCTCAGAGTGATTATCTGCTGTCTGTTTCAAATTTTGTTTTCTGCATTCTACAGAGACTCTTCAAGAAGGGAGTGCTTTACACCGATGTATACAGATGTACTTCACTGGAACCCCTCTCAATGAGATTGAAGTGGGTGAAGGTAATCAAGGACACTGGAAAAGTTTATCAACTGTCCTGCCTCAAATCACTGATGTAAAAGCCACAGAGAAACACATCAAACACCCAGTACTTCAGTATGGAGGCTATCTAGATTGTCTGGCAACTTATAAGTAAGTTTTTTTAATGATAAGTGTGAAAAAAAGGAATTTTTCTGATCATCGGCATTTTCATATGTGACTGTTCAGTTATGTAGTTCATAAAGTGGTTGATGAAAAGCTAGTCATGAAAAAACATTTTAGTTTCACATATATAGAGAGAGAGGACACTGACATCACAAGGCCAGAACTCTGGGAAATCATCCTGCACCTGTACCTGGCCAGATGTCGCTCAGCCTAGGAGTAGCTATACAAATATGCATATGCCTTTCTAAGAGTTGTCACATCATGTGGTAAATTGTTTTTGTATTGAAAAGGCACATTTCTGATGCCCACAGAAGTAAAAAATGTCCAAGCTTATTGATGCTTGGTGATTGATAATATTGTTATTATTTTAGAGGTAAATTATGTGTGATTGATTGGAAAACTTCAAAGACCCCCAAACCAACTCTAGCCAGGTGTTTTGATTCACCATTACAAACAGCTGCATACACTGGTGCTGTCAACTTTGAGGACAGTCTTGGTCTTGAGGTAAGTCTGTTATTAAATAATTCAGATTTGATTCATTCACCAATCCACTGACTGATGATTAATTGGTTGATTGATTGATTGATTGGTAAGTTGATTGATTGATTGATTGATTGATTGGTTGATTTATGATTGAAAATACAAATGTATGTGGTAAATACACCAAAGTCTTTGAATATACTTGCATAACATTTAATTTTTCCTCAGTTTTGATAAGTTACAATGTCTTCTTGAGTTTTTTCTGAGGAAAACACTTCTCTTACCTTCACTTTTAGGGTGAATGTGGCTGCTAAATACTAGAATAACTAGGTTTGGAATTCAAAGGGAAAAGAATGGAAAATTATCTTTGATATTAAACAAGTATGGAAAAAAAATGGGCAAATCAAGAGTATAATGTCAGTATGCTTAGAAGGCTATATTATCACCAATCTCTCTTTTCTCTCTGCTTTCTTTTTTTTTCAGGTTGAAAATACTCTCCTTGTTATTTCTTATAAGAGTGGTCAAAAGGCACATGTACATTTTATGCCAAAGGACACATCACAGTTTTACTGGGAAAAGTGGTTGAAAAGACTGTATTTCTATAAAGAAATGAGAAAAAGAGAAAGGGCTGCCCGAGACGCAAGTGACACAGACACATATTAGTATTCCAAATAGCAAACTTACTTTGTTCAGTCATATTGGTATTGGCATTATATGATGAAAAACAATCATTGAACGTTCCTCAAACTCAGTTTGTATACATGTCCACAGATGATACAGTGAATTTCACAATACTGTTCAGCTTTCTTGTTTGATACAACCATGCAGAAATCAACACCCAATGAAGGGCACGTAAAATGACATCCTTTGAGGTGTTCATTTGATGTCTGTATGGTGGCATGCGTAGTTCATTTCACTTAGACAAAAAATAGCAAGAAACTGTACTCATTCAGTCGTGAAGTGTAGCATGTGCAGTTTCTTATTGGTTGTATCAAACAGGAAAGCTGAGCGGTATTGTGAAATTCGCTGTATGACACCAGCACTGGCAGCAGTCAAGATTATGGCATACAAAGATGGACACAAATCATTGCATTTTGATATAAATTATAGAATGGACGTTGGTTTAATTATACTCATAATAGTGGTGGTGTTTCTAATGACGTCTTTGATTTTACAGTGTACGTTTTTTGGGAATTTCAATGTTTACACTTATCTTGATTACAGGCTGATTATATCTGCAGAACAGAATCACCATTGTCACCCAAGCCGAAACCTTGATTGTCACTCGAGTATGTGATAATTTTTCATGTTAGTTTACAATTTGATGTTTTGGCAAAACATTCTTAATTTCTTTGAGTCATTGTACTATGTAAGCCAATAATATAAAGAGCATTGTGTTATTTCGTAGTTTCCCATTGTGCGCATTTTATAAATCATGTAGTGAGAATATCAATAATTTTCCATCAAGTTATATTTACTAGATATGTGAGCTGAGGAAGCCCATACAAAAAATGGAAACAACAGCTGTTCACATAGTGTTGTTTTCCTTTGAGCTATTGTCATATTTCTTTTGAATGATGGCTGGCTGGTGGTGTCTGATGATTTAAAATCCACGCAAGTCTGAGAACAATCTAGAGTTACTCTACCATCAATCTTTTTTTATGATTATGTTGTATAATTCATTATTTACATGTAAAATAAATACATGTAACTTTTCACATAGTATTGAAAAATATTTGTTTAGATTTGTTACATGTAGAATATACTATGTTGATTTTGTTCTTTGGCTGTCATCTGTCGGAAATGCCTAATAAATCGTAATATATACAGACAAAATGAGTTGTATAATTATTTTTTGAAACTACAACCAATCGGAGCAATTCAGACTGACATATAAATATACAAGGGTAAAGGGTCCTCATGGAATTGGTGAAAGGGTCTGGTATGGTAAGTTTATGTAGTGTTAAAAAGTGGCGAAATATATACCAAGTCTGTGTTTGTAACTCAATATAGTGCAAAAGACTAAAAAATGTTTTTAATAATTCATCATTGTCATTGTTGCAAACCACAGCCTCTTTTACCATCCAAAACATGTCTTGTTATTTCGCAGTGTCATGGAAGAAACAGCTCTGGTTTGAGAGAATGGTCATTGTATGTACAATAACAATCATTTTACACATTAATTAATCTTCTCCAACTTATTGAGTCACAAACATGGACTTGGTATCTGCTATTTCATAGTGTTGTCAAGTAGAAAAACATAGTTAAGTTGTTTTATGAATTAAAATTCCAAAAGAAATACCCAATTCCATATGGCCACTTTTAAATCCCAATTAATACAGTCTTGTCATGCTTTAGACATTGACATTTAATTTGCATAATGAAAAATTTAGCTCAGGCTTATGTGAATACAAAAAATTATACCATGCACAAGCCAAGTTATTGTTTTTGAACAGAAAATATGGATTATATACATGGTCATAAGAGTGTGTAATGAAGAATCTCGAAGACATTACAGCAAGGTTTGGTAACATTTATACAAATACACCAATACTAAGTCAAAAGTGTGAGAATGAAGAAAATGTGCAATATTATTCTTCCTTGTAATGTTATTACCATTCTTGTAAGCCAAAACACATTTCTGCTGACGCAATGTGTATGTTTTGGATGTGGCCTGTGGAATGATGTGTTATTTACATGTATTTGTAAACTTGAACTTACATGAAACATACATTTGAAGATAGGAGAAATTAGAAGAACGGCATTTCAGATAAGAATGTCAAGAAAGCCTTGCTTATTTATATTCAATTCCACTATAGTAGGGCTAAATTATCAAAATACCGGGGGGGGGGGGTCATTTTAAATCCGATCCCGGGACTTTTAATATATTTAATATTGACCATGAATAACACAAATATCTTGGTTAGATAGTTATTATTCTACGATTGAATGCCCGACAAAAATGAACATTTCTTCGGTTTATGATTGTTGAGATCAAGCGAACGACGAAAAATGTGTGAAGATCAGCTGCAGCGAACCAGGCGCAGCCTGGGTCATGTGACTTTTATACTATCACGTGATGGTTTCTTGTCACGAAAACAGCAGACGAATTTTTTACTGCTTCGTAAGTGTCCTTTTACAGCACTGGGGAAAATTTCTATTTTTTTGTAAAGTATAGAATTCGGAGAACAGTTCTTAACAAAATTTAGGTAACACACTCCAGAAAAGTGTCATGGCTCGTACAAAGCAAGCGTTTAAGCGAAAGAACAGCGAAGTCACCGTGGCAGGTATAACGAAACCCAGAATGTTCATTCGCCAATCAATAACGACAAAAGTCAATTTGCTTGCAAAAGGAAAACACGTTGGTGGAATCAAACGACCAGTTCGGTATCGTCCAGGAGCTCTGGCATTGAAGGAGATTCGAAAATATCAGAGAAGCACTCAACTTCTTATTCGTAAGTTGCCGTTTCAGCGGTTAGTAAAAGAAATTGCACAAAATTTCTTCACCGGAATACGAATTCAAACATTCGCGTTGCTTGCATTGCAGGTACGTACATCATCCATGTAATATGCACCAGTTTTAATGTAGGTAACAAGAGTGACCAGGCCTGACAAAACTTTCTCGGTTTACGATCGACAATGTATTTTACAATGTAAAGTTTTCCGTTGCACCAATAACCTCACGTGTTCACGTTCGTGTTACTGCAACATTCGTAGAATCGTAGTTTGCTTGTTGTTCTATGATATGTATGACAAGTCCTCCTCCTATTGTCATTTTCGAATTTTGAACATAGAACCTGATAGCGAAATAATTTTTATATTGTGAATTTGGTTGAGAGAGAAAAAAACACAGACTTTCACTTGTGTTTCAAGTCAATACTGTCAGGCATCTAGAGAATGTACCAGGCTGTATATTGAACCAAAGGAAATCTTTTGTTTTCATTTATACGTTTGGGTAAATAAAACACGTATATTTTGTAGAAGGCACAAGAAATTATGGCTTACTTGAACGTTTGACTCTAAAGCGGATGATTTTATCATGCAATATGAATACATGCTGTAAAAGAAAGGGGTCAGGGGTAACTACATATTGTATCTTTATAACTAGTGTAAAGACATAGATACTTTACAAATTACAGTGTCAATCACATGACCGGCAGACTGATCATTTTGGTTTCCTTGCTTTATAAACAGGAGGCAGCAGAAGGCTACCTGGTTGATTTATTTGAAGACAGCTACCTCTGTGCAATTCATGCAAAACGAGTAACTTTGATGCCAAAGGACCTCATATTGGCAAAAAGACTTAGAGGAGAATAAACACAAAGGTTACATTTGGAATATTGGTGTAGACAGTCATGGACAAAGACATTCATCTGAGACAATATTCAACATCCTTTTAATCAATATTATTTTCATTTTGTTGAGAAATTGTTGTGTGGAAACCTAATATGGCATTTCATAAGCAATGGTACAAAGTATCATATTGAGCACAACTAATACTATATACAAATGTATTTATTATATACTTACAAATTTATAAGGCTTAAAATAACCCAATAATTTGAAGTTCCTGAGAATTCAATTACTTTTATCTACTGTCAAGATTTTATAATTCGTACAAATCTGGTGGTAATGTGATCCAACGATGCTATAGTATGTAATGTTGACAGTTTTTTGGGGTAAAACTACAATGAGACTTCCAGACTTCCAGAGGTGTGCCCACTATAAGGTATCATTTTACTACTTTTGTTTGGTTAAAAGTGATAGAAACTGGGTTTCTTGTTAATAACCATACAGTAGGGGATTGGGAACACCAAATTTTGATGCGTCACAAGCAAATGCTGTTTCTCAAATTGGCTTTATAGAGGCCTCCCTGGTGTGCACCCCTCAGACAGAGTAAGGTGTACTTGCAATCCAGACTAAAGCATGTTCAGACACAAAGGACTATGGGATTATCTGTGGTTATAATATCGTAATACCTAATCTGGAGCTACTGATAAAGAAAACCTCCCACAATGGTCAGGGTGACTATGAATTGATCATTTATGGTTGCAAACAATGTAACAGTATTGTTTACAATACCAATTTATTAGTATATTTATTATTACATTTCCCATGATGCAACATTCAAAATGGCTGGTTTGCAAGTTCCCTAATACTGGATCATTCATTTTACATCACAGCTGTACTTACCCGTATTATGTACAGGTTTATTAAAATTTACATAAAGGAAATTAGAGAAATACAGTACACTTGTTAATTCCAATGAATATCACTTTAATTCACATGATAAAGCATAATAAATCACAGCATATTTAAGAATCATCACATATCATATTAAATTAAATACACATCACAAACAATTTATATACATCAAATTCACATGAACTATAGAAAGAAAGTAAGTACAGTGAATTTTCATAAAAAAGAATGTCATAATTTAGTTATCTCCCTCAGTTGTCTCATCCTGTCCCTCAGCTTCATCTTCAGCTGTGAAAACAAACAGATGATAAAATTAAAATTTTGTTTTTTATCGCAGTTTATGATATGTGGATTAGGGCAAACAATAATTTCTAGTCAACTATTTTATGATATATACTTATATGTTAATATATAGAAATTACCTGTGTCTTTGTTGTGTATTTCCATTTATTTACGGTTTGCTTTTTAGAGTTTTTAGAAAAAAGAATGTTAGTTTATCATGACGTAAATAAAACACTGGTATTTAACTTTTAGTGGTAAATCTCACCATAAACAGTATCAAACAGTAGTTTGCTACTTCCATGGTCTTGTTAAAACAAAATAAGCAGTATGGTTGTTAAAGATGGAATGTTTAAATTGTTTGAAGCAGTTAGATATGTTGATAAAGATGGGTGCTATTACTGATGACTTGGTGTATTTGTGCTGTAGAATGAACTCCTTTATAATTCAAACGTCATTGTCTTGGTACATTACCCACCTATGCACAAGATAGATACCAGTTCTTATATTGTGTTTTAGAAGGAAGAAAGGAAGAAACATGCATTATAGTGTGAACTCCAGGAAGACAAGATCTTCGTGTTGTGGTTCATGTCATAATAAGCAGTGCCATACTAAGAATACTTAGAACAAGAATGCGTGTATGCCATGAATGTGTAATATCAGCCATCTACCATTACTACAGTGAAAAATCTAATGCTGTTTGTACTTTGCAATTTTTGTTACAGTGCATTGGCTTTTGCAGTCTTATTATAAGGATACATGTACATGCAAATGTAATGAAAATACACTACTCTGCATTCCCATGTCCCTGAAAAATGAACATTATTTAGATATGATGACTGCTCAACCTGCTTGGAAGGACATACACTTATTTTAAAATTGATCACTATGATCTTTTGCTACTAGTGAACATTATTTTCCACAACTATACCGTCTGTGGGTATAGTCAGTTGTAAAGTAAAAGCAACACATACTTTTCATATACAAATATTGCATTGTTGGAGACAAGATAAAGTCAAATCACTATGACTAAGTAGAAGATAGCATCACCATTTATATCAAAACCACATGTTCCAATGCTATATAGATTGAATAGGGGCTGCATTGGCTGATTGCATAAGTGTTGTATAGAGAAAAGTCAAACTTGGTTGAAATGGATATTGTGATCACTTCATTTCTCAATGCAGGATAATCTTAGCTATTACTAGAGGAGGATGACAGTCCTTTATATGTTGTTTCTTTTCTGTTTTGTTTGGGAAACTGAATTCTGTCACTCAGTTGTAGGGTCAGTGTTTGGTTTGAAGAAAAGCCCTTTGTTGAAGACTATTACAGCAAATATATTTTGGAATGTATCAGTAACACTTGATGCCTGTACCTATACATACCAGTGAGGTATACTACATCTATATCTTACCTTTCAGCTCCTCTTTAGATTTCTGCAAGTTGTCTTTGGATTTGCCATGATCTAGTTTGCGAGACTCCAGATAGTCCCTGAAGACAGTTGGTGGTCTTGCAGCTGTGCTTGGCCTATCACTCTGTCTGCTTTCTGTGAGATTTTAAGTTGATAGAATGGTACAAAATGTCAGATATTTCATGATCACAAAAGTTAACAAGGTTGTGAAATCAATACACTTTTTTCAGTGAATTTATTTTTCATTTCTACGACAGATCTGTTTCAGCAAATTATTTATATATTTTAAATTATTTATATATTTTCATTTAAATTCCCCCACATTCAATTGAAACATTGGCTAACTTCTGTTGACCAAACATTCCATTTTACTATGTTTTCACCAATATTCAATGAAACCCCACCAATACCAGCCTACAGTACATTACATGTGCAACAAATCTCAATCAGTAACAAAGCTTTACCTGGAGGCCTCCGATTGGATACGGTTTCCAAGAATGAAGCAAGGAGTACAAGTTCAGATTGAAGTTTGTTGGTAATATCAGATACTTTTTGTTCCCTTTCATCAGTTTTCTTGCGTAATTCTGTAATATCATCCAGAAATGATTTATCTCGCTCTGCAAACTGTTCCTCCATTGCCCTGTCCTCTTTCCAGCCTTCAACCAGTTTGCCTGAAATGAAAATTACAGTTATCAATAACCTCTAGGACATGTGAAATAGCTGTAGATTTACTATTAGATTGTTGAAAAACAAAGATCAATCACAGCATCACATATCAAATGTTCAAATTACTTGTTTTGCAGAATATAGATGAAGAATTAAGTTTTTTATTCATACAGTCAAATGTTTTCAGAAATGAATTCCTAATTTTCACTAACATCTTGTCAGTATCTTCTGGAGTGCACCATAATGAGATAATGTCCATTGATTCTCACATATATATGGAGAGATATACTGGTACAGGTTCACTTAAGAATCAGAAGGTACTAACCATATGTCAATGCATTACATGTGGAATATTACCATAAAGGGGATGGATACTGTATGAAATCATGCTGTTTTCATAAAAAGAATGGGCGATATCAAAATGAGATCAAATGCATTGGTTTCTTTCACTTCCATTTATCAGTACAGAGTTGGTATTGATCCAAATTTATGCAGAAGTGATGTATGAGACTTGCTTGGGGAAAATCTGTTAACAGTTTTACAATTACAATGTATATAGCAAAAGAAGCAGTTGACAATACGTTTCACAGAAGTTGTCTTGCAACTTCTGATGTGCCACTTTTGCTTATTAAAAATTGGATTGATGCTTACTCTGTACTGATAAGAGCAAAAAAAAGAAAAAAAGAATTGTTGCTGGTCAGGACATTTTGTAAAGTGGTGTGACAATGCGATTTTTTTTTATTCTCAACAAATCTGTCACTCAATCTACTATTTATGGCAGTTACTGGTCTTTTTATTTAGTACTTTAGAGCAACTGTGTGTGCTTGTTCATGATTGACTCTGCAGTTGTCTTCACTGAAGTAGGGAGGGTTATTTTTGTGTTTCCCCTCGGATCTGCAGACTGCATGGGCTGGACAAACATGGAAAAAGAAGACCGACACAAGGGTACCGGTATTTTATAAGTGATTCACATGCTGACCAGAAACAATTCTTATTTTTGGCCTAAGTGAAAGTGAATGAAATCAACACATTGTATCTCATTTACTATCCAAATGAAATCATAAAGTATCCCCCCCCCCCCTTTAAAACATCATACCTCTTTGCATATCAACTTCATCCTGTAATATTTGTTTTATTGCTGCATTTATCAGGGTTTGCTTCTCAAAATTGTCGCACTCTGAATCCATTTTCTTCATTGCCTGAAATTAAAAATTCAGCAAGATTTATAATCAGTAAAAGCAAATAAAATATGTATCTTAGATTGACTCAATCATAGTGTCAAACTGATTCAATATATTGACTTATTAAGTCACTTTTTCTCGAGGTTTTATGCAAACATTAAACATTTAATGATAGCATTGTTGGTAGACCAAGTGTGTATGGTGCAAACGTTCATTTTGAAACATTTTTCTGAACAACAGAAAGTTGCTGAAATCTTCATGTTAGAGTTAAATACTTATTTTTATATTACGATTTCTTGCTTAATTTGATATGATCATAGTGTGGAGTGAGAATATAGTATATGGTATTGTGTTATTTTATTCTCCCTGCTGCTAGCAATCATAAGTGAGAATTTTCTTATTTTCTTTATTATATTTTGTATACAGGAATAACTACATTGTAATAATAGTGGTAAGAAAAACAAAATGAAAATATACAAAAAATACTTACCATTTTGAATCGGTTATTTTCCTCTATAACAGCTTTCAATTTTCTACCTGCATGGTATATATTTTCCTCCATCTCTCTCACATCCTTTGCTTGGTCTTTCATAGTTTGTAGAGTTGCAGCTCTCTGTTCTCGAAGTTTTGCTTTAAGTTGATCCTACATAAACAATTCTAATCAAGTTATTCCTTTCCTATATACAGATGTTGAACACCTCTAAAATTGAACACAAAACAGTTAAACAAACTAGAAATAAAAATAAATTAATAATAACACAACTTTGTACTGAAAACTGTCTTCAAAACTGTTTGACTTTGTTATGTTCACACCATGACATAAAACTGTTCACTGCATGTGGTTGTTGTTTTTTTAGAATGATTTACCCCGATATGAGTTAGGATGAGACCAATGCCATCTTCAAATCATCAAGGGCAGGAAGCAACAATTCTGTTGTCTTCAAATGACACCACTTTATAATGTTACTTGAGAAAAGTTATGAAGACAAAAAAAGATTTCACACATGGAAAACCCAGAAAGTGTAAAGGGGTGAAATCAGTGTGATAGGTATATACTACCGTTTATTTTACGTAGAAAGATTATGGGATACATTTATTGAACAAAACAAAGTAAGACTTTGACATTGTTAAAATTTATTTTGTAAAGTTGAAAGGCTAAAAAAGTACTTATAAGCAATTGCACACATGAATAACCTGTTAGTTTATTGTAAATCTAAAAAATATCGTATTTGTATACAGAAAAATGTTGCTTTGCACTGTTTCAGCATAGATCTTGGCGGGACTTCCCCTCCAAGATCTATGGTTTCAACATATCCTTTCCAAGATCTATGGCTTCAAGGTGACCCCTCCAAGATCTATGGTTTCATGGCGTCCCCTCCAAGATCTATGGTTTCAAGGCGTCCAATCCAAGATCTATGGTTTCAAGATGTCCCCTCTAAAATCTATGGTTTCAAGGCACTCCCTCCAACATGTATAGTTTCAACGTATCCCCTCCAAAATATGCGGTTTCAAGGCATGCCCTCCAAGATCTATGGTTTCAAGGCATCCCCTCTAAGATCTATGGTTTCAAGGCATGCCCTCCAAGATCTATGGTTTCAAGGCATGCCCTCCAAGATCTATGGTTTCAAGGCATCCCCTCTAAGATCTATGTTTTCAAGAAGTACAGTAATACTGTACATGTACTGTACAAATTTTGCTGTCCTACTCACGCCTGTACCCGGTAAGTGAAAATAACTCCTTATTTTACAGTGCTTTATTAATGTACATAATGCAATGAGTGCAACATTCTACCATTAAACTGATTCATAGGTGATCATGAATTCATAGGTGCCAAGAGAGCTTCTTCCTGTTATCGTGCAGTTATTTTACTTCAGACTCTCTGACTATACCAGGAGTCACTGTGTGCATACAAGAACCAAACTTCTTTTTTATCCAAGTGTTACGTGTGTTTTAAATCCATATATAAGCTGGTATATATGTTTGAGATATTAAGTGTGCAATAACCTTCAAGTGGTTTTGTCTTTACTAATATTATATGGTGTTATTTACATTAATTCCTTCTCCACAAGACACCAGACTTGTTGCCTCATTCCCTTGATCCACTGGAAAACTCATGGAAAGGTTTTAGTAATACCCAATGAGTATTTTACCATACCTGTTTACAACTATCAATATGAATGTTCCCCAAACAAAAATGATCACCCTTCAATGTTGTTACTATTTGACTACCACACTATGTTTTTTTTAAAAAAATAATAATAATGACAAGAAGAAAGGTATATATCTGGTTTTTACTTTTACATTATGATCAGATAATGAAATACATACATTGGATTTGGACGCTTCCATTATATCACTGCCATCAAAACTAGACTGAAATTGATAGTTGCACAATATACACAAAATCAATCATTTTGGAAACAAACTTCACAGTTCTAGACGCAGTGAACAGCATTATAAGGTTTCTAAGCAAACATCAACAGCAGGGAAAATTTGCATGGCTACAGATTAACAAGTCTACTGCAGCAGTTACAAACAGACAGACAGATAAACAAACAAATAAACCAACAAACTATGGGTATTATAAGTTTTGACAAACACATTGGTAAGTTACTATTTATCAACTCTACTACATTTCACAACAGAGTTTGGATATAAGCTTGTAGTAGATATTGGCTCCATTACGCAGAATTAGTTTACGGCACAGATTTTTAAAAATAGTTAACACTACTATTTTTATTGCATAACAACACACTAAAGTAAGTGTGATGGTAGTATTATAGCAAATACTACTTTTATGCCAGCAAAGCTTTTAAAACAAAATACACAACACAGCAAACTTTGCTGAAATTTTTTTTTTCCCAAACAACATATATTCACACTAATTCGGGTTACTTGTTAGTTAACAGTTACTACTCTAAAAAAATAAACCAACACCAATAATATGAGAGTAACCTTCAATGGTGGGCCATCTGCGCTCTTCATTGTGAAGTGTTATTGCAAGCAAAGATGAGCATGCAAGCAGAGAGAGAGAGAGAAAGAGAAAGACAAAATGGAAAGTCGAGAAATGAGTTATATGATGTACTGGCTGCCAACAACTTCTAAATCTTCACAAAAGTCTTACTTTCTTGATAAATCTGATTAAATTCTGATGAAGGAAAAGACTCAGTTTTCTTTTTGTCATATTTCACATTGACTAATTTTGTTATTTGTGTCTTCTTCTGTTCTTGATGTTTGTTGACTACGTAACTGTAACCTACAAACACACGTGTGTGAAATACAGTACACATAGTAACTAGAGTATTTTCTTCCATCAGATTTCAATTAGATTGTTCATTTAAACCCTTATGAATGTCATGATACACTGATGAATAGCATTGCAGTTTTCAGAGAAATGATAAGGAGTCTATATTTTGAGATGACTGACTTTGACATAGAACTATGCTGGAAGTAACTTTTAGGTTTCCTGTGTGATATGTTTTGTATATAAGCACTGTGGATACAGATACATACTTGTTTTAACATTACTACACCTGGTAGAACACCTACATTTCCCCGTCATACAACTCACAAAATTCACTTTTAAAGTTCACTTTAACAATATCACTGATTGCTTCTACAAAAGAAACACTTACTCCAATGAACCATTAGAATTTACCAACATATAATTTTACATTACCTTCCTCATTGTGTAAAACTGCACACGGGTATTGTGAAATCTCTCTTTCACACCACAAAGACAAACACAGTGAAAAGAACACCCTGTGTGTACACAATACAGTGACACAACACACAGGTGAGACAAAATGTGGAAAACAGTAGACAGACAGATGCCTGATAACAAAGCCCTTCTAATACTAACAGAACCATACAATTCACCTTTTCTGGTTAAATACCGCTATAAGTTCTTATCCTTATCTTACAATGTAGTTTCAGAACCCTGGCTTTGCCCACAGGGATCTCTTTAATTTTGTATTTCTTGAAAAGAATGTTTGTGACACCTTAAAAAGATGCCATGATTTTATAGCATGTACAACTGTAAAGATAGCATGTTTTTATAGTATATATTACAATGTAGTATAGCTGAATTGACTCAAACCAGTGATGAATACTTTTTCTTGTTTGGAGCTTACATTGTAATAGGGTGAATTGAGGTTATAGAGGAAAGCACTGATGATTTCACTACGAATACAAAATTCCTAATGTAGACAGATTCACATTCACTTTAAGATTCAGATTCAGATTCAGTTTTAGATTCAGACTATACACACAGATGCACAAACACTTCATCAGAAACAAAACGAACTCTCGTGAATGTTCACATATTGTTGACCCACAACTACGTGACAAGATCTCGAACAATGTGACATCCATTTTCAAGAGATTTCAGAAGAAGGAAAAACAGCAAACAAGTTCCAAATAGTGTTTCAACTTTGTGTCACCCTGATTGCGTTGCAAATCGGTGTTTAAAATTTCCCACAACACTGTGTACAAACTTATTCTTACGAACTTACCGAACCCTTATATCAAATCAAAATGGGAGAAAAAGAAGATGTTCTGTTTGATTAAAATACTCATGGACAATCACATGAATTATAAATAGACTCTCATGAAAAGGTGAAAGGTCACTGCATGCCAGCATGGACTTATTAGTAATAGGACTGAGATGGGTTGATGCTGGTCTTGATGGGAGGTTCAAGATTGAGATAAAAAATGGCAGACATGTTGCAAGGCATGAATTTGTGCTGTGACAATATGATGGCAGATGTCGATGAGATGCAAAATATAGGCAATGTAGGCCAGAGCAAAGCAAGTGTGATTCGCACTTGATGATATCAATGTTTCTCATTTGAAACCTATGGAGGACTCAGTTGAAGGTCATTTCTTACAATTATTTGGTTGATAACGCATAAAAATTAACATCAAGTCAAAACTCACCTGCGGCCTTGATATTCTCTCAATTTCTTGTTTTTTTCTTCTTGCAGTGTCCTGAAGTCCCCCTTTCCTATTTTTTAATTCTGAAAATAAATTGATCGAAGTACATATGAAATAGTCACTACTTTTCAGTTCCTTTTTCCTGGATGGTAGTTATAATGTCAAGATGGAAAGAGACAATTGCAATAGCTTGGCAAATTTCTTGAATCAGTAAAAAAAAGAGTGTTTTTGCCCTGGGTGAAACACAACTTGCTGGTACAACCTGTGATTGGTTCCATCTGACAAAATTAGAACAGCACTCATCTTATTTACACACATGCACCTCAGGGTCAAATGCTACAAAAACATCGTATTGTGTCTGAGGACAAATTTACAAGATTAACCCAAGTGAACTCTAGTGTCGTGCAAATAAGCTAAATTCAATGTTGAATCAAAAGTACCTCATCTTGACTTATTTTACCACACAACGACTGAACTTTAAAATGTTAGGTGTGCTTATTTGATAGTTAGAACTCCACATGGTCCATCTATATGACCACTACATGTACCACTCTCGTCAGAACCTTCCAGTGATAGTCCCTGGTGGACCAATTTTGGAAGTGAATACTACAAGTACAAGTCTCGTTTATTCACGATGTGTATTTGACTCCATTATATACTTTCACCTCAAACTGTGATCAGCTAGCCATACAGACGGACTTACGAACAATATTTCTCTTCATACTACTGAAGTCATCAGTTGTAACTTCAAAGCTTGTCTCAAGTTCTTCATATCCAGGGGTTTGTTTTTCTATACTTTGTGTCTTTTCTGCAAGATCTTTTTCCATCTTAGCAATATCATTCTGTAAGATAAAAGATATAATTCTTGATATTATAAACTCTACATAATTTCACAAAACTCCCAAGTACCATACTCCTTTCTATGTGTATCACCACTTAAGATGCCCCCCCCAAAAAAAAAAAAAAATAAAAAATAAAAAAAAATTTAACTCTTTCACCACCATTGGCCTCATGGGATTGTTTGTGCTCCACCAGCCCCCTCACTAACATAAAGTGAGAGTGAGTGGTGTGCAATCAAATTGATATAAAAATACTTAGAATTGCCCAATCTTTGAATATTAGGTATCATTTTACTGGAAAATAAATTGTCTATATCATACTTACAAATAAACACATTCAAATATTACATTCACAAGTGAAATTTGGGTTAAAATAAGAAAATATTGGTAAAAAAAACCTGTGTTGTTTATTTATTGACATGTCACAAATAAACAAAACATTTATATTACAAACAAAATTCAAAATACCAACATTTATGTTTCTACAAAATTCTGTATACTGGTTAAATGGTCAAAATCGGCGAAAATTTGGCAGAAAATGTTATTTTCAGTCGTATTAAATTTGAACGGAAAAAAATAACGGCTCTCTAATCTGATTACGACGCAATTAGTCGGTCCCGCACCGACAATGAAAGGGACAAAAATACCTGAAGTCGTTGCACCAATACCTTCAGAAAAATCAGTTTGTGTAATTATATATCATTATTTGACAGAACAACAAAAAATTATCACCAAATTTATGCTCAAAATCAGTAAAAAATGCCCACAAGTTGGTAGTATACGAGTCCTAATCGGGACGCCAAAGTGGCGCTTTTTGCCAACATGCTGTACCCACAAACAAAATATGCAGTCGGGACTTTGAAGTTACGTTGCGATAATCTGATCCTTCCATTTCCTGCATTGAGTTCACTCAGTCATCTCCTTGTATAAAACATCGTATTCATAGTCAAAATTGAGTGGAAATTTCTACGAACAGCACCGTTATTTACATTGTAACTTACGTTAGGGGAGACAGATTTTGCTTCGGCGATGTTGAAATTTGAATTTTACGTTGAAAAACGCACATAAAAAATCCGATTCGTAAAATCGCCCGTATCGTGCATAAATTTCCCTCCACGACCTTCACACGCTGAGCTAGTACAAATACAAGTCATTACTGAGATGTAACAAAAGAAATAAAACCAAAATAATCCATTTTATAGCCAAAAATTACAACCAAGACGTTAGTATGGGAGTCGGTATCTGTCACAAGATCGCGTAAATTTGCCGACATTCAAAAATTCAACCGTAAACTGCCGCCGGCAGCTCATACGGACTTAGCGGGAATTTGATGCTTACATACAAGTACAATGTGTTCCCACAGCTAAATACTTGTATTCAATGATGTATTTCGAGTCAAATTCAGTCGAAATATCCAAAGACAGTGACATAATTTATATCGTAGACCATGTTATGAGAGCCGTTAATTATATCCGCCATGTTTAAATTCGATCTTGTGGGCGAAAAACGCACGTAAAATTACGATCGCTCGTCATTTGGATCGTAGCTCTCGATACCGTTCACTATCATACATTCAAAATGGCAGGCAATATAAACAAGGCTAATACGCATGTGTGGAACTAGTTATGGCAGCAAATTTTGCAGCAATTGCTGCCTTTGAACGGTTTTACGGCAAGATAGGTGAATGAACTTTGGCGTCCCGGTATACCGGGTACTGGTGGGCGCCCTAGCGCGTCCCGGTATACCGGGTACTGGTGGTGAAAGGGTTAAAAAAATTAAAAAAATTAAAAATTAAAAAAATAAAAAAAAAAATAAAATAAAATCTTAAAATTCTTTTTTAGAAAAATAAGCGGAATTAAAGAAAAATTCCCAGCTAAATCAAACATCCTAAACCTAGCAAATTTACACTACATTGTCCTAACTACAATATTAATCATATTTTCAAAATTTTCTAACAAAATGATATGCGACTATTTCAACAAGTTCAAGTGAAATTTGCAAAAGTATAGGTAAAATAACAATAGAGGGTGAATGTACATTTTCTACTACAGTAGTATATGTACATGGTCAGTACTTTTGACAAACAAACTACTACCCCGGTAGTACTAGTACTTTACAAAAAAAGTCAAGAGTACCACATTGTTTTTATTTTCAACTTACCTCCAGTGTTGTTACAACACCAGTCAGGTTCTTCTCCATGGTATTAAAATTATTGGTGGCTTGTTTCAACTCGGATTCAAGTTGTTTAATTTTTGTATCATCAGTTTTTAAATCCTTGGTTAGCTGTGCATGCTGTGGATAAACAAATTGTTTGACAATGATGACAAAAAATAACAAACAAATCATGTTGCAAGCATCTTAGCATATATATGTAGCATCCTTGCCTTCTGGAAATTTGTAATATTTTAGTACAGAGAGCATTTTGTGCGACAGATTCCATATAATGCTGTGTGGTAAGATTGCCCCCACATCAACTTTACAAATTAGTTCTACATGTACATGTACATACAATACAACCCTTAACACCCAGGTAAAGTGATTCAACTGTGATACAATCATTCACAGCATTCACATCACATGTAAAATAACACAATGTTATTTCATTTAATCATGAGCCCAGGACATGGATGCTCTAAATGTAATCAATCTATAAACAATATTACCAATGCAAAGCAAATGAATTGTAAATGTCTAGCATGTAAATTTAGATTTCATAAAACATGTGTAGATCCCAGCATTGAGAGCTAAATGTAATAACAGTTATGATGCTATTATTCTACACAGTTGGAGTTCCTCAGCTGTCATTTTTTTTGCAAATCAACTACATGTACAAATAGGAAGGACAGATACTAGTATTATAATTAATTTGCACTTGAACCAATGTTGTTTTATACTTGATCTTTGTTGTTTTTAACAATACCAAGACACAATACTTCTCAACTTTACAGTCATTTGGTTAATAAAGTATTCTAATCTGAAAATATGAACACTACAAAAGAGTGAGGCACAAATACTTGAACATTGTGGGTTGAACAACTAGTTTAAATAGTCAGTAAGATATGATGTGTCATGCTATGCTATCAGCTATATCGCTGAGAGGGTTGACTGATGTATGAGGGCGCCCATCACCATGTATACTTGATTATACCCAATGTATTTTGAAACAACTTTCGACTTATTTTCGGAAACTACATAATTCATACAAATGATGTGCAAAGAATATAAAACTTATTACTACAGGAAGAGTGTTATGTACCTCAGCAGTCAGATTGGCGTGTTTTTGTTTATCATCAGCAAGTCTCATGTTCATATCTTTCATGTATCTTGCCATGGCTGACCTAAAATCTTCAAGTTCTTTCAAAGAGGCGTCTCTTTTCTCCTGCAACTCAAATCTCTCTTTGCGTTCTTTGGTGAGAGCCTCTCTGTAATCTTGTATTTGTTTATTAAGCATAGCCATGGAAGCTCTGAACAACAACAACAACAACAACAACAACAACAACAAAAACAAAAACAAAATAAAGGTGTATGAGACGATGGAACATGACTTAAACTTCTGCTAAAATTATGAAAACAAATGATGTATGTATTTGTGTTCATTAAATATACTTCTACATGTTGAAATTAACTTTTTGTCAACATCACAAAAATGGTGTATCTTAATGTTCATAAATTTCTTTGCTATAAACTCAGACCACTATAGAGAACCTCTATAGTGGTCTGAGCTATAAATGTATCTGAAATTCCATCAATGTGGCAAAAGAGCACATATAAAAGGCGAAATAAGCATGAATGTGAAAAACGCATTACAGGCAGGGATTTCAATCTGAGGTACTTGCACTTTGTGTTATCTTATCAATGGAGCCATAAGGATTACATGGGAAGTTCTTCTATACAGACTATAGCTCTGGCACACTATTTTTCACAACCAAATTTTGACCACAATCCAAACTGGGCATTTCAAAGCCTACATGGGCAAGTATATGCATTCAGTCTGTAATAAGCAGTGTAGAAAACTGTGAGTAAAAACCACAGAACGAAAAAAATAATTTGACACACAATAGTATCTTACTCATGGTTTTCTTCCAGTAGTTCAATTTGTTTCTCCATCTCATCATTCTCTTGTTTCATCCTAGCCATATCTTCTGCTTTGGTCAGCAACTCATCCTTCATGTCTTGTAACCTATAGCAACATAATCTCTCCTATCTGAGATGGCTATCTATTCATGACTACCTTATCCCAGAGTATTACATCAATCAAATCTACACTACAGCATAGAGTTATAGTCAAGTTAGATGTCTACAAAGTTTACTATAAAGTTAGAATAGCAGGGTCTCTACAATTAGTTATCAACAAATTTATTTTGTTAAAGTTAATAAGTTACGATCATACTCAAGGAGAATTTAAAACAAGTGAAGACGTTTTACTTTATCATCAATAACTGTATTATATTTAATAGCAATAGAAAACTTACAGCAACATATAGACACGCACACCTTTGATTATTATCTATGTTATTGTAATGTATAGAAGGAATAGGAACTAACATGTATCTTACGGAGAAAACTTGAAAGTTAGTTTTGTAAATGTTCACTTCAAACACATCCTGTACCCAGATAGTTGTTTATAAATGAAATGTCTATCAATGATGGGGAAAATTTCAGTTTCACAACTTTCTAAACATGATATGACATTCTGGAGTTTTTTCTTTTTTTCTTACAGGACGGGCCTGACTTACCAGATGAAAAGTGACCATACCTAATATGATACACAGTTTTTCGACACCTTTACTGTGACTCCAAAATGGAGGTTACCTTTACCAGTAGACCAAAAGGGAGTCTTTAAAACTATGTCATGATTGAAAAAATATTCCAAAGAAACATACTATTGTTGTAATTTTTCTCCTTCTACAAGAATTGTTAAGTTTTAGATAAACTATATTTACTGGTAAATTTTACTGACTTGCATTCTAATCGATGGAGGCGTTAGTATACTAAAGTCTTATTACACAAATTACAGAACAATGGTTAACAACATGATTATAACAAAGAAATCATATCACAAGGCATGGCCTGACTCACTACTAAAAGAGAGTCTAATGACCCTCTTGATTTACTGGATACTGCAAGAATAGTAATAAAAAAACGATTAATTATCACCAGCCAGGCGACAGCACATCATTCATGTCAAATGTTAGCATGCAATGCACAAAACACGACACACTGTCTACAGGTTAGTGGATCACTGAAATAGTTTGGAAAATGAAGTACAACTTACTGGTCATGGAGTTCCTTGACCTTGGAGGCATCATAGCTACGTGCCTCCTGTGCCTCCCTAATATCTGGAATGCACCGTGACAAAGTCAAGGTGCATGACCATAAACAAGAGAAGGGTGAATGCACATAACAATGACAACCCCGAAGAAAATGAAACTCGGTTAATAATTACATGTGACTGTATACAGAAAATGTCAGGTCACTGATCCACCGTCCTTGTGGATGGCTGGGCAATGCATTGGCAGCATTATAATGGATGGATATGGACAAAACATGCAAAATATTGAAGTTGGAATTGTAAAATGATCACGGTGCTGGATTTTAGAAGTGCTAGTGAGATGTTTTGGATATGGAACAGTGAAGCAGGTATGGCCAACCATCCACATTGGTGTAATGTACACAAAGCAGGGCAATGAATCATTATCAAATACATGCAAAGTTGTTCAATAAAGTGAAATATTTGTGATGGTACAGTTCTTGAAGACGTCATTGTTTTCAACATGGTGTATATTATATATACACAAATAAGCACATTTTTCAACCATATTAAAACACATGCAATTTTCTTTGATAGGTAGGTACTTTTATGTTTGTGGAGTACTTGCAGAGAATCATATCTTTGTATTTTCACATCAATTTGTCAAAATACACAATACACATATCTTGGATATTATCCACAGTTATAGCATGTTCTTCACAGCATAATTTCTATTCTTTACAAACAAACAAATTATAGTTGTGATATGCTATAGGCATGACAATACTTTACCTAATCTCAGATTTTGTTGTTTTTCATGCAGCTCATCATACAGTGTTGCAGCTTTTGTCATTTCTGTCTCAAGCTGAAATGGAGAAAAGAGGAAATACCTTCTGCTATTTTCTAACAAGCTCAGACAAGTCTACTTTCACTGACTTATTGTGGTATTCAAGACAGTGTCTGAAATGTTGATAAAAGTGCATTAGCCATTGAATGTACGATGGAACCATTACAAACTAATGAATCATGTCACTAAGAACAGAGGTCAGAACAGATACATTGTACCATTCAGCCCTGATCAGTCACAAGTGTGGCACTAACATGTCACATCTTACTGACAAGTGTGAACAATATACAAACAAATGCCAATACAATCATACTACATGTATAGCATATTTTCAGTGGTACACGGAAACAGTATATCTCTCAAGTAATGAAATAAATATGAAACGTGTTACGAGTCTGTTCAGCTGTGGTTTATACCATAGCTAGGTACATGTAAATACATTAATAAGAAACCAGGACTGCTATCAGTTTTAGTGTTTTTTTCTTACATGTTCCATTCTTTGTAAAAGAACTGTCTTCTTTTCAGCATACTCTTTTTCCATAGTCTCTCTCTGCTTTCGTATTTCATTCCTGAAGATAAAATGCATAGAACGTTAATTTTTCTCATTTCTTAATATTTATGATTCATTGAGCAACTTTGCACATTGTGGAAACTAAAACAAAGTCAAAGTCAAAGTAAATGTAATAAAAAAAACACCAAAAAAGAAAAAAAAACTACAACAGAGTCTTGTCATTTATTCAACAAAAGCAAAGAACAAATTAAAAATAAATTGGTAGTGATATTGATACAGCCAGAAAGTGAAAGATCCAGGTGTTGTGTCTGCTTATATAATGCACTCATACATTATTATGGGTAGCGAGTGGTTACATAAGTGAACCAACGATTGGACCTTTCAGACTAGATTTGATATTACATGAAGATTGGAAAACTTCACCTACCCTTTCTGTTTCAACTCTGCATTCTCTGTATGCTCAATTGCAAGTTGTTTGGTTAGTTGCCTCTCCTGTTGCTCTAACCTGCTACACGATGTTTCAAACCTTCTTATACTCTGTAACAAAATAGAGGCTAGTGAGGCAAGAGATCTCTTTTGAACGATTCAAACTTCAGATTTTGAAAACTTTGGAAAATGACCATTTTATCACAAATACAAATTTCTTGTGTGTCTCCGTCAGTAGTGCGTAAATAGCTGGAAAGCCATTCATTTGATATTACTCCCATCTCTCTCTCTTTATGAATTTATACTTTTTCATCCTGTCTTTGTTTTTTACAAAAAAAATCCATACCTTTCTTATGCCATGTAAGTTGTTTTCACTTTCCATTACTTCCTCCTTGAGTATGTCCAAATCTTTTTTCTTGTTGATGTTAGCTTCTTTCTGTTTCTTAGTTTTCTTTGTTGTATCATGCTGTAAAGGAAACAGTGCATGAGTAAACAACAACAAAAGTGTTTTAGGACAAAAATTTGCTAAGATAAACTTTCTTACTACCAGTGTGCCCGCTAAGTCAATTTGACGCACCACTGAAACACACAATTTCTAGTGACACACCAAAATTTGGTGTTCCCCTATCTCTTACTAAGTGGTGACTCATAAGAAATCCCAGTTTTATCATTTTGACTCACAACAACAAAAATTTGGCTATTATTAGATAGAGGGCACACTACTTACTACTAAGAAATCCCTCCTTTCAAGATAAGAGATGAATGTAGCATTTACCACAATCAGGGAAAACAACAATGAACAGGGATGTGTTCGATTATGCATGCCTAGGGAGCCTCAGGTTGGGGTAAAAGATGTCATTGGGGAGCCTCACGCCATGGGAAAATTGAACGCACCTCAGTGATTCACGACAAATAAATTGATCTGTCATTCCAAGATACTTTAGACAATTTTGAAGTGAAAAGTCATTTCTTCACTAAACGTGGAGAGAACTCTTCAAAATATAGCATAATTCTTTTGAAATTGACAAAAGTAACCAATCACATGCTGTCGCCCATCTTGGGGGTCAAGTCAGGTCAGGTGACCAATCCCCAAGCTGCCCCAGTTCTGCGAGGAGAGTTGACTTGGGGCACCCTAAGTGTGACATCATGTAGTAATCGACCGCAACTTGGGGCAACTTAAGGTGCCTCGAGGGTTGCATAATCAAATGCATGCACCATAGGCTACATTGATACCTACCACTGCTTGTTTCAATCTCTTCTTTTCCTGCCTGGCATCAGCTCTTTCCTGTATCATATCTTCTTTCAGTATCACAATACCCGTTTCTAGATCAACTATCTGTATGGTCAGACAAAAAAGAAAAGTTATCTCTCATTTATCAAAAGTCTTTAAGTAAAAAACTTTTTGGCAGACTTTGAACTCCAATAACTATCAATTTTAACAATAATTCATATCGTAAGATATGACAGAGGAACTTCATTGGAGTGTCAAATTTTATTTTACAAGCCTGCCCTGATGATGCTCTGTTAACAAGGCAAAATTAGTTAGGAGTGTTTGAAATCTTTTGAATTGAGTTTTACTGCAGCCATCCAGTGTTTATTTTTAGTTTCAGCCTTCATTGCTTACCTTTTGATTGGTTTCTCGAAGTCTGTCTCTTGTTTCATTCAAGGTAATTTGTTTACTGAAAGAGAAGGTAAAATAGTAATAAAAAGTTACATAATCAAAAGTATTACTTGATTTCATCAAACCTGCTCAAACCGGTAAACATCATGCACTTAATTAATAAAATATATTTATTTTTTTTGGAAACTGGAGATTCTTTTCTTTCATACCCAGTATTACAAAAACAGATTCTGATATCCATAAAACAATGTAAAAATAAAATATGAAAGTTCTCATTTTACAGATTTGTGATTTGGCACAGATACTGAGATAGGAAAGCGTCTACACCAAGAAGGATCTATGAATGAATTATAATGAGTTGAACATTACTTACGTAGCTTTGTCTGCCATCCTTTGATTGAGCTGTGATATGACTTCTTCGTGTTGAGCACGTACCATGTCACGTTCAGGACTGTAATAAAGTCATTCAAAATTTGTTAAAGCTGCACTAGCTGTATTAAAGTGGAGTATTATTTTTTCGATAAGACAACCAACAATATAGTCATTGAAAATTGATACCAATGCTTAGACATTGTACATGTTAATTAACAGTTGATTTTATCCAGAAGTAGTACAGTAATAGGTTGAAATCTTGATAATATTCGAGGCACTGATTTTTGGGTGTGGACCCAAAAATCAATTTGACTGGATTGATTGTACCATATTGTGTGTACAGCTATGCAAATGCTTCTATACACAGGTGAATCAATACTATTCACTGTGTACCATATCACAAGTAAGTCACTATATCTAACAAAAAAATTTCAAAAAAATTGTGTCAGTTGCAGCTTTAACTGGGATTAATATTATTGGTAAACTTCAAAAAATCTTAGAACAAAGTAGGCTTCATAATACAGCTCTATCAACTTGATTATAGAAAGTATACAACAAAATATTTCAGTTTCATGTTACACAACAAATTGAACATATACATACTGAAGGACGGCATTCTGCTTTTCGAGAGACTTCAATCTTTTTTCTAGATAGTCGATATTGTCATTCAAACTTTGAAGTTGATCCTGTAAGAGGAAAAGAAAATTGATTCACAGATCTTGTAAGTTGTATAAAAGCTATTGTTCTATAAAACAGCCAGCAACTTATATCAACTTGCCAAGTGTTGGCTATAATTCATATTAACAAAGCACCTACGAACAATATGTAAACATTAATAGGGTGTTGATAAAGAGAACCACAGTCTTGTCACTATTAATAGTCATTGCTTGATACCAAGAAGACATTGACTATATGCTTTAATCAAGACAAGGACGTATTAGTTTGTAGAATACTAGAATTCATAATGTAAAACAGATATCTCACCTGCAATCTACTCAATTCTTCAGCATTAGAATGTCGGGCAGAAGAAACAGCTGTCTGAATTTCTGAGTTGATTTCTTCTGGAGACATAAATAATTTATGTCTAAGAATACTTGAGTGAATGGTTTCTGTTTCAAGCTGTTCATGAGTTTTAACTCTCTCATTATCCTGTAGATGACAATATATTATTATTTTATTATATATGAGGTGATTTTTACATTCGGAAAAATGCGAAATATAAGGTGGCCTAATGAGACTGTGTAATGTGTCTATATGGCCAGAAACTTAAATTTTGTACACTACATAATTTATTATTTGATCTAAGAGATCAATGAATCTAATGCAAATCTGAAGAAAAAAAATGTGTCTCTTTTCGAAGTGCTAAATCAAACTTTTTAATCTTGTCAAAAAAGAAAATACTTGTAATGAAATTATGACCACTCAGAAGGTTTATTAAAAAGAAAATACCTACCAATTCTGCAACAGCTACAGCAATCTTGTCAAGAATACCAACATCATAGTCACTAAATGTGTAATCACCATAACTGATATCTTTCATTCGTTTGCCTGTTGAAACACAGTAAAATCGGTTATCATAAAATTACAAAGTATCGCCAAGAATGTCATCACCTTCTTACAATTTACTCATAGATGTAGTTGCACAAATAAAAGAAGACATTTGTTACTTTAGGGGATTTGATTTTTCCTGACAAGTCAATCACTATTAGTTGACTTTCTCTGATTTTATCATAGAACTTGATGGGGGTCTATGATTTTATACATAAACACCTTGTAATTTAAAAACAAAAACAAAAAACAACAACAACAACAACAACAACAAAACCATCAACTTTTATTTGGGATTTGAATCAAGCTAGACTTATGCGTGGGGAAAACGGTAACTTAATAAGTAGAATCACACGACTATTTGCTTTGTTCTTCTCAGTTGTGCTTAATATATGTGTTTACAAGTGCAAGGACAATGGCATTCAAACTGACCTAAAGACCGAATCAATAAGACGTTAGGTCAGTATGGACTATTATTATTGTAAAGAGACGGTTGACTCTAACCAGTAACCGGGACCCGTACACCCGTCGTCCTTAGATACCATTTACACCTCGAAAATTAATTTTATGCGAAGGATAAGCACATGTTTAACGTACCTAACTCGTGTAAGTGCTCTATGGCACTGTTAACACCCGTAACTTCTGAGATGGACGTCATTTTTAGTCTGGTTCACCCCATAGTTACCATCCAACGCTTCTATATCAACGAACTGGCTCGATTTTGAGGACAGAGTTCCTTTCCCAGCATGCTACTGTGAAGGATTTGAGCCCTCTAACTTATCATCCAGATGACGAATATAGGCAAGGAAAGGGCAAGTATTTCCACAAAGAAACATAGAATTGTCGATTTCATGCAATTCTAAGATGTCAGAATTTCGTATAAATAGAAACATTTATACCAAAATTTAACTATTCGTCTCAAAAAAATATTGAACACACTGATTATAACGAACATTAGGCTAGGGAGTACTTTCGCAACATGGCGGCTTGATTGAAAGGTAAATGCGGAAGCAGTGGACAATCTAATGAAATGTCAATCTTTGACACGATATTTATCTCTACAGCTCATTGGTAATGTAAAACGTTTGACCGCCATGGGAAAGAATGGCGAAAATTGCGTTACAAATATTTGTAACCGGGGTGTTAAAGTAGTACGCACCGAACATGACAGTTTATGTACAGAGTTTGCCGTTCATTTCACCAAAAGTGTACGTCTCTTAGTTTTTCTGTGGATATTCCTTGGTGCTGGGATGTCATATTTATATATGTATTCGATAGAGGTAAGAAATTTCAGTGTTTAGTAGATATTAACAACTTGTGACTATTCAACCCGGCTCTTTATACATGTGCTTGCAAAAGAGAGCTAGTAAAGTGCAGTGGTAGAACAGAGATGGTAGCATGTTGTATTAGTACCGATGACAAAATACATGTTCAAACTCAGACAGATACAAACTACATGATTACACAACATTCCTCTATGGCGTGCCTACTTCTAATGAAGTAAGCTCAACACAGCATATGATAAACAAGATGAAATAAGAAGCATTATGGCATCTTTTATCATATTCATGAACATACATGTATCTGTACCATATATCATGTGTATTGCAATGTTGATCATGTATATTGTATATTGAACATGAAGTAACAATAACATGTCACATGGACACATACGCATGCACACACGCGCGCACGCACGCACACACACACACACACACACACACTCACTCACACTCACACTCACAAACACTCAGAATGACACAGAGCAAAGATGGTTGTATATTAAGATATTGGTGATAGCTTCAACAGAACCACAGTATGCAAAGACATACAGAACAGGAAGGCAGCAGCCTATATTTATCCCACTTAGAAACATCCAAGATGGTGTTATAATGTTAATATATATATTTGTGTGTGTGTGTGTTTATTTATTTTATTTTATTTATTTTATTTATTTATTTATATCATTATGTTTTCTTTTCTTAGGAAAGTATTATACCAATTGTACTTCTTGCTGCATTTTATCTGTCAGTTGTCCTTTATTTCCATTTTATTCAAGTCTACAAAGGTAAGGCTTTCAGTTTATCTCTTAATAATGAGCTTTTTTCATACCTTTCAATTTACAGTAAAATTTAATTCCAAATTATCGATATATACATGTACTCTCTCTGTAATTAGCACCCTGTTCTTTCGACTATGGGCTCATATCCTTAGAATCTGTGTTCTTTCCATGGTACATATTATGAAGCATATTGATTAAAATTACATAATCATTTGCATATCATTATCACCTATTTGCACATGGTGTCAAGGGAATGAAAAATCTAAACTGTGAAGTGCTTACATATTTATATTCATCAGCTGGCTGAACGTAATATTCATACCATTCCAGGACAACAGCACTATTTTTCATGGCAATAGCTGCTGTTTTCATTATTTAAAGTGTAACAGAACTTGATTTCTCCGACAGAACTGGAGATCCACCGATGAAGAGGAGCTCAGTCTCTCCTAATGTTATATATTTCTGTACATTATAGAGTCTCTTTTAGTGATGGCTTCAACAGGACTACAGTACACTACTACTTATCGAACAGGAAGACAGCAGTCTGTATTTATTCCATTTGAAAACATCCAAGATGTTGTTATAAATGAAGGAATTACTATGGTAAGTTTGATTTGATATTGTTATGAGAAAAAGATTTATTTTTTCTTTTGGTCGTTTCTGTCAGCTGGTTTTATGGAAATAAAGTTATATTGGGATAGTTAGATCGATAGATAGATAGTTACATCCTAACAGAACAGAACATAAGATCAATAGAAGCATAGACCCTGACATACATGTAGACCCGGGAGTAAACTAACTCTACAGTCTATGGTAAAAGGCATTCTGATATTCAGGAACAGACCTTGAAACTAGCAGTAGTCCAGGACACATAGACTACTAAACATTGTATCTAGACTACCAAAGTAGTAGTCCAGGGCACATAGACTACTAAACATTGTATCTAGACTACCAAAGTAGTAGTCCAGGGCACATAGACTACTAAACATTGTATCTAGACTACCAAATTAGTAGTCCAGGGCACATAGACTACTAAACATTGTATCTAGACTACCAAAGTAGTAGTCCAGGGCACATAGACTACTAAACATTGTATTTAGACTACCAAAGTAGTAGTCCAGGGCACATAGACTACTAAACATTGTATCTAGACTACCAAAGTAGTAGTCCAGGACACATAGACTACTAAACATTGTATCTAGACTACCAAAGTAGTAGTCCAGGGCACATAGACTACTAAACATTGTATCTAGACTACCAAATTAGCAGTAGTCCAGGACACATAGACTACTAAACATTGTATCCAGACTACCAAAGTAGTAGTCCAGGGCACATAGACTACTAAACATTGGATCTAGACTACCAAAGTAGTAGTCCAGGACACATAGACTACTAAACATTGTATCTAGACTACCAAAGTAGTAGTCCAGGACACATAGACTACTAAACATTATATCTAGACTACCAAATTAGCAGTAGTCCAGGGCACATAGACTACTAAACATTGTATCTAGACTACCAAAGTAGTAGTCCAGGGCACATAGACTACTAAACATTATATCTAGACTACCAAAGTAGTAGTCCAGGACACATAGACTACTAAACATTGTATCTAGACTACCAAAGTAGTAGTCCAGGGCACATAGACTACTAAACATTGTATCTAGACTACCAAATTAGCAGTAGTCCAGGACACATAGACTACTAAACATTGGATCTAGACTACCAAAGTAGTAGTCCAGGGCACATAGACTACTAAACATTGTATCTAGACTACCAAAGTAGTAGTCCAGGGCACATAGACTACTAAACATTGTATCTAGACTACCAAATTAGCAGTAGTCCAGGACACATAGACTACTAAACATTGTATCTAGACTACCAAATTAGCAGTAGTCCAGGACACATAGACTACCAAACATTGTATCTAGACTACCAAAGTAGTAGTCCAGGGCACATAGACTATCGGCACTAACCATTGTATCTAGACTACCAAATTCATAAGGCGATAGTCTGTTATACCAATGGAAATCGATAGAAAATTTGTAGCTGAAACTGTTCACTTGGCTAAATCTGACTATGAAGTGTAAGAGTTAAATTGTAGCCCTGAAGAACTAGGGGATTTTCTGAAGTAACAATATATACTCTACCCTTGTTCTGATCTGCATTCACAGTCAGAGACGTTCAATAATTTGTTAGCCATATTAAAAATAGAAGTTGTTTTTATGATACTTAATTTGTACCATTTTACTCCACAGCACAGTGTAATATATTATTTAGTGGTGCTAATAAAAGACCAGGAAAATCTAACTAAACCCAAATCTCTTTTTCCAATATTTATGGTAAGTATTGGTAAATTTTGTGGTCTTTGCTGTTTTATTGAGATATTGCAACAACTCATAGAATAACTCATTGAGGACATGTCATGAAAAGACCGTCTATTGAAAGACAATATTTTGTGTTGTTTAGTCATAATGATGTAAACTGGTTTCTTGTGAGGCACCACATAGTAAGTGATATGGGAACCACCTAATTATGGTGCATCAAAAGAAATTGCAGTGCATCAGTGGCACATTGAATTGGCATAGAGGGCGCACTATTATGAATGAAAATATTGTAAATTGTCAATATGTCTTATACATATTTTGATAAATTCACCAGCAATTGATAAGCAGAGGGTGATCGATCCGTTGTAATTATGTACTTACTACTTCACCAAAATTAATACAGCAACATACATTTTTTTTTGTAATTTCAGAAAACCTCACCGAGAATAAGTACATTGAAAGAAATATACAGAGGAGTGCAGGGTGTGATGTGGGACAAATACAGACATCGTAAAGGCAGATAAAACTAACTTATTTCTATTGATAATACAGGCTGAATTTATTGCAACTCAAAAGTAAACCTATGTATTTCTATGTTTTATAACAACCATCATTTCGTAATTCACCATTGTCAAACAAGAAAACGATAAACTTGAAGAACTCTTGTAAGCATGTCATTTTTGTCAGTTTCTTATTGTAAATATTGTCATTTTATGTAACTTTCAAACACAAACAGTTTATATAAAATAGTGTTGTGTATGAGCAAAGTTATAAAAACTATAATTTATTGATCATTCTCAGCTGTTTCTATAATAGAACATAAAGAAAAAATTTTGGTACTCAGTATTTTTTAAAGTGATACACGTATCAATTCAAGTTTATTAACTTTTTACTTAACTGAAATAATAAACGTAAAACCTTGATTCAAGTATTCTAGAATAGTCTTGCATCATTTAACGTTGGATGCCCTTTAGGATATTGCAATTGTCTTCTGGCATTGTGAGAAGTTGTTTTCATAGTTAGTAGGGATTTCCTTGACATTTTTTATACGTATAAAAATATGATGTCATCAGAGCATTGATAAATTAAAGTTAAATATCAGATTTGAGTTCAGTCAATGACAAGTGATGGTTAAGCAGGGCTCAAAATTAACAGTCGTCCCATTCCCACATACTAGTACTACCAATTCTTGTCATAGCGCTACCATAATTTGCAGCTGGGAGCCCACTCAGGCTATCACTGATTATGTGATGATAGGATGGAATATTAACAGACATAGAAGTATTTTATAACACACAATTTTATTTCCAATAGAGGAACTCTGTTTTTCAGTTCAGGAATATGAGACTATTGGTCACCTTTGGATCCTTGGGCTACCACTTTCTGAAATTGGTAGCCCACTAGGACTACCAAAGAAAAAAAGCTAATTTCGAGCCCTGTTAAGTAAGTAGAATACATTTTAAATATGCAGCAAATATTGTGCTAAAAAATGTATAAACTAAATGCTTGTGCGCCTTCAATTTGTTTAGTAGAGACACTGAAAAAAGAAAGGTATAGATGTGGTGATATAAAGTGCTAGGTTGGACATCTAATGTGTAATCTGTTGAAAGCTGACGGGATCAGACAGAGGTAATTTCAATCAAATTCTTTGTAGTGACAATTCAGTTGTAAACTTCACTACAGTTTGATATAGGAGAAGTAAAGCTAGGTACTGATCTTGAAGAGTTGCTTGTACTTGATTGTTAGATCTGCAATTTTTTCAATCATTTCTGTGCTAATTTGATGCATGTAGTAAATACATTGAGGTGCTTCTTGCATACTTAAAATTTTGAATTCATATGATGACCATGATATATAGAAATTATGTGATTCACCAAAGCATGTGCATTTTGATAAAAATATCAGATAGTGTGTTCAACAATGGATAGATCACAACACCGAGGTTTACACATAATAGTAAATGTAGAGAGGAGTCCTTGTAGTATGTGTAGTGGTACATGTAAGTACATATAGTGGTACCTAATTGAAATGTCTGGATTTCTCATGTTAAATTGAGTCAACTCAAATGTCACAATAAGTGAAATTGTATTGTATATGAATGAAACTCTTGGCATCATATGTGTGTAATTTGATTAACTTGAAGCTAATGTGGTATGAAATACCCACTTCATTAGCTTTGTAAATAAATGGTCTATCAAGCCCATGAACTTCTTGTTTATTTGAAGTTGAAACACTTGTACATGTATACAAACAAATGAACTATAAAACTCCATGCCAGCCAATAACAGAGTGTAATGTAAGTCCTTCTGAAAAGTATACTTGTACATTGATTTTGTTAGGAAAACATAATGTGTGTATTGTTTGCATATAGCAGTCAAGCTGTATAGTCTGTATTACTGAAGGTGTGTCTTGTTAGGGCGCCCTCACACATCAGCCAACTAACAGGCTGTTGAGGACAGAGGGATATATCTTACAAGTCTATGCAGTTGAAATCTTCAGATTTATGTCATCCTTATCACTATTGATGTCATCTGTCTGTATACAAAATGTATGATGAGATATACAAATGGTCAGTTTGGACAGGCTGCAAGTCACGATTGCAAGTAGAAAAGACTAGACTGCTTTGTTTATGTTTTATGGGATTTATTGAACAAACACTATATGTACGAAGATAGCACAGATTTTTTAATAAATAAGAATATACACAAATAAATACAAAAACAATAAATATCCTATGTTTAATTCAAACTTTTTGAAAAAAATTTAAATAGGAGTTCAAGTACCTGGTAATTATAGCAACCAGCAATGTGGTTTATGTTGTTAGCTATAATTATCAGGTACTCTTGTGTAAATTTAAACCAAACTAATAACACAACATGGTGTACAATTTTTTTAAAGAGAAGTACATTCATATTAACTCCTGAATACAAACGTTGGGTCCATGGCTAGTGAAGTAACACAACAAGTCATTTCAACTGACTGATCTGTCGTTGTTGGTGCTGCTGTTAACCATTACAAAGTTTGTTAAGAATGATTGAAGAAATGTACGCAACATTGAATCCTAAGTTTTACTGAAACACATATATAACATTACAATTATATAAATAGTCACTATCCTGAGTTCATTGACATCAAGGGATGAAACCGAGAACCTCATAGTCTACCCTACACCAGTGTATTTTTGTTAGGGAGTTTCCCTGTCATTTTACCAGGGGTTCCCCACTGTCATTTTACCAGGGGTTCCCCACCAAAATTATGGTACAATGTATGGAAACTGCCAGTTTTACCATATGACCCCCCTTTCTGTTACCAGGGTTCCCAAACTTTAGTTAAAACACTGTACACTGCATTAGCCTATGTAGCAGTCTGGATAGTCAAACCTAGCAAATCTTGCTACACAGCATGTGATTCAGTATTTTTTTAACCACTTCTCATTATCAAATCAGCTTAAAATTAGCATATCATGTGGCTAATTCAACCAATCATCTTCTGTACCATGAAAAATACTAAATTTGAATGACTCATGAGTTCACAGGCTGTGTGGAGGTCGATCACTGACTCTGTTACAGCGGCTAGCATAGCATGGGTGTTTCAGCAAGCTCTTGACTGAAGACTTGCATGGTGTGCAGGATATACTGTAAATCTAGCGATATTTACACCACTAGCAAATTTTGCGATTTCACAGTCTAGTTCCCAAAGACTAATGTTTACGAATGTCTAAGCCTGGTGTGCTGTGTTTATAGACAAGAAGGCATTTTAGCCACTATTTATTTTCTTGTTTTTTGTTTTCCAGCAAAATATTAAAGCGAAAGTAAGTCTTTAGCGAAAGTTTCCAGGTTTACAGTACAGTAGGGATATTGAACATCGAGAATCCAATTTTTCATATGAAGTCAACTCTTGACTTGAGAAATATCTTAACAAAAATGACACTTAGGTTAAAAGATTCAAAAATATTGTTAAAATAAAATATAAATTCATTTCATAAATAAACCAACCTGTTCCATCTTCATAACTTTCTTGTAAAACATTTGCACCTCAATCATGGTGTAAATTTCATAATATTGAAATCGAATACACTACTACATTGAACATTGAAATATAAGCCTAGAGTTATTGCAACTACTGAAATACCTGTATTAGGCTGTTGGTCATACGTCCAATATATTGCTTGTTCGGCTTTCTGTACTCCTTTCAAGCTTTGTTTGTCTTTGCATCTAATATATTCACAATAACTGTACAAATTTGAAGAAGAAGAAGAAGAAAAAGGAACTGCATCACACTCTTTAAGTTTATGCATTATATTCAGAAACCTATCACATTTTTTTATTTACTGTATATTTCCTATTTTAAAGAGTACAGCACCACTCTAAAATACAAAGAAACATAGAAGAGAAAGTCAAGTTCACCACAAGATTACATAACTGTTATCGTCATTGAAAACCTATTTTTGAAAAAGGTGATACTGTTACAAGACAAAATACCTTTTAGGAGACAAGATAACTTGGACTGAAAAGGAATGACAAAAAAACATGCCCAGCTGAGTTTGAATTTAGCCTAGACCAGAAAGATAGATTTTACCGTTTATAGATTTATAACTAACCTACATCAGTATACTAATATACAATTTCTCACTCCTATTTTTATTTTAGTTATCTTTCAAATAGTATTGATTAATATAAAGAGTTACATGAAAGATGATGTGTGAAAAAAAAAAGAAATCTGTAGATGTGACCTATATTACTAGTATTAGTTATGTATACTCTCAGTCTTTCATTAAGCATCTTTCTCACTTCATGAAAGCGTCATGGAGACAATACTGATTTCTTTCCATCTGTATCTTTACAAAGTAAAAGAAATCTAGCATCAAGTTTTTGAGAGAGACAAGTAAAAGTGAAGTACTGAAGTGCCATGTTTTCAAGCCTGCTATTGATATTTCCTGTCGTAGGCAAACAACAACTTTTTGTGTTAAAATCATGGTTGAATTTTGAAGTATATTTTCATGTTACTCCCCCACCCCCACCCCTTTCCCTCCAATTTCAAATTGCCTATTTCATCTACTTGAAATACATCAATGTTATCAAAATACTTCTACAATACACAGGATGGATTTAAAGATGACTTTATATATATAGTTATACCTTTGCTTTTTTATTTCAGGAGATATTTATTACGATCATTTGAATTTATTCATTTACTTGGTACAGAATTAGATAAGTACAAATCATGTCACTGTAGTTTAGTTGTGACGTTGTTGATATCTATTTAGTTGTTATTTGGTATTTTACATACCTGTACTCTATGATTTAAGAATACTGCCAAAATTCTGCTTTTTATCAACCAGACATGTCCTCACAGATTTCTCCTTTTAAAGATCCATGTGGATAACAATTGGGTATTTATTTTGGAATTTTAATTTATAAAACAACTTTACTATGTTTTTCTACTTGAAAACACAGTGCGAAATAACATATACCAAGTCCTTGTTTGTAACTCAATAAATTGCAAAAAGATGCAAAAAGTTTGAAAAGTTTGTTATTGTATGTATAATAACAAACATTTGACACATTTAAAAAAAAAAAAATTTTTGTTATGGATTGAGTTACAAACATGGACTTGGTATATGTTGTTTGACATTGTGTTTTCAAGTAGAAAAACATATTAAAGTTGTTTTATAAATTAAAATTCCAAAGTAAACATCCCATTTCTCATCCACATGGAACTTTAAATTCTTAAACAATCAATTGATACAGTGTATTGTATAGTAATTTAAGTAGACACATTAAAACAATGTAAGATGCATTGATTGTGAGAAACCACCATGCTGATAGTTCGACTTTCTTGGGTTTCTTGGTGACTTTACAGTTCGTGGCTGGTGTGGGGAATTCCCCAGTACTGTAGAAATGAGAAAGCAACTCTTCCTTTTCGACAAATCGTTGATACATCCATTTGAGTAGTTCGTCGGGATCTTCAGGTACTTCATGGATTGGAAAGTATCTGTAATGTACGGATGAACAGCAGGGTTGTCTGTAGCCCAATATCCAGCTTTGTACATTCATCGGCTTCACTTCAGGATGACCCGGGTAACCTATTGTTATGTCGATCACCCACTTCAAACTTTTTCTTGAAGCTGATGCTACAGAAATGAAATCAGTGAGATGAGTTAACAAATGGATGTTGTAATATTATCAGCTGACGATAGACTTTCTCGCAGTCCCATTGGCTTTACCTGAAGCTATGTATTTACATTTACTTTGACCATGTAGCTAGACTTTCAGTTCAGTCAGGTTTACTGATTAAATTTACTATCAATTTAAAGTAAAAGTCCAGTCAGACTTACTATTTCTGACTTCAGTACACTTGTATTGATTACTGCTATCAACTTAAGGAAAAGTCCAGACTTATTTCTGCCTCTAGTACACTTGTATTGATTACTTCTATCAAGTTACATAGCACCTCAGTAACTACTCAACTTTTTGAAACCTTTAAAGAAGCCCTGTCTGCACTTGACATGTGTTTGGGCCATTTTGGCAGTTTCCTGCAAGGGTTTATGGGAAAAGATTTAGCGATGACATCACATCTACCACATTCTCCTTCTCTTGACAAATACAAAGAGTATCAAGACAAAGAGATTGCGGTAAATGTGATGTCAACTCCAGAGGTTTTTTTCTCCAAGAATTGACATACCAAATGCTGATTTTGGTCCATTCTGCATAGGTGTAGAGTTCCTGAGTGTCTGCAAAATTGTTGTCATTGCACCAGTTCTTGGCAATGTAACGTGTTCTAAAACAGGCAGATTATTCTTCCTTGCAAATCTACAATAGAAAATTAGGATCTTCAGTCTTATTTTAAATGATATATCTTGAATTATTTGCAACAATTTTATTAGTATTTTATGCAGTAACTATGACAGAACCCCACTCATGTCATGTGGGTGCAAGTGTGGCATACCCAGGGTACTGCAAAAAGTGTTTGTGGTCTTTTTGTAGCCGTACTATCATGAGCATAGCAAACAAAAGTACAGCATAAAACACTGAGTGCAAATACTTAGACTTATAGTCACACTGGCACTCTATCATCGTGGAGTTTTGTTATTATGTATGTTTATCCAAAACATCATAAAGAAATACAACTTAATGTGCTCACATGATTTTGTGTGCATGGAACACTCATGGTTTCATATACAGATATGCAACAATATTTTCAGTATTGCACTGCGGTGCAAATATCAAACTATATTCACACACTGATGCAAGTAATGACTGGTAGATAAAATGTACATTTGTGATTCACAGTACATACTTTCAATTGATTAGTTTCTGGAAGGAATTTTTCTTTCAGTTTGGGTTTGATTGCTTCATTTGATCTTGCTGTTAATAGTATAATTCTCACTTCCATCAGTATGTTCTGTAGATAGAGGCTTAGAGCACTTCATGTATGTTTAGTATACGGAGTCACTTCCAATACAGGGATTCAAGGTATTCATTTCAGAATGAATGATAGTGTCTTAGCTTACACTCACCAATTTAGATCTCGCAGTCTTTGACTTAATTACCTACAGTCAATCTTATCACTGGAGCCATTCAATCATTCAAGATCCACATTCTCTATATCTCTGTCAGACACCCAAATTTGACTCTAGCCTTTCCACTTCTACTTGATATAAGTAATTACATGGACAAGGAAGTCTGTGGTAATATATTACCAGACTGAGTGTGTCTGCTGTTTTACTTACTTCTGGCTGGCAGCTCTTCTTTTCCTAAGGAACCCTCCCTCTGGAAAGAGAATGACCCATTTTCTAAATCTCTGCCAGTATATCTTCTGTAAATGTTCCGCGAGTAATTTGATTTGTGATTCCCTGTACTGCTTACCCTAAAAAAAAAAATCGCAAAAAAAAACAAGGGGTTATTTTTAATAGTTGAACCGGTTAACATTTAGGAGTGCCCACAGTCCCTGTATCTGGCTTAGAGACTGTGGTATAGTTCGGTATATTTAGATTACAATATATACCAGTACTTAAAATGAAAGCAAAAATTCATGTATATCAGTAAGCCGTTTTTTTCGCCTCGCAGCAGTTCTCACAAGATCTCGCATGAGCCGTTGCATCCATAGCAACTACTTGAGGGTGGTCAAGCTGAAAGTGTCAAATGCTTAGCAACACTATTGTTCTCGACATCATCACACATGGCCATGGTGAAAGCTTGACCTCGATCACATGTTTGACAACCGTTGTTGCTAGGCATATTTGCATTTCTCTCACGAGATCTGCAATGAGACATAAAATCCCTTATTGCAAGTAGAATTTTCAATATACACATGGACACAATTTTTTTTCTTGCAATTCAAATGTACATATATGTTGACACATGCATGGTAATTTATTTTTAAAAGAATAATAGTTATTACACCATGCACATGTTAAGTGATATACATTCACACAGAAAATATGGAATTTATGCCCTACATCATGACAACATGTGTCTGTGTCATTGGTTTTTTGGTGCTTGAAATTCGAGCCAAAACATTCAGGCACCATATAACATCACATTCCCAATGTTTTTTTGTAAATTAAGAACTTGGTTTCTAGTAAGTCTATGTAATTATACCCTAACAATTATTACCTGCAAACATATAACTTTATTATTCTCCAATATTTTTCTGTGTGTGTGTGTGTGTGTGTGTGTGTGTGTGTGTGTGTGTGTGTGTGTGTGTGTGTGTGTGTGTGTGTGTGTGTGTGTGTGTGTGTGTTTTGTGTTGTTTTTTGTGTGCAATTCAGGGCATTCTAGTCTTGTGGATTACTTACCTGTTGTATAAAGAAGTCACCATGGAAAAAAGAGACAGGTCCAAAAGTAGGTGCCAGTATAAGTATTTTATCCATCAGCCACATTACTTCTTTTAAGACCGGACCTTTGTCTTGCAAACTTGTCATTAATGTCAGAACATCACCAGTAGATTGATGGTTTACCATGACAACAGCTTCGTCATCCTGTAGTTTAGTCACATCTTCTCCACTTTCAATTACTGAAATTGAAAAAAAGAAAGAAAGAGAATGTCAAATATTGATGATTTAGATTTTATCTGGTCATGCTATTTTACCTTTGATGGTCGTGACGCAGAACGAGAAGCTCTATCGTACAGGGGACTATTTTATAGTTTTAAGAATCCATAACGCATTTCCAGAATCTGTAGGTTTTTTCACCAGAAACAGAGAAAAATAACTGTTCACTGAAGTACAAAATATAAGATGTATTGTTAGTTAGATGACAATCTGATTACATGTAAAATCTGATGTAAGACACAACTCAATTCCTTTTTTTACGCCTGTTTATTTTTGATTTTGTTGTTCAGGGAGTGAGTAGGTAGGAGACACTCACTTCTAGAATAACAAAATAAAAACTTCGCCCAGCAGGGACTAAAAAATCCTGACAATAAACAAAGGAAATAGAAGTAGATATTTAAAGAAATCTATTATTTTTACATCAGATTTACTCCACAGCTCCCTAAATAAATGTATGCCAGACCGATATGAACCATATGTTTATTTCAATGTAAACTTGCCAGATGTAAACCAGACTGATCGGTGCATGCTCTGTCCACATCTACTAAGATCAACACCAGCTTGTCAAATTTATTATAGTTATTGTAATTTCAAATATATCACATTGGTATTATATTCTAAGTTATGATCTACATACATATCTGTATTAGCACCTTGTCTGCAATGTCTAGATTATCAAATATGTATCTGATATTCATTTATCAAATATAACAATGTTAGTTTTTATATAGCGGTTTTCCACTCTGTGCTCAAAGCACTTTTATACAATTTATTACCCCTGGCTCAGATCGGCACAATGGCCCTTTATACTTCCTCAACTCCCTGGGGAGCCGCCACAATCCACTGCAGTCTTTATAAATGCATTAAGATTAAAGCATTCACATTGCAACCTCTATCCTACCAGGTCCCCAATTATACAGCTTGGTTGACTGAGGCACAGTCATGTTTCAAATCTTGTCCCAAGGACTTAAGCCACTCAGAAACAAACGACAGCAATAGAGCTTGAACCTGCAACCTGCATATTCCAAACCGGCCACTCTAACCCACTGATCATATACTCTGATATGCAAGAACAGGTATATTTTGACCACAGAGATGAAATGAAAACATCACAAATTTTAACACTTTGCCAAGCCAGAACAATTTTGTCCATAGACTTTATTAGTCATATTAGAGTGCAACTCTGATACACAGAATTGTGTGAATAAAACAACGAGTCATCGGCTGTCATGTCATGCCATTAAAATTAATTAATTCCCTCTTGAGTTGTGCATTCTATTTTAAGGTACCAAATGCTCTCATTGCATTTAGTTGTAACCACACTGTTTTAATTGAATTGAACTTATATTGTCTAGTCATGGGATCATTGATAGTATATGAAAAATGATTGCATCTGTTCACCTTTAACCTTTACAACTGAAGATAATATATTATACTGTATGTCTATACTTTTGTTGGCCTGCCTGACTACATAATATGTATTTTATCATTTATAGGCCTAATACAAAAAATTGTGTGGTTCTGATTACGTTCAAGTTTGGAATAGGCGGGGTAGGTAGTTTTTTTTTCTGTGTGAGTGTCAAGTTCAGGTTTTCCATTGGTTTCCAAATGGTCTCAGTGTCATTTATTTCTTCCTATCAGATGTACAGCCATTACAGATTGGAAGAACACTGGAAACTGTTTTTTTTTTGTCTGTTTAAGTTGATGTTAGTTTCTGCATCCACTATATCTCATAAGACTTCGCAACTTTTGCGATTTTATTTTTTTTTTCTCAAATACATAAAAAAAAGTTGAGGGTTGGCAGTGAAAAGCTAAGTGGGGTCGGGTAACAGGAACCAAACAATTATTTTTTTTAGACCTTATAATATTTTCTATATCCCTTGGTAAAATAAGGTGATTTACAGATCAGACGCTTATTTATTGACTCTAACATACAACAACTGGTAAATTTTGTGTCTGTAATTTAATATAAATAAAATAAAATATAAATTTAGTAGTTCACCAATTATGATTGCAGGCTACTAGCCTGTGTGTAACTCTTGAAGACAAGGTAATAACACAACACACAGTGTGTTTAAACAAATTTGCAAAAATAGCCCAAAACCACTGAATACATTGACTATAGAACTGATATTAATGATGGGCACAAAACCAATAAATCAATTTTAATATTCACAATATGCTTATGACACGGTAGTGTGGTGTGTACAGACATGATGAGATTGGGTATGTTGTACTTCTAATGCAATCACAGACATTAATTGTATGCATCATGGTGCCAAATGAGTCTATTGCGTCTTTTGAGTGCAGCAAACACAAAACTTAATTACATTGCATAAATGCAGACAATTAATTATATATTTATATATCGTGTGCCTTCTATTACATTTTGAACTGTGAAGGCTAATTGTGAATATGTCAGTGTATTAATCTAAACTAAAAAATTCATAGAGTGTCAATGTTTCTCAACAGTGCATTTCTTGCTGTAGTTATAGATGGGAAGGAAAGACACAGTGGTAGTACTGGTACACTATATTCACCAGATTATTTGGGTAGTTTTGCGAGTCATATTTATAAGAAAAAATATTTATAAATCACTCAAAGTGGCCATATAGATGACAAATGGGTATTCGTTCGGGTCAAAATTTATACAGCAATTCTATTGTGTTTTCATACTTTAAAAAAATACTGTGACACAACATATACAAATTTTTACTTTGTATCTCAAATTGCACAAATATTTAAAAATCTGTAAAATGTTTTGTTATTGTATGCACAATAACAAACTTTTTACACACTTTTTTAGCTTTTTGTACATGGATTTGGTTGATGCTGTTTCACACTGTTTTTTGAAGTAGGAAAACATATTATATCTTACACTAGGTTGTCTTAAAATTCCAAAATAAATACCCCATTTGTCATTCATGTTGCCACTGTAATTGGTAGTACTTTAACCCTGAAGTTTCAAATGATCTGGCTGGTCGTATATATACCCCGGTATGTTGTAAATCAGTAATCTCATTTGGCAAAGGACTGTAATTGGATTAGTATTGCTCACAATGTTGATATATTGCAGTATATTATATGTGAGTTTTACAACCCTTGCATCAGTTATCTAGAGATGTTGCTGAGTTTTACAACCCTTGCATCAGTTATCTAGATATGTTGCTGAGTTTTACAACCCTTGCATCAGTTATCTAGATATGTTGCTGAGTTTTACAACCCTTGCAGCAGTTATCTCGAGGTGTCGAGGTGTCTCCAAGTTGTACAATCCTTGCAGCAGTTGTCATTCTGATCAGAAGTTGTTTTATCAGTGGTGGAAAATCAAAACTATCTTTGAAGGTGCAAAAAAGTATTCTCCTTTAATATCACATTGCTAAAAGTGACATACATTGAAAAAAACAATGGTGCATGGCTGCCCGTACAACAGTCATATTGTACCATATGACTAACCTTTGCAGACATAAACAAACCAACAAAAAGCATATTGTGAATCTACATCATAGCAGCCACCCACTATTATTTTTGTATTACTATACATGTGTCAGTTTGATAATGTAATGATTGAGAAAACAGACCTTTCAGCACCTTCAAAGCCAGTTTTTAACGTTCCACTGCTAATAATGTTCTGATCAGAGGCATTCTCTATAGACAAATGCTGCAAGGGTTGTAACTTTCTAGAGTTACCAAGAAATTAATGAAGTGTATGTCAATAAACCAAGGGTTCAATTTAATCATGGATTTCATTTTACTCAGCAAAATAACATGAATTAAATCAAGTGAGTGGTGAGGATGCATTTACACACCTACATCTAATACAGTGGAAAGCCAGTGAGTTGAGTGGAAACAAGTTATTGTCTGCTGGCTTGGCAATGTCTTAATACTACATGTCAAAAATTGAGTTACATTAATATTCTTTATAATCCACTGACATCACGGAGAAAGAATATGTTGTTAGAATTATTACCTGTATATATACATGGTTTTGACAATTAATGACCTGCAAAGACAACAGTCAGTACTGCTCACATAAATGTAGCCCATGTTGGGAGAGATTTTTGTTACACCAGGTGATGAAAAGAAGCAGTTTTAGTAACATGGTTGTTGTGCCAGACAATAAAATGTAGCAATGTGTTACCAGTAGTAAGATTTTGTTGAGCCAGACGATAAAATGTAGCAGTATTGAAAAATTTGTCTAGCCAGATGATGATCTGTTACTATGGTTTTCATTTATATATGACATATAGCAGTTCTTGCACACAATAGGGTGTAATTAGGTAAATGTGACCTTTATCTGTGTAGTACACAGTGGATGAAATCATCAATTATATGATTACGCTATGCATCTATATCTTGACAGCAGATGAAGTGCTTTCAGTGACATGGAGTTCATATGTCACGGCCGGGTCAAATTTGTTTATGTCAATTTCATTATATCCACATCAGAATCAACCATTGTTTGTGTTATTGATTTGTCACAATACTGAAATATTAATGATGATGATCATTTACTTCTGGATGGAAAAAAAATGAATTTTACACTTAGATAATCCTGATTATTGTGATATTACAATGAGTTTTGGGAAACCAAATATTTTTCTCTCATATTTAAACACTTGTGCTGCCGTTATTTCATACATACAGACATGCATTCATTTTTTGTAGTTAAATCTCAATGTAAATTTCAAAGCTATAATCATACCATGCGTGTGTTATATATTTCTCCCTACAATGAAAATTTAGACTAAAAAATTAAAAATGTAATTTTCTCCAGAAAAAATCCTTGATTTTGATTCAGTATCATGTCATTTGTGAGTATAGTTTTCAGATGGTAATTGTCTACTTGGTGACCTTGAGTAACAATGTAATGATCCAACCAGGTGCTCTCCCGTCTTCAATAGCATAGTGGGAAAGCCGTTGTCTTTGTTATTTATTTGCCAGTCTATGAAAAAGTATCAAAATCAGTGAAAGTAGGTATACTATATTTGCACTCTTACAGTGATAGGTTTTTTTTCTATGGTTCAATAAAGAATCACTATTTGCCATTTTGTATGATATTTTAGAAATTCACTGAAAAAAAAATGATGTTGTGAAGGTGATGTTGGTTGTCATTTCTTTGTCTATTGTGTATATTTACAGTCTACATTGCCTACATTATAGCAGTAGTGTCATTTTAGGTCTGTTTGCTCACGGAGGTATAAAGGGAGATAATATCGCCATGGTTTGCTGTATATGTGTATAAAGAAATGAAGGTGTCTGACAAATTAAACCTAAGGTGATGAGTATAAACAAAAGTTGAAGACATTGTGGGCTTTGATTTCTTCAACTATCAATCAACGCTGTTTTAATACACGTACACATCAACATTTTCATCTTATAAAATTTCCAGTTTTACATCTAATAGGTAATACACACACAATGACTTACAACACAACTCATTCAGGCAAGGAGACTGCAAAAAATAAAATTGGACTAAACATTGATTTCAATGTAAAATTAAAAAAATATAAAGTTGTCATGTCACAAGTACATATTTTTATTATTATTATTAAGTTCAAAACAGATTACTAAAGGATGAAACAAGAAAAATAATGATCTAATGGGAGAATTTTGAAAAAGAAAATAATTTCAATTGTTATTTAAAGGGTAAATTTATAATTCTAAAATGTGGGTTTGTGTATTTTGAAATCAGTGAATAAATAACGATGGTGTTTTAACCTTTTACTAGGGTATATTTATTTGAACTGAAAAAACAAAAATAAATTCCAGTGTAAATTAATGAAAATGGAAAGTGCAATTATTTTGATAACATTAACCTGGTGTACATTTTGAGAGCATTTATGAAACACAGCGCTTAAAAGGGCAGATGTATCATTGCCACCTGTCAATCATTTTACAATATTTTCCACAGCAGTAATCAATTTTCAATTATATATTATGTACTGCTAAATTATATATGCCCACATAAATTTCTGCATTTTCTCAAATCACCAAAAATAAATAAAGTAAACTTATTATATTGAAATGATGAATTAAAATGTAGATGTATATTATGATATCTGTACACAAAGTAAATCAAAACCTGTATATTTCAATGGTTCTTGATCTGACAATACGTCTAATACATTAAAAACACACTACCAGTACTACAATGTAGTATATTGTCACTGACTTCTATTTATGTTGGAATAATGAAAAAAGACCAAATTAAAATTACCAGTAATCATGATGATTATGGTAATACTGTTCAGAGAAGTCTTTTTTTCTCTTTTTTTTTTTTAAATTTTGCAGGTATGTATATATGTACATGTGCTGTCAGTGACTAATATAAATAGAGCTGTATTATTTGCATCCCCGTCAATTCTCTTTGCTTATCCAGAACTAAAACGAGATTAGACAATGGGATTATAAAAGACCTTTGCTATCATATAAACATAAAGTGCCTATTCCATGTACATGGATATAGTCAGAACAGTACAAAACAGGTGTATACTGAAAGCTTAGGAAGTCGATATTTTTCCTCTTCCCAAATTTTCCAGTACTGAAATTCTGTACACACTGGGACTAGTATAATATAGAATTCCAGCTGGTGTAATCTTTGTAAATAGAAAGCACAGTTTTCTTTTTGTCAAGTAAATACGATTCTTCACAAATTTTGTTAAAAACATGTGACTGCGTACAGTTTTGTCTTTTTCTGACCTACACAGGGAATTCAATTAGCTAGCTAATCCATATAACAATTACATAATTAAGACCTTTTGTTAGAATAACAATGACAATTGCACTGCTATGATATAACAAAACCAGAGGTTTGTACAGTCAGGTCACAATATAGAAGTACATATTGCACATCATGCATGAATTAGTTTAACGGTATCTGGGTCCCTACTGCATCGTAAGCATCAATCCAAACTCAGTATTCGAAAATATACATTATCATCTCAATAGAATTGAGATGAAAGTGGGACATTTAGAAAAGGTTAATTATCATAGTAGCCATTTTTGGTGAATGCTACATTGTATCAGCTTGGATAAAGTAGCTCAATGCTTATTGAATATGTGAGAGAAATTAGTTATGCAAAATTTGTTTTGAGTCTACACAGACGTACCTGAATAACCAGCTGACCAGCCCCATGAAGCAACTATTCCTAAAAGCCACCGAAATAATATACCTTCTATGTACCAATAAAGCTTTGGATAAAACCATCGCAGTGGCAGCAATAGCAGGAGATATGACAAGTAGACTAGAATGTAGATGTGTTGAGCTGTTTCTATGATAATACGTAGAATTGCCTTGAGTATGAGCAGAGTCATTTTACAGATGTTGGCTAAAGTCGACATCATAACTCTCCTAGTCTCACAAAGCAGCTATATATGTAAGTATGGGATTTTCCATGCAAAAATTCAACATCCGTTTGTGAGGAGAGATGGAGTACTTCACATACAACTTGGCTGTGATTCTCCCTGTTATTTCCACATTCATTCCATTTTGTAATGCAAAGCAGTGCAAGGAATAATTCTGTAGACAATACTGCTTTTCCTTTCGCATGGAATATCAAAGGAAATTCCTGGTTTTGTGTAGCTGCATTGCCACATTAGTAGAGCGGTCTTCTAATTTTATGGCCAACATCCATGAAAATGAAATACCTTTCACTGAAATCAATGAGATATACCTGGACTGTTCCATTCTGAAAAGGGGAGGAGGGTTACAATATATCACAGATACATGATTGTATGGTAAATTACTGTTACAGTAATTAATTTGTCATTTACACAGTTGACAGTTGTTTTTACCTAAGCATAATATTCAATTTGTTATTTTTAATATTTATGATTAAAAATGATATTGGAATGACTTGGGCATTGCACAAATGTATCAGTCGTGTTGATGAATTTAAATAAAAGGTTGGGAGGTCAAGTTGGATGTTTCTACCAACTGTTCTAGATTAATGATTCTTGAATGATAAATTACAGCTGACTACAAAATATATTTTTCTGCAGATGATGACACGTTTATTTCAGATAGTTTATTAATGAATTCGCCATTTATTTGTTCAGGTTAATGGCAAATAAATTAGTGATGTAAATTTCACATTGAATTTTCATCCTTTAAGTTAAATTCTTTTTTACACAGACAGACAGACAGATTCATCACTAATCTATATGTGTTTTTTTTTAATAAATTCTTTTTTAAGTCTTGCCATATATATTATAGTATACCCCCAAAATGAAATACAAACACAATGATTGTACTCAACTCCAGTGTTTTAAAAGGGGCACAAAGTGTCTAAATATTTGGGGTATATAATGTTTACTGCTGGGTTCAAATTAAAGACCTATTGTGTTCTGAAACAACCGTAACTTACGTGCTAGTGATAGAATTTAAACTGTACATATTTAGGACTGATACATAAATGATTTGATGGCATAATTTGTTGTATACTAAAATGTCAACAAAACCACTATTATGCTATCAACATGTGCTAACATTGCCAGAATACAATTTCAGTGTCACTACAAAAGCATGCATGCATTCACATTAACATTATAATACAATGTCATCAAAAGCATGCATGCATTCACATTCACATTATAATACAAGTACATAGTTTAATACTTGTTTTAACAGTATTTTCACTCATGCAAAATAGCTTATAAACTCAGCGTGTGCCACTTTAATAGATAATTATTGGTATTCTGGTAATACAAATATGTTATGTATTTTTGACCAAAGACCACACATTTATTCACAGTAAATTACCACCTTCTTCATACTAAGATTTCATGACTGCTGTACGTACGTGTTACCCATACAGGTTTTAATTTCACACTTTCGTAATAACACGTAATCTAAAGGCTTCAACCATACAGACCAAACCACTCAACCTATATAAAGACAGCGTGCCCTCAAGCTGTTGACTGTATACACACTGTAATATGCAAATGATTGTGAAACCAATAAAGGGCTACAGGAGAAATCTATAAGACCACTCAATATAATTCTAATTCAAGCCCACTTCTGCAGCAAATTAAAGGTTTGAAGCCATTTGAACATAAACCATGACACATTTAGACATGAGGATGATTAAGACATATTTATGTTCGTAGTCTCATAATCTTTTACTGCTACTTTTTACATATATAGACAATTAAATATGGAAGTGAAACTATTTTGATAACATTTAGCCTGGTGTACAATTTGAGTACATTTCCGAAACAAGATGGGTTTAAAAGGGTTTGGATATATTATCGACATGTGCATTAATATTTCACAACACATCATTTCTAAACTATAAAATATGTGTGGCCAATGGGGGGGGGGGGGGGGGGGGGGGGGTAAATGACGCCATGTTAAAATTTAAATAAACTTGTTTTTTTTCTATTATTAAGGCATCTTTTCTATTTTTCAATATTCAAAAGCACTGCACATACAATATAAAAAAGGTGACAGTTATGGAAAGACAGACAGGTGAAAAACTTACCACTCAATGGTTAAAATAATAAATAAGGCCGAAAATGACTTTTAACATAACACACACAGTAATAAAATCAATGCAACACTGAGATTACGGTAGGGATGATATTAAAAGGTCAGTACAAAAAAGATCATGTAAAATAATATTTGTGAAATATAAAAATAAACTGATTTCACTGTTTTTAGACATATCTGTAAATCTAACTGAAAAAAAGTATGTAACTTTCTATTCCATATATCTTCCCCTTTCCTTTTTAATATGTTTTATCAAGGTTTAGTTAATGAATTATCTGCATGTGTTAGTGGTATCAACATTAACAATATGTCTTTTAATGTTTTCTGTTATGCTGATGATTTAATGTTAGCCAGTTTGTCAGTTACTGGACTTCAAAATATGATTGACGTTGCACAGAAATGTATCCCTAATCATGATGTACGATTTAATCCTAAAAAAACCCAGAATGTGTCATCTTTGGTCGTTGTACACTTAGTCCTCATCCATATTGGTTATTGGATGGTGTAAGACTTGCTAAATAGTCCAGTCAAAATAAGGTTTGACCCAGACATAATTGCAGCAGAAATTATTTTTAGTGCATCTTATACATGTAGTGTATATACGTATACACCATTTCAAAATCACTAAGGCATGTTATATGTTACCAGTATTGGATTGAAATGGAAAACTGCCTTTATATTAACAAACTCATATTAAGTGATTATATGGATTTAGTTATCAGCATAATTATATGTATATTATATAAAATTAAAATCAAATTTGATAACATTTTAATACAAATATATGCAGGTTATATTTCATTTGATTTGCAGTACAGTGGGAAATAAATTTAGTATGCTTGTTATCATCAAACTCCTTTCATGTAGAATGTATCAGAGTCTTAATTAATTAGTAATTAGCATAATTAGCATATACCAGGTATATCAATCTCCCATGCCAGTAATGTGTCTTTGGCAAATTACATAGGCTACACTGGACCTCTTAATATCATCAGACTGTTTGGTAACTCAAGAGTCTGTTTTGTTATTTATGCCACAGAAAAATCAAGGCAATAAATCTTAACAGTTACATCTTGCCTGAAATATCAACTCTCTTGGCATAATGGTCATTATGCATCTAACCAAAAATGTTGCAAAAGTCATTACTTAGATCACTGTGTACTTCTAATACCAATGTATCGCTGTGTACCAATATGTACATATTGTTCTTGTATACCGTCCATACTGATATCAAGTCAACTTCGGGGGAACACAGTTTTCCCATACACTTTTGTATTAAGCAGAGTGTACTTATACTGAGGGTTGACAAGGGGACGAAGGTATTATGGGATGTCCATTTCCTTCATTATTCTCGTCACTAAACTATAAGTTTAGGATAATTTGATGTTTAGTTTCTCTATGGGTGTTTTATCAGTGTATTGCTCTGCTCCCCAAATTTCACAACCATACGTTAGTATATTGGGTCTAATATAGCATGATCAAAAATTTTGATCCATGTTGGAATGTTTATATTAGTGGATGAAGTGATTAATTTTCTAAAGTAGAATGCCTTTCAAGTACTCCAATACCTAATGACAGATATTCTATTCACAGTGGTATTCAAAAAAAAATGTATACTTATTGTACGTTACATTAAATCTGCATTACTATTGTTCAGCTTACTTTGGAGTGCTTTGATGATTGAAAATTTCACTCAAATTCGAGCGTCAATAACTATGAACAGAAAATATGTAGGCTTACTACCGTAATACATTGTTTTTACATGTTAATTACACTAATTAACGCTTGTTTAACATGCATGTTTATCTAACAAGGGAGATATTTAATGATGAAAGGAAGGTATTGAAGTACATTGTACTCCAATACTAGTACCTAAGAATGGACATACTACTCACATGGGCGTTCACAAAAATGTATACTTATTGTACATTACATGTAATCTGTAACCTTAACTAAAGTTATGGTCTATTTAAATTCAATAGGAATGTTTGCACAATACAGTGACTCGAAGGTAATTCATGACCTTCAGACCCACCCATAGACATCTTTACTTGCATTGGTTTCTGATGCATTTATGTCCTGATTCAGCCTAAATTTCTGCCAGACTGACTGGACTAAAAGGTCAAATTCAAGAACTGACAGCTTGACATAGCCCAACAATTAATCATTTTGTGTATATATATCACTGTAAAATTTATAGTCCAAGAGCTATTTTATATACTAGTATATTAATTTAATTTTGTTGTGTGTGTACGAACTTACAGAGACAAATTCAATGCATTGAATGTATACATAAAGCATGGCCATAAATTGTACAGTCTACACAAATAGCTAAAGTTTACCGGTTAACTATAATGGATGTCAAATTCAGTGCTTATTTGAGTCTATCAGCTAGACCTCAGACCACAAACTACATACCAAAAGTTTGTGTATTGAACTATATACAGGTCACAGAGTGATCATTTTACAGGAACATGTGCACATGAGACTTTTTACATTTGCATCAAACAAATTTACCCAAATTCTCCATGTATATATAAAATGTATCATAAAATTGAGATGAAATGATACAAGTGGCTTATAATGATAGCTGAGAAGCAAATAGAACGTTACAAGAAGCTGCAAAGCTTTATATAGCCAACCATGCTGAAGGGGATTTTCCCAAAATTCCACATGGATTCCAGGCTAATCAAAGTTGTATGTTAGTGAATTATGGGGTGTATTGATTTATGATACAGTAGCCCAAGGATATTTGAAATAAATGAATGTGAAAGTTGTTGGGTATATATGATATAAACATACCTGTATAACCAGCAGCCCAGCCAAATGAAAGAAGCATTCCCAAGAGCCACTGATATAATATACCTTCTAAGTACCAATAAAGCTGAGGATGAAACCATCGTAGAGGCAGCAATAGCAATAGATATGAAAAGTAGACTAGAATGTTGATGTGTTGAGCTGCTGCTATTAGAAATCTTAGAATCCCTGTTAGGACCAGTAAAATGACTTGACAAGTTTCCACTAAAGTTGTCATTATGTTCCTGTTATTATTCTTCAAATTGGATCTATCAAGGAACATATATTCTCATCTTCAAGCAGTGACTATAATTAGCAACAGCTGACTTTAGGCAAATGTTCCTTTTCCTATTTGGTGGCTATATACGTAAAAGAGTTGAACTTCACATGGTCTGGATGCCAACTGTGAGTGAAGGTATAAATCGTAATGACACTGAATAGGAACTATAGACTAAACTTCTCATTACAATGTTGAAAGGTCAACAATATTCACACAACCACAAATGTGTGGTATTAGCTTTCACCAAAGCCATTGAGACCTAGTTGGACTGTTCCATTTTGAAAAGGGGTGGTTTAGCACTTATGCTTAAATCTACAAATGTATAAATTTGTGTTTGAAAATCAATATGTGAAATAAATTTGTTTAATAGCATTAAATAATATACTTGACCTGCAGTTTATGTGTGTAAATCCAGGGAACAGTCAGCCAGTCATTGAAGGCCACACAGTTGTTCATTCTAACATTACTGTCAATACTATACTGGGGTGCCTACAGGTTTTATTTTACACTTCAATGGTATGTTGATGATGGTCTGGCTTACAGTATTCAACAAAATGAAACGAAACGAAACGAAACGAAACAAGGCAACTGTGAATGAAAAATGTTACCTGCTATGGCTTTCAATTCTGTCTACCTGAAATCACAACATGTTGATCCTATTGGCAATATGCAAATTAGGTCAATATTGGTCAAAAACTTATATCTCAAAAACTACATGGAGAATGGGGCTGAAACTTGGTGGGGATGTTTCTGGAGGTATCATTCAACAGTTATTGATCAAAACTGGCCCGGCAACCATGACCACGCCCTTAGCAACAGTAAAATGGTGATGCATATTACAAATATAAGAACAGGGATGGGTAGGTAAGTAAAGATTTTAAAATTTATGCAAATTTCCCTAGCAACACGACCACGCCCATAGTAAGTCAACTGATGGTTTGCATTGCAAAGATGAAAACTGGGAAGGGTAGGCAAGTGAAAAAAAGTTTAAGAAAATGTATGCAAATATGCCTAGCAACAAGACCGCACACATAGTAACAGCCAAATGATGGAGTATATTGTAAAGATAATAAAAGACATTAATGTGCAAGGGAGTAAACATTCAAAAACTGTTTGCAAATATGCCTAGCAACAAGACCACGCCCATAGCAACAGATAAATGGTGGTACCTATTGCAAAGATAACAACAGTACCGGAGAATAATAGACAAGTGAATAAACATTCAAAAAATGTATGTAAATATGACTAGCAACGAGAGTATACCATGGCAACAGTCAAATGATAGTATATATGGTAAAGGTAACAACAGGGTTGGAAACATACACAAACAAAACATACACTTGTGCGTCAGTTGTGCTATTTTTATAAACACATTTATTAGAAATTGAACAGAAAATGTGGGGTCACCACACTGGGTTTCATTTTAGCAATGCATGAATTCACCTTCATCTACACATCTCCAGATGCATCTACATTCAATGTCAGCTCAATCTGTTCAGTAGTTATGGAATTATAGATTTTTGACCAGACCTAATTTGCATTTCACACACCTTGGTTTGATAAGAATAGTTTTATTGCCTCTTTATGTGTACATGAAATGCCAGGGGAACTGGAAAGTTGTTTGTGACTGTGAGCTATTATGTAAAGTGGCCATAAAACTGCTCTTATCAAACGAATGGAATGCAATACAAGTCTCTGTACTTCCAACATGCTGTGCCAAGTGTTATTAATCCAATTCAGTTGTTTACTTTCCCATTTGTAATAGTTCCATTCATCCACGGTATATCTCAAGTTGTATCAGAGTTGTATGTATGGTTTGAAAATGTATGCCACTAAATGGGTGAACAGTTTTAACTGCAGGAACTTTATCAAAACCTTTCATAATCCGAAAGACTTGAATTAGGTCGCCTCAAAGTCCTCTCTCCTCCAGTGTAGTTCCTCCTGTCATCATAACACAAATTCTGTAGTTCTGGTATTATCCTTTAGTAGCTCTTCTTTGAACCTTCTCCAGTAGATCAACGTCTTTCCTGTAATATGGGTTCCGGCACTGAACTGCATACTCCAAGTTTGCATTATGTGGTATTATGAAACCAACACTCCTACAGTAGAAACTTAGTTACAAATATTGAAAGCTTTGAAACACAATAATTTCAGATGGGGTGACCTTTGTTATCTTGAAAAGTAAGGTCATTTGCTGCATCGTCACAAACCACGGCCTCTTTTACGGCACCGTCGAAACTCTGGTTTGCAAGAATGCATTTGCCATGGATCATTCGCCACAGATACGGTGTATATGCAAGTGATAGGAGAAATTTAAGATGTCAACTTTCATGTGTTAAAAAAGATAACTAATCTAATAGTCTAGTAACTATACTTGTAGTTGCTTTCCACGATCTCTCTCCACACGGATTGTTGTGTTTAATAGAGAAATCCATTTGACTATATGGTGGAGCAAGATTGTAGCATGTAGAGTTTAATAATAGAATTAGTCTATCCATTTGTTTTGAATCTGAAGATCTTGCCATTATTAGTGAGTGAGTGACTGACATCTAAGTCAAATAGACGTAATTTGCTTATAGAACAACCACCAACTGTATTTAATCCAATTGGTGTGACTTTTATATGATTCCATTTGACTCCTCTATATATATGGTACCCCTCAGTACTTTTCATTTTTAACTCCTCTCTCTATAGTACCCCCTCAGTACTTTTCATTGTTGACTCCTCTCTCTATAGTACCCCCTCAGTACTTTTCATTGTTGACTCCTCTCTCTATAGTACCCCTCAGTACTTTTCATTTTTGATTCCTCCCTCTATAGTACCCCTCAGGACTTATCATTGTTGACCCCTCTCTCTATAGTACCCCTCAGGACTTATCATTGTTGATCCCTCTCTCTAAAGTACCCCTCAGTTCTGTCATGTTTGACTAATTTTCTATCTCTATAGTACCCTTCAGTACTTATCATTTTTCACTTCTCTCTCTTATAGTAACCCCCTCAGTACTTATCATGTTTTACACCTCTCTCTCTAGTACCCCTCAGTACTATAAAGTATAATTTGTGTATGCTGAGACCAGGTGTGTATCGATCATCTCGAACAGTATATCATCACACTCAAGAACAACAGAGGTGATAAAGAGTTTCAATCTGGCATTTCTTGGCAATTGAGAAAAAATTATGTGATGTGAAATCTTGAAATGACTCTCCAGGACTGAAAGTTTACGGAAATACCTTTATCATGTATTTCCTGGAATGGTGACCCGAAATAAATAAAGTAATAAATGTGGGTGTGGGTCACCCGGTGTGCTACCTGTAGCTGATGCTTTCAATTCATTACAATACTAAACCAGTCTAATGAGTCTCACAAACCAAAGGTGCCATTTTTTTCTGTGACACGTACACTGCGAAATAACGAAGGTGCGTCTTGGTGACGGTGCCGTAAGAGAGGGTGTCGTTTACGTCGATGCAGTCTGACGTCCTGAATTTCTGTCAGAAACAAACAAAACAACCCCCAAAATACTGACAATCATCAACAACAGAGTAATTACAAATCAGTATCGACAATGTTTCTATGCATCAAGAATATTTACTATAAATTATGTTTTCCTATATATGAAAAATGGTAACTTGTACATACCTCACCATTAGTGACCATTTCGCATATAGGAAAACATGATATAGTAATTCTTGTTGCATAGAAACATTGCTGATACTGATGTGTAATTAGTGTTGTTGATATTTATTTATTTATTTATTCATTGTTTGTTTATTTTGTTTTTTGTTTTTTGTTTTTTTGTTTCGTAAACATAACTAACTAAGTCTGAGCGCCCAGTGGGCCTATTTGAAATAAAAACGAAACAAGAATGTTTCATAAGCTTATTGATGATCATCATGATGCAAAAGAGATCATTTCAAAACCATACATTGACGTTTCGATTTTATTTAGTCCATTTATTTCGGTTTTTATTTCGTCCACTACCCAGTACGCCACCTCTTTAGAATTTTTAGACGCACGGTACAATAATATGAGGAACTATAATGTAAACTTATTCATAATTTTGGCAAAATATTGGCTGTAAGCTAATACCTTTTATTTCGTATGTCTTGTTATATGTAGTGAAGAGTATGGTGTACCGCAGTTTTCAATCTCAGCGAAAGCCTTCACTTTTCCATCCAGTCCGTACCCGGCTACTATTAAAACTGTTCATAAAAAAACTTTATGATTTGTTTCATACAAAAATTTCATCATGAGATATCCAAATTATCTGAAAAAGTCGACTTCCTTCTGTTATTTCACGTTCTTCTTGTGAGCCATTTTAATACCTTGCGCGGCTCTGCCTACTGACCATTCAATGTGTACCTCAATTGGAATAAAGGGGTAGAGAGAGAGAGAGAGAGAGAGAGAGAGAGAGAGAGAGAGAGAGAGAGAGAGAGAGAGAGAGAGAGAGAGAGAGAGAGAGAGAGAGAGAGAGAAGAGTCGCCACTTTCATGTATCTCGGTGCATGTGGTGTTATGAATATTCATGTTTATACATTAGCTAATCACGTGACCGAATCCGACCAGTCGCGCTTGAGCAACGGCTCGTGTACGTTGTTGCCGCCATTTTGCAGAGAGGAGCAAGACACACTTCCGCTCCCAACATATTTGGAAATTTACGAAAATTTCAGGTAATTTCCGTAACAAAAGTTTATGCTATATCATTTGACATATTTGTTGGCGGGATGAGCGTCATAGTTTCACCTATAATGTCTTTCAACCACAGTGAACGTACAGACACATTCATTGCGGACGAAGCCCTGACTTTTGGAAATGGAGGCGACAATGGGATCGAGCTGTTTCCAGATTTGGCGGATGTGATGACTGCAGCCGGTACGAATTCAAAAAATACAACTTCCAATGTGAGTAAAGCTACTGTCATCAAAATAAAGATGAATTCTAACGAAGACGAGAAAGTGCTGATGGAATACCTCTTGGGCAAATCGGACAATACAAGCCCTGTTTTGGAACTGATATCTGATAAGCAACAATCTCCGCCGCCAACAACAACGTCTCCCACCATGTCTACGGTGTCCTCGATCCCTGCAGCGAGAGCCGTCAGCCCGTTTTCCGAGGATAGTATTGTAAACACAGCACAGTCCGGTGGAGAAATGTTGAATAAAAACGCCTTGAATGCCAGATTGAACAGGTTAAAGAAAAAGAAATATGTTGAGGAACTAGAGGACTCAGTCAAAAAACTGACGTCTGAAAATGTCCACCTGAAATGTGAGGCAGACACGTTGTCAGCTAAAGTTGGCGCTCTTGAGACAGAACTGAAATATTTGAAAGGAGTGCTTGCCAACCAAAGTGAATTGTCGTCCCTCCTCGCAAATATCGGGAATACACCAGGGGTGACCTTTCACAGCACCCTGGCAGCAGAAAACTTTGACATTTCACCTCAGAAAGAAAATATGCAAAGGAAACGAAAACTTGACGACTCTGACACATCCGAAGGTTGTGTTACTAGAGCCATGAAAGCTGCAAAACACGGTGACAACAAAGCATCTACCTCATCAAAAGACATTTGTGACAGTCAGTGCAAGAATTCAGAAACTGTTCCCAGTAATAACATAGACTTGCCCTCGAAATCCGAAGCAGCAGGGGTTTGTTTGCACGTTTCAAATGGATCCGTGTCGATTGAATTCTGTTCGAGGTGCAACAACATCGCAAATGAAGCAAAGAAAGATGACATGAATGGAAGACAAAAGTAACGACTTGGTGGAGTATGAGTGTACAGTAGACAATGGTCTGTGTTTTCATTCAAGTCAGAGTACTTTTATTTCAAATGTGACAGTGTCATTGATTTTGAACTCAACTGTTAAAAACTTGAACTCACAGGAATCCTGGATGACATTTCTGATTTTTTTTTCAAAACAAAGACTCTTGGAGATGAACTTAATTTTTTTTTCTTGTATTAAGCATTTATTCCCCTGTGACAAGGATGCCAAACATCTCTCCTGATGACTGGCATCCTTGATGACTTATAATTTGTATTGTCAATTTATCAGTTTTGCAGAACACTTTGAAATTCGCTTTCAGAGTTTCTTTCTGTTTTCTTTCAGATTGAGTGGATCTTTGCAGTTGAAGAACAAGCAGCCTTGACAAGAATAAGGGTGTAGTATACCATAACAAATGGTGTGTGTCACTTAACATTATCTTTTGTGAATTTTTTTCCGCATGCACAAGTCCTGCTGATTTGTGTGCAAATTATGTAGGCATATATACTGCCAGAATTAGATATTAGAGAAAAAAGTCTGATCCAGATTTATGGTTGAACACTCGATTCTTTCAAAGTTCTTTTGTCTTTTACAGATGCAGACTTTTAATACCTATTAATTGGAATTAGATACAAACCATAGATAAATGGTAAAGTATCCAAATTTATGTCCTGTAGGATGGACCACCACGTTTGGTGGATGCAAGGGCTTCATACATGATTTCATTTAATACTGCAGTGATCTAAACAGTATTGATTTTGTTCATCACAGTAAAGTAATTGAAAAGCAACCACTTGTACTTCCCTTCACCAGATCTACCCATAACAACTAGAACATAAAAGAAATTATACTTTGTAAATTGACTTACGACATGCAAATTTCAAATGGAAATATCAATTTCCACTTATAAAATCTGTATTGAGCCCTTCATCCTCACCTTTTACTGTGTAGCATAAATCATTTTAAAGTGAATACTTGGGTGCTCTGCAGCGCATGCTTGAGATACAAGAGAAAAGGAACATGGGTAGTATTTTTTAAAAAATCTGTTCTTTTGTAGTGAAATATGGCATTTTCAATAGTTGATTTTTGACAGACCTGCCATGACCTTAAGTTCAAGACAAGCCTATGTCAGTTTAAGTGATGTTTCGACTTGTATAGTTCTCTGAATTAGTGGTCCATCCTAGTCTCTTGGCCAACCCCATTACTTGGTACAGGACTGACACTGTTTATCTTTCCTTTTTGATGCTGATGCTTGAACTGTGAATACAAAGAGGAGACAGGCATAGTTATCTTGTACATATGCTTGGCCTTCGTTGCACCCACCTGAAGGCAAATATGTCGTTAGGGTTTGAGTGTAAGTATTGGGGTGAGAGTAAGTAATGACAAAAAGCGCAAATGTTGGTAGGTATAACTGTTTGTAAACCATTGCCTAATTACTCTGAATGTCCATGGCACAGATTTACATGTGAAAAACTGGACTGCTGACAGCTAATCTTGGGCAGCATTTGTGGGTTTCCGTGTATCAATTGTATTCAAGTTGATGGAATTATACTTCAACTAGACTGAAAGATCCAGTCATTTCCTGATTCAAATAATGAAATGGTGTCTGTTGCAATGTATTTCTGTAAAGAAGTGTATTTGATAGTGTGTTTTCATACATGGAATACAGCGACAAATTACTATAAATTACAAAATCATTGATGTAGAAACCCACAAATCTGCGTGGAGGATGTCTGTGCATCATTACAGATGTACTTGTTTAAAAATTGAACACTTTCTCGGGAAATTCTGCCACACTCGTCTCTTGTGATAAAAGTAATCACTGAATTCCACAGACTTGCATTCAGAGTACTTGGGTAGTGAGGTAAGGCATTTTGTTCTTTTGTATTTGACATTTTGATGTTAGTGCTTTATAATCAGAGTTGTACAACATGAATATTTTAAAGACAATAAGCTTACTTCTATATTTCTAATAACCTGTATAAAATATATATATTATAGATATGAACATTATTAAGAAAATGGAAAGTAACGGAGATGAAGTGTTGAATTTTGCTAGCATAAGACATTCACATTACAGTATGATGACAATATGTTGGCTTACAGCATATTAATCCTCTATTGGTCAAAGGGTAGAGGTCTTTCACTCCAAATGCGTACAAAGCTTGTGACTAGTGAGATCCAGGACACTATTTCCTAGTTGGCTTTGGTGGGAAGGTCGTATTGACAGCCTTGATTTATGGGAGTACTTTGGGTTCCTTCCAGGAAGCAATTGCTAAAAAAATGTGGGTGCTGTCGGTCATTCTACTGCAAGATAGGGAAGGGTCTGTGTATACTCTACCACTCATCACTTGTTACACAATAGAGGATTAATACAATGTTAACAATACTGCATTTGTAGTTGTATGTGTTCATTTGATGAAACAATAAATTGGTTACCATCGTTATGAAGCATTTTAGCAGGTGAAGGGTGATGCCGAATTTCTTGCATGCGTATGGTTGCATAGGAAGTACATGTGTGTGTGGAATTGCATAGTGTATGTCTGAAACCAACTAGAATATTGACATGTTTTGTTCGAAAATAAGTGCATAATACAGGCACAGAGTCCCCTCCTATCACCATATATAGGGGGATTGTGGTACAGGGTTCAGCTGGAACAGCAGATGAGCACAATTTGGTTTGATTACCTAGCTAACCACTATTGCAGAGAAGTAGTGGTAGACACATGAAATACAATAGCACTAGACATCTTGTTTTTGTAAAGGTTAGAGTGAGAACGACAAATGCTCAAATCTGTGTTATGATCCGAGTGTCCTGACTGAATTGAAAGACTATATTATCATAGATGGATTTGTGTATTTGGGAGAATACATCCATGATAGTATCATATAGGTGGAATCAGAGCAGATAAATTTTTGAATGTATTTTGTTTCTCAGTTGTCCTGGTACTGTTTTCAAGGACTGTGTGGAATTGTGCACCACTGGAAAGTGATGGGGTGTCGAGATTTCATTATTTGAAGAAAAAAGTAAATTGCCTTTCACTCACTATTTACCAATGCTGTTGAGATAGCCATGGTTGGTAATAGGATTTTGAAATTAATGTGTTGAGTTGCCTCATATTTTGAATACCTCCATGTTAAGGTTGATGGCAATACTGTTTTATAGTTTTCTGAATGCTACACTACTATTTACATAATGACAAGTGCAGCTCAGACAAAAACTAGAGCAGATAAGACTTAATATCAAACAATTTCCTGCCTGAAGCTGTGAAGATGATGCCTATTAACATCACTACTTGAGAATTCAAACAGAAATTGCTGCCAAACTGTAGTTTGGGAGTCAAAGTAATAAACACCAAATCAATCTCACACTATTGTGTGTATCTTGTATTTTGTACATGTGTGTGTGTGTAAGCGTGTGCACCGAAAATGCATTAAAAAAAACATCAGGAAATGACATTCCCACAGCCTTGATAGGGTTTCTCTGTTTTTTGCATGTAAAAGCAAAATGTACCTGAAACCTAAATTTGTATGTCAGTGACGTCACAGTAATGAATCTCTACTCAAGACACTACATGAAAAGTAAAAACCAGAGGCCACTGAGGTTTTGGCCCCCACCAGATGACCTTTGGGTATCCAATATTTCTTGGGGGGGGGGGGGGGGGGTTGCAAGTATTTGCACCCCTCTTGCTGGAGAGATGGAGAATATTTGCGAGTTCGTCTTTCTCAAGTATCCTTTCCCATACAGTGATTTTGTGTTGAACAACTCGCCAATAATGAAAGGTTCTATGAGGTAATACAAAGCTGGTGTATTTTCATGCCCCATCCTGTTCCACACCGTAGTCAAAACTCTAGTGCAACCATAGGGAGCTGAGAAACCGTGTTGTAAACAAACACATTAACAAACATGCATGGGGAGGTATACTAAAAATCGGTGTCTGTATGGATGTCTATTGTACCCCATGCATAAATTATGTTTCTTTATTTGTTGTTTACTTATTTGTAACGCGGTTCCTTGGCTCCCTGTGTGTGTGTCTGTATGTATGGATGTATACTCCCATGCATGTTTGTTTATTTATTTATTTATTTTTTACTTGTATATATGATCCTAGTCTAGTTCCTGACGACCGTGTCAGAATTTACATTACATTAGCAACGCCGACATTATCTTCACACATAACGGTAACCTTAAACCCTCCACCAACGTCAGTGGAGGGTCTATGCGATAACCAATCTGATTAAAATCTGATGTGGTGAAAGCGGTTTGATGCCTTTATTTACCTATTTCCATCGTCTTGTGTCGTTTGTTTTGTTCAAAGTAATCGCGGCCTTCCCACATGGGAATGCGGCGATCACTCGGAACAAAACAAATGACACAAAATGATGTACATATAGAGGTAAATAAAGGCATCTAGCCGCTTTTACCAGTCTTCAGCTTGTGCGATAACGTAATGTCAATCGGAACGAGACTAATATGACCCCCACAGGCCATAGGTTACATTCAGATTTTCCAAAGTGTGATGTCATTAAAACTCCCAAATCGTCAGCGGAAATCCCCCAGATATTCTAACCGCACTTCCTTGTAGAAGTTGAACAATACAGAAAATATCCCCTTTCTGTGGTTATAATGAGGACGGTTTTTTGACATCTTAAAACATGCGTGTTTTTTGACTTTGTATGAATGAATGACAAAAAAGTCGCTGTAATTACGAAACAAACCCTGTGGACATTTTTTGTATATGTTTGTTACCCCCACCCCCACCCCACCCACTGTACAGCTTTAGTCAGTTATTAGCATAGATGGACCACGTCATCACATCACGTGTCTCGTAGTTTCGGTACAGGTGAAAAGGGGAACAATATAAATAATACCGGCGTACTATAAATAGAATGGTCACATGAACATGATGATGGAAGTCGGTTTTATTAGATGACATCAGTTACTGACGTGATACTTCAGTTTGCCGAGGACAGTGAGATCGACAACAGTTCTGTACTGGGAGCTAGTAAATGCGATAGATCACTGTGGATATATCAACCCCTGAGATATCGACATGAAGTCTGTGGTAGTTCTACTCTTCGCCATTAGCGTATTGTCGTCGCCGGTGTTTGCCAATACCAGTACGTATTGACTATTTCCAAGGCCATATGTCTTTAACACCAACTCGTTCTTTTAAAAAAAGCTGACATTCGTTTACATATGTAAGAAAAATCTCAAACTTTACTTTCAACAGATTGGGAAGATTTTGCCGTCGAAGTACAACAGATGTCTGCCAATGTGTCTCAATCGCGGCAAAATCTGTTGAGGTCTAACTTGTTCAGGGTGAGTATTGAAAACCAAAACAATAATAAAGTTGTTTACATCAGTCTCATTACATAACCGACTACGTCAAAAGGAAGTAGTATAGCGTTGCATATTTTTTTCTGTTTAAAAAAGGATAGAATTAAAAAAAGATATATGTGTGTGTGTGTGTGTGTGTGTGTGTGTGTGTGTGTGTGTGTGTGTGTGTGTGTGTGTGTGTGTGTGTGAATAACATGCCACCATGTTATATTTTGTATGTAATTTGGGTCACATCAGGCACAATTTAATGTGGGTCAGGGTCAGTACTGTATCAGATTCTGTACTGTGTTGGCAAAATGTCAACATACTTCGGTCGTAGTATTTCAACATGTCAACGTGTACACTACTCAAACGTAACTATCTAACAAAACAAATACACATGTAATGTGCTCACTTGAAAACACGTTCCGCTGGCGTCAAAACGTAACAGTAAATATCGACTGTTTGATTTTCGTCAAATTGTACATGATCTCTTTTTTTAAACCTCAACCCCACATAATATAATTTGAGAGAAAGTATCCTGTCATTGTACCAGGGTTTACATTGAAATAACAAATTATTCAAAGCTTCCAACCGGAGAGATTGCACAGGTAGATTCACAGGCACTTGTTTCCCGAGATATGTTTCAGACACAGGCACTTGGTTCCCGAGATATGTATCAGAATGTTTCTATCAGAGTACAATAAAATGTCGATAATATCGTTAATATTGACGTATTTAGCCAACTATATATGAAAGGGGTAAAATTACACTTGTTTCTGTGATCGCACAGGTCCACTCACCGCGAAAGAAAACGTGTCTTCTTAATCTTATATTATCGGCCAAGTATGTCAACATTATCGATATTTTATTGTATTCTAACACATATATCGGGGAAACAAGTGTGTGTGTGTGTGTGTGTGTGTGTGTGTGTGTGTGGATTGAAGGTGTTGCTGTACCGATAATAAACAGGGGAGAGGGGTGGACTGTAATTACATCAGCGGTCCGGGCTTATCATCCTGATTACACCGCTCCCACAATGCAACAGCTGACCTGTCAGTCTAGGAAGAGGGGGTGTAGCTATAATTTGGCTGAGTGCTCCTAAAGCAATGAAATTTAAATCATTATGTGCACTTTGTTAGTAACCTGTTACCCCAATATTTGTTTAGGAGTATATTCTCTCAAATTTTATGTAGAAATATAAGGTTTGCAGAATATACTTAGATAGCTTTTGATGCGATGCATGATGTAATGTGTATAAACCCAAAGAGATGGTGCCGCCAAACTTTTGCTAGTAGCAGCAATCCAGGCAGTCGTAGGTCTATTTAAACGTTGGAAGAATCTATAATCACTAAGACGGAATAGTGTCAAGCTTGGTCATGGTAAAAAGTCGTCAGCGTAAATGTTTCTTATAGTTGTTGTTTTTTTCAGTGATGTTCTTCCTGGTTGTGGATTATCTTTTGTGACACAAGTCCAACTTATGCACTTCCTCGTTTCAGACTTCCCTGTTCTTTCCTTTCTTATATTACAATATATAGCGATATCACCATGTTGCGCCTCGGAAATAAATGAAAAAATCACACATAAACTTTTCCTGCTACTTCGTTCAAGAAAACTCAAACCTGTTCTTGTTCAAAACCACGAAAAATTATTACTGGGTCACTTTGCCATTTATTTTTTAAGTAGAGGTCCAAAGTAAGCCAGCTTAGAATCCAAAATGGTCGGCAACCGAATGCTTTGTTAATTCTCAGATCACTATTGCAGTCTGATTTCTCTATGGGCAAACAAAAAAAATATTCGTTTCCTTGAACACAAGATGGTGGACTAAGTAGTTTTTTGTAATTTCAAAAGATCAGGAGCAAGCGTTTATTTGCGGCAAAGTTTGGAGGGATTTGAATAACTTTGATTTTCAGAGAACTACATACCCGAGGTACTAGGTCACCTAGGTGCCTTCAAGTTATAGATACAGACTTTAATGGCTAGGTTTTGATAACTTGTGTGAAGTGTATGATTGAAGGTAAACTTATCAAACGTTTGTTTTCTCCCTTCCAGTCTAGTAATGATAAGGCATATGGGTTGAAATCGTTTCGGTGTGACGTCTCTGTACGTGGTGCTGCGCCTGCGACATCCGGTATGGTCAACTTTAATCAAGTATTCTTATAATATCCACATTGCATGTAGTCTATTGTTTCATTAAAAATGAAGAGTTATGTAAGGAATCGAAGATTTTGTTATTATATCAACCGACGACAAGTGAGGTATCAGTCGAGTGAAGTAGTGTTACAGAGCCTTCAAGGTTAACCAAGATAATAAAGTTTATAATAAAATGGTAGTCACTGATTAAGTGGAGTGTGACTTTTTTGTAATAAGCTACATCTTTAAATGACAATTTTCAATCTCAGAAAAAAGGGGAACTACTGTTCAAGTTGCTATCTCCGACAAACATATTTCGTGTCTCAATATTCTTGCAAAACAGAGCTGTTATTTCTTCCGCGACACAGCGAAATGCGTCTTGGACGGTGCCGTAAAAGAGGCCGTGTTTTACGACGATGTGTCTCAATAACTCTTTATTCAATCGCCTTATTTGATTTGATTTTATAGTCCATAACCTGAGACCAAGTGACATACAGGTCGTTGGTGCCCTTGGAGACTCATTGACAGTAAGTTGACATCATCAAAGTTTTGAAACCTTTCTTTCAGTTTCTGTACTGCGACATATCGTATCTACATCTGTTTTTCCCTTCGGTTTTTAAGAATACCCTTTCATAATTCAATGTGAATGGGTTTGCTGCTGTACTGATATACATTCACTCTCCCCTTTCCTTTTTAACAGGCTGCAAACGGAGCTGGTGCATCGTGGGTATTGGAAGTGTTAACAGAATACAGAGGCTTATCATTTAGGTAGGAGAAGTACAACTCTTTAAAACAGTAACAACCCCCCCCCCCCCCCCAGTTTTTACCGGCAAAAGAACCACGTGACCGGAGAGTGATCGATAGGCTTTTCGATAACTTTCTAGCAAGTATTGAGTGGATGTTGTACAATACAAAGACATACTTCACTGTATGAGCATCTATATCTACCATAATGATAGTCACAACATTTGAATTCTAATATTGCATTCCACTATTTTTACAATGCAGTGCGGGAGGAGATAAAACTTTAGAAGAAGTTTCAACACTGCCAAGTAAGTACAGAAAGAGTAATTGATTCGAAAGCACAAGTTTGCTATTAGTTTTGGTTCTGAGCATCCTCTTCTGCTAGAAAGATCATATTAACGCGTATAACTATTTTACGAACATTGTACTTTGCACATATGCCTTCACTGACTGACAGACCAACCGACTATTTGACCAAAACCCGTCAATTAATTAACAATTCAATGTATTAGGAAGCTCGTAATTCAGTGCTTGCCGAAATGACCGAAACTGAAAATTCAACAAGACTGTTTCATTTGTCTAAACACGTAATTAATATTATCCGATGACATCATATTAGATATTAAAGCATTGGAACTGATACACACTGAAATTTATACATTTTTTGACAATGACTTAACTTTAGGATCACGACGCTTAGCGTCGTCATGCGAATAACTGACTATATGATATTGTCTTCAATACAGGTAAGGAAATTGAGACACATCGTACTCTTTTTTTAAGTGATTAAAAGTATTTTCATTACACTGTCTCTTGTTTTGTCCTTAGACATTTTGAAGAAGTATAACCCTAATTTGGTTGGTTTCTCTGTTGGAAAGGGGAGCGACGATGACATTGATGTCTCAGTGTTCAATGTTGCCGTGCCGGGCTCAAAGGCATTGTAAGTATTTGTCTACGAAAAAGGGATTGTGTTTACACGGAGCGTAGGTTGATGTGGAATATAAGTACTCAAAACTCGTGCAAAGTTTTTATTTGTCATCTTTTCAACTTTGTTTCTGTTTCTATTACTCACACATAACTCGTGTATTGATGTTGAACGGGTGAGCTCTGTATATCTACAAATTTAAAGCCGCAGGTTGTATTTTGTTTGTGGAAATTGTTTCAGATGATGTCATATACTTCAATGGTAACAGTGTAAACTCACAAGGCACAAACATGAAACTACGGCGTAATATCACGGAGACTTTTTCAGTGTTTACCTCGAACAATACATTGTGTATTTTGTCTAAACGTCGCAAATGTGACATTTGTGACGTTTAGACAACTTACACATTTGTAATTTGTTGAAAGGTCGAGTTCTACTAGAAGTTTTGGCTGTTTTCTAATTGGTGAGAAAAAATCTCTCTTTGATTTGGTACAGTAACTTACCTGGTCAAGCCCGACGCCTGATTGCTAGAATGAAGGCCCATCCCAACGTAGACTATGCTAATGACTGGAAACTGGTGACACTGTTCATTGGGGGAAATGATTTATGCGACTGGATTAAAGAAAAAGAGGAATACAGTGCAGATAATTACATCGCGCACATCAAAAATGCATTGGATATCTTGCATGAACAGGTGAATTAACTAAACAGGCTGGAGTCTTGATTAATATATCGTATTTAGGCAAATAAATTGTGCGAGGCATAGCTATTACATGTAAAGTGACCATATGGATAATGGGAAATGAATCATTTGATTTTTGGATTTTAGAACAAATGAGCTTTTAATACTGTGGGTTTTTTCTATTTATCTATGTCGAACAGCATTGCTCAAATCCGTGTTTGTAACTCATTATACTACAAACAAACAAACAAACAAACAAACAAACAAACTGATAGATAGATAGATAGATAGATAGATAGATAGATAGATAGATAGATAGATAGATAGATAGATAGATAGATAGATAGACAAATAAACAAACAAACAAACAAACAAACAAACAAACAAACAAAACAAACCCTAAAATGCACGTACAGGAGGTTATTAGAATTACGTTTTATCGTTACGGTATTAGATTGACAGTTAAGATGACGGGTGGGGTGGGGGGCTGACTACCACTCCTTGTTGTACCGGTAATTAATCATCACTACATTTCGTAAATAAAGCCGATGTTTAAAATTAACTTGACTTTTGATAATTCTTGGACCGTAATCGTTATTTTTTCTTTCCCCATAGATGCCACGTACATTTGTAAATTTGGTGTCGGTGCCAAACGTCGTCGAAATTTCTAAAGTGAAAGGCTTGAAATGTAAAGCCCTGAGATTGTAAGTGTATTAGATCATAACGGTTTGGTTTCACTTCTCTCTGTCACCTGACATGTCTATTGATTAGTTACATCTATCAGACAAATACTGACGTCATTTCCGGTTGGACCCAGAATGGATTTGTTCCCTATGGCAGTTGTCAGACAACAGCTACATGAAACATATGAATCCGATACTATAGAAATAAATACTAGATCATAACATACTTTAATACAAATACCGGTCACACCAATGTATGTGCCTAGAAATGAATTGAAGTTTTCGAGGATACGTTTTGGCTTGGTAAATTTTATTTCGGTGAATGGTGCTGTACGATGTCGAACATTTTGGTTTGGGACATATGAACTCAAAGAGATAACGTTACCTCACAAATAAACACGGTTTTACAGTTGGCCTGCTTGTAAATTTAACGGAAATAGGAAGTCGTTACTTATATCCATTTTACCTAAAGCTTTAAATAGGAAAACGTTGTCTTTTCACTGTTACATTGAAAACTAAATAGTTTTTATAATACGATACTTCCCCGTAACCCAATAAACGTATTTCGCCGAACTGCAATCACTATTTCTTTCAATTATGACGCTTTCTCTGGTACATGTGAAGGAAAAGTGTGCTTAATTTGGTGAAGTTGGTCGTTACGGTACATCTAGAGAATTAGTCATCGCAACATCTCCCGGTAGTTTAGGTCCTGACTGACATCGTATTACGTACTCAGTGTAGTCCATTTACGATCCCCGGTCTAGTTAAAATGGAGTACATTACATTGAGTACGTTAATTCGGTGCCAGTCAGGACCTAGACTACATTCCCCGTCATACGAGTATTTTTATTGACTAATGTTACTACTATATTACTATTTTGCCCACAGATACCTCTGTCCCAGTGTTCTTTTTGCAAAAAATAAATTAGAAGATGTTCACAAGGAATACTTGGTAAGTTACCTATCTCAAGACATTTCATTTGTTATGTTAATTGGATGTCGCAGTTACTGTATAGACGTACAATTGAATGACAAGTAGTATCTAGAATGGTGTTGTCACCATAAGTAAATTTAGATCGACATATACCGTCAACGGTTGCTACAGCTAGTCGCAGAGAACATCGGACACCCATGTTCAACTTGCTACATGACCAACCAAATGGTTAGTCATTTAGCGCAATTACTTTCCCAAGTGGTAGAATATTCAACAACACACCTAAACGTCAAATCAAAACGTTGTACAGTGAAATAGTTCATTGATCAGAATTACATTTGTAACTTTATCCCCATTCAAGTGGATATTATTTGCACAGTCGCACAAATCTCAAGTACAGTACATGTCTATTGTTTTCCTGGTTCTACCTCCTCTAAATGATTTCCTTTATCCACAGCGTGTTACAAGGGAATTAAACGCTGATGGAAAATACGACACTAAGGACGACTTCACAGTGGTAGTACAACCATATTTTGAAGACACTCACTTACCAAAGAAGGTAAAAAAAATCTTGCTTTTCTTAGGTACAAAATATTACGAAATACCGAAACACAAAAACAGCTTTTCGAATTTAAAAAAAATAAAAAACGGAAGTAAAAATTAATTGGTAGTTGTTGTTTTTTCGTACTAGTCACTGCATTTGCAATTACCTTATACAGAGTAAGCAGTCCCAGAATGGCAACAACAACAACAACAACAACAACAACAACAACAACAACAACAACAACAACAACAACTTGAAGTTACATAATGTGTTGTCATCTGATATAGGATATGACGAATGCTGGGAAGAGTATAATGCAATTACATGTACATTATTTTCAAATTGACTTATGTTCCCGGATTTTAGTCTGTAAGCTACTCCCGGTGACGGGGCGCCCTCACACATCGCACAACCCCCTTTTTAGAGCAGGCCGGTGAGGGCGAAGCGACACGAGTTACAGTCTGATGTCCAGATATATTGGTATACTAATGTCATTAAACAATTGAATATACTTTTATTTTTGCAGTCAAACGGGAGATACGATACAAGTTACTTTGCCCCAGACTGTTTCCATTTCAGTGGCAAAGGCCATGGTCAAGCGGCACATGCTTTGTGGAACAACATGGTACGTACTCCGATCTTTGTTAAGTATATTTCATTCTGAGTGCTATTGAACAGTGCATTATCCCTAACTGTTCGTAGTAATAGCTATGAGTAATCGGAATTCAATCTGAAAATATGGGGTTGGCAATTCTCACCACCACCACTGAACGATATGCAGTCTGTGGTATGATCCAAAATTGCTGGTATTTCCTAATATTCCTGTATATCTGTCAAATTCATCAAAGTGACATTTTTCTTCATATTTACAGTTACAACCAGTTGGACAAAAGGAAACCAGATTTGATTTTGATACTGACACCGAACCGTTGTGCCCATCTAAGGTAATTAAGTTGATGTTGTTTGCAAAAGAAAGTTGTGAAATGTCTGTAGATGTGTTTACATGTATGCACCAATATTGTTACACGAAATTTATGTACACATGTTTACATGAAATATATGCATATTTGCTACGGTTAGGCCGCTTTGTTCAGGTGACACTAGTGTGACTTTTACCGTATTATCTTCAGATCTGAGAATGTGCTATTTAAGACAGATATACCCATTTGATTCTTCTTTTTTCTATTTCCAGAATGCCCCATTCTTCTATACATCGAAAAATAGCAAACCGTCGCAACTTAGAAGTTCTGCAACGTTACATAAGTCATTAGCTGCTGCAGCACCACTGCAACTAGCTGCACACGGCAACCTCGACCAAGCAGATGATTCTATGGAGTTCATGAATTTCGGAGCTGCTGCAGCACCGCAGACCGGAGACGCTGGCGATGCAGTACAGGGAAGGGCCTCTCCGTCTTCGAGTCTATCCATAGGTGTAGGAGTACTTGGCACTGCCTTGATTGTTGGTTGCATCGTTGCGGCTGTCGTCTTGGCAAAGCGTCGAAGTAAGTCGAATCGGGAAGAAGAGAGACACTTGTTGAATGGCAACCCTGAGGCATAGAGCAAAACCATGCCTCTGGGCAATGAATAGTACAGAAAACTGATATCAGTCAACATTATTGTGTATGTGTATTTTCTTTTCCGAAAGCATTTACTAAGTAGAGAACGCGCTCTATTTTGGAACAAGTCGAAGAGGTCACATCGCCGCCATTTACTCTGGGGATACAATCTATCGACACCCAAATTACCGCATCATAGATGTCTTTCAAAGGTTTATTGCCAACTCCGTACGGGATTCATATTCTCATTCAGATTCGCGTTTGTAAATAATAACGTTCACTCTGTCTGATGTGATATTGCTACAAAATTATCTAGGAGAGAAAAACTTAAACTTATATAAATTTACTCATGGCAGTATAGTTGTGCGACATGTATTTAGAATACTTTATGAAACATGTATGTATATATTACGTTCATTGAACGAAAACTTTAGATAAATGTTATGAAAAGAGAACTTGTGGCATTAAGTCTTAAAATACGTCATATATTTTTGAACTTTTTAGTGTCGTTCATGTACTACCTTTAAATCCGAGCTGGACTCGCACAACAGGCTGACGTCACAACGTGTTGATTTATATGTGTCTATAACACTATACAATGCGTTATAGACAGTAATGCCATATATTTTGTTAAGCTATATAGGGGGGGGGGGGGGGCAATATGTTTTTCAATGATATTCAAGTTATGTGAATTTACCGTGCCACTGATTTTTTTTTTCAAATCAATTTTTGTGATTTTACTGAAAATGAGCACATCTGGATTTATAAATAACTACTGTCAAGTTATTATTTTGAATAAAAAATATCGATAAAATATATAACAGCTCAGATTTCTGGGGCAAATTCAGTATATTTATAACTATAGCACAAGCACATGGCACATGAAGTTTACTTTTAAATGTTCACTCACTCACTCACTCACTCACTCACTCACTCGCTCACCTACTACTCATATGTATGTATGTATGTATGTATGTATGTATGTATGTATGTATGTATGTATGTATGTATGTATGTATGTATGCATGCATGCATGTGTGTGTGTATATATATATATGTATGTATATTTGTGTGTGTGTGTGTGTGTGTGTGTGTGTGCGTTCGTATATGGGTGGGGCCATGGGTGGGTAATGGTATGGTAGAGTGTAGAGTGCACCACTAGATAGACCTACACTAAACTTGAAAGTTTAAAGTTATCCCCATTTAAAGAACATCGCACATTGACAGTGATGTTTACTGCATGGAACGTTTAGTAGCAAATAACATGAAAAAATTCTTTTATGGAAGCAGTCTTGTCAAATTAATTACAAAAACGAAAATAATACGGTGTTCACGATTATGTACTATGATTTGTATGACAAAAAAGTTCCTTAGTTTATGAAACTTTAATGTTTGGAATAAATATTAAAACATACATATTAGGATTACTAATGTAACACTGCCTCACATGAAACTAAATTGGCGATGAATCCCTAGACATTGTTTTGGGGATTACCTGGTGCAACTATTCCCTGTCCTCTCAAGTCGGTGTCGTGTCTGTCTCTATGTCTGTCTCCCCTCCCTCGCCATCCACTGATGGCGCTGTCCAAGATAACACTGCATGGGACATGACGAATTGAATGTCAAAAGTAACTATATACCATGCCTACACCACTATAGACGTTTTATATAGTGGTCTGAGATGTATGTAACCCAGGCTACGTGGTCAATTGCAGTAAATTGTGTGGATACAGTATTGTAAACAGCCAAACAATTAAGTGTTACCCAAAAGTAATAACTTTATCTCAAATCTACTTCAATGAATGAGATTTGTATGCCGTGACTTATATTAGGAGAAATCCTTATCTTCATCAAAAGTCGATTTACTTGAAATCACTTCATACCCGGATGTAGCCTACGTGTACACTTGGAGGACTAATGCTACTGCACCATTTCAGCTATAAACTGGAAGTTTAATTTTTGAATTTTCGCTCCAAGTCTTGGGAGAACGAGCGAAAATTGAGCTGAAATACTTCAGTGACATTAGTCCTTCAAGTCTACAGGTAGGCTAGCACGGATGTAATGTTGCAAATGCTATCACTCAGCTGTGACTCCACCCCAAGAAATCATGCATACCACATACATTCGATCAACAACAGCATCAAGGTCTAGCCAATAATTAACGGCATGACCTGTTTGAAGCGCTGATTTTCTCTATCTCGATTCATCTCCGCTTAATCAGGCAAACAGATCGACCGCACATTGAACATATAACCTGAGTGAGATCACTGACAATTTGTTTGAAAGAAATGCCCTTGATAAGTAACGAGATTTGTTTCTGCACAGGTGTAGACTGATATGGACATCGCCTTTTCACATTTATGTTAGTAATTTAATCAATATCAAGACAAGAATATTGAATTGTGGATATGTTGTTTTTTTCTAGAGAAAAAATTGTGACAAAGACAAACGACCCCTATTCCATTTTGTCTGGTGAGAACTTATAGTCGTAGACGAATTGTCTAAGTTACTACGAGAGACATGCATTTACGATGTGCACGTGATCGCAGGCGGAGTTATCACCCACAAACGATATCATATTTGCTGATTGTCTTCATATTTCGATTGAATTGATAACTTTGTCTATCAGAGATACTGCTATCATATATTCTCAGTACTCGTTGGGACAGCATCCTGACAATAATCCGTCGCATGTAAGGTAACTTGTCAGTGCACGTATCAACAGGATGAAATTTCTGGGATATAGTTTACGTTATTACACTAAACGTATGTTAGGTTTTACTGTTTGCGAACTATTAAAACGATATTTTCAGAAACGTTAAAGGTACACTAGTCGCAACTAGTAATTTTTTTTATCAAATAACCAGGGATATATTCAATAAATATCGGTCAATTACTTATTTTTAAAAAAAGAGACATTGTAATGTAGTGGCAAGTTTAAATCTTGAGCGAAAGCTAGGTTTTGAATCAGTCACCATATTAAAACTGTACTAGTTGTAACTGGAATATCATTTTTCGATTTGACAACCACACTATATTCCCTGAAAATTGTTAAAGTACCAATAATTAGACATTGTACATGTTTTATCGTGTATACAGCTACAAAAATACGTTTACTCACAGGTGATGCAATACTGTTCACAGTGTACATTTTCAAAAACGTTCCAGTTGCAGCTAGTGTAGGTTTAATAGTCAATTCTCATACCGCCGCTCCCCTCCACAGGCAAAATACCATCCCCTTTTCACTCGCGAAAGAGGTACTTTTACTGCCCTAATGTATGAGCACATGCATGCATGCATACATACATACATACATACATACATACATACATACATACATAGTACACATACTCTCTCTCTCTCTCACACACACACACACACACACACACACACACACACACACACACAGTTAGGTAACGTCACACCAACTACCATCTATATCGATCCTGATAGTTGTTTCTAAAAAATACTAAATCAATCTAATCATTGGAAAACCATTACCCGTATTTATCATGATAGTTTAATCTTTTTTGTATAAAAAATAATCATACAAATCTCATTAATCACGATATGTTTCACAAGTTGTATTTTGCATTTTCAAACAATTCAATGAAACTATTTTAAACAATGCTATCGACTAGATAGACTACAATACAAATATGATTATTCATTCAAGTCTTTACAATAATCATCTGTCCCGATGTCAGCCTGTTAGTGCATGTATCACACCAGCGTTACAGGTTCTGTGCCCCAACCGTTAACCGATTACATTATTATCAATTTCAATTGATTTGTTTCATAACACGGTAAGCTTATCATCAAACACTTGGACTCAAGGTAAAAAATACTACGCATTGAAAGCTAACGTATTTACACCATTGATTTCCATTTCTGACAAACGGAAACAAAACCTTTTCTTTTCCTATCAGCACACAGTGTACTGTTATAATTGTGATTCATAACCCCCACCCCCCACCTCCATCAAATTGTTAAATTCTGGTCCCTTAATGTGCCAACATGTTTGTTCTGGCCCCTTAATATATTTGAAGCTAAAACTGTTATCATAGAATGCAAACACTTCGCTTTACGGTTCTTAAATAACACGAAGAACTTAGTTTATATAGTAACAAGTAAAACTTAAAATGGGAGAAATTTGATGAAAAATGTTGTTACATAATACATAGACAGGGACAGCTCCAGACAGATTTACCTGAGACGAGGACATGCATGTCTTGGTACGGCATTTATCGGATTGATATTAGATTCATGTCGTGATTACAACATCTATCTAAGTTCATTGAACGACTACCAAACTGAACTGACTGAACTAATAACGCATATCATATATCTAAATCCTAGATATATGATATGCGAATGTGACTCGAAAGTCCACAGCTTAAGTTTTGCAAAAACTCGTAGAGCTAAAATGTACTCAGTCCATTGAAGTAAGCTTAGTTGTAATTTTCTCTCATGCATCCAATATGCGGCACAATTTATGTATGAGATACAAACAATTCTAGATAAAGAAAGTTTGTTTCAGTTTTACTAATGGGAATCGACAAAGTTGACATTAAAATAAACACTTCGCTCGATACCAGCCAAATAGGACTAGAGGGCGCTCGCGCAAGTTGGTACTCATTTGTGACAACGGGCAGATTTAATTACTGAACGAGTCAAGCAGAGCAAACCAACATGGGAACTCAATAACTATAATGATGTAAACCTAACTGCCTGAGATACTGACCGAAATAATTATTTTGACCCCATTCACCCACCCGATAATATCAAATCATAAAGTCATGTCACCCCTTGGTACTTTACATCAGAACTTGTTTTGTATTGTAATCTCCAGTCTATGATATTTGCAAGTTGAATCTGCTTACAGAATACATCAATTAATTCACAACTTTGTTTCAGTCTCGAAGAATGTACCTTTCCCAAAGGAACTAAAGGCGCAGGTTGTCCCAAGAACGCTTGCTTACCTAAAATAGTACTTAGATGGACACCACCTGGAAAACGCAAACGTGGTAGACCGTACATGACGGTGGACATCACAGCTAGTGATGATTGTGTTCGAGGAGGTTGGTCCTACATTGGGGCGAAGCGCAATCGTATGCAAAAGACCTGTCTGGTAAAAGTGGCAGAAGTTGGTGGCGATGATTTACAATCTTACATCGGCCTTGTGTTCCAGTTTGGACCCGGAGAATTAGTAATTTACTACTCAAAGGAGCCAGCCTAGTTATAACCCCAAAATTAGGCAAAAATATTTTTTTTTAAATGTTTTCTTTCTGATAACATGACTTCAGAAAATAGGATGGGTCGACATTTTACTTTATTTTGACTTTTAGATTCCGACCCCAAAATAAGATACTTGTCAGTCACAATACTTCCATAAGAGTTTAACGGAGTGTAAAAGAAGCAAATGAAGACAATTATTATAAGTTAAGAAGACGAACATGTTATGTAGACTGTAAAAAACCCTTCTCTTTGGAATACATTGTTGAAAAAAGTGACAACAGGTGAAGCAGGGATTAAGCTAAAAAAAAACAGTTTAGGATTCGGGGGCTTAAACTGGGGTCGGTCGGATTGTCGGAAACACATTTATTTAATTTGGCCTTTAAAAGCTACGCTTCTTCAGTCTCCTTATTTCTTTTGTCTTTTCATTGTATTATTGTTATTACTCAGTTTCTCTTCAAATATGTAGTTTTGAAGAGATGTATATATGTCATATCCACGCGTCACGTTACTCTACAATTGTATTTACTTGTGTGCTGTGGAATTAATATATTTACTCAGTCATATTGAGAGATAGGACCATTGACTGGATTAGTTGTTACCAGTTGATTACACCCATGGCCATCATCGGAATTTTCATATATAAATAATCATCATTTACTAGTATTTATCTGAAGTAAAGTTCATTCACTCATTCATCCACTCGGTCAGTCATAGAAAGGGCGTTGGCCTCATGACACAGCAACATTCAATCACAGTTTCATATTAAGCTTGGTCTTGCTATTTACGTAACGGAGACGGTGTGTCCCAGCGATACAATACATTGATATATAGGTAAAACATGTTCATGGCAATGCGACGCTCTACGCTATCTACTCACATATATACTAGGGTTTTTACACTTATTAATACCGAACCTAAAGCTATCTATTCAGATCTGAAATCGTCATTTCACTCACTTTTCTATAAAGTTACTCTTAGTCGTAGACGAATGGTCCAAGTTACTACGAGAGACATGCATTTACGGGTAACAGGACAAACGCCCCCGGACAAATGCCCCCGTAGGACAAACCCCCCCCCCCCCCGACAAATGCCCCCCGACAAATGCCTACGGTAGGACTATGGCTCACAATTCAACCGAGAAAGGCATTGTTTTTAGGGTTACTTAGCATTTCTACTACAGTGTGATTGAAAGACGTGATTTCAGGCGGTGTACTGAAAACTAAAAATACGGTTTTATCCCTTTTTTTATGCAATCAGATTCCAGAGTTCTACACAAATTATTGTTGCCGATTTCGAGAATCGTCATGTGCTTGACTTTGTTGTTTGTATTTTTCTTTATTGTCATCACAATTTCAGTCTAATGTCCGAAATAAAATGTGTATGTGTATGTGTATATAACAATGACTGTGTTTGAGTTAAGTCATTTTAACACCCGAAATCATAAGCACGCTTTTGGTAATAATACAATAAAAGTGATAAAACCAAATCATGCCCTATTTGGTCGAATTCAACATTTTTTGAACATCTTCTGTCTATTCTATTCGTCAGTTATACAAATACAATAAAAGTGATAAAACCGTATTTTAAGTGTACTCCCAAAATCTGGATTTTTTTGGATCTCTATCCGTAGGCAATGACAATCCTACCGGGGGCGTTTGTCCAGGGGGCATTTGTCCTAGAACCGCATTTACGATGTGATCGCAGACGAAGTTATCACCCACAAACGATATCATATCTGCTGATTGTCTTCATATTTCGATTAAATCGATAATTCTGTCTATCAGAGATATTGCTAGCATATATTCTACTCGTTGGGACAGCATCCTGACAATACTCCGTCGCATGTATTAAGGTAACTTGTCAGTGCACGTATCAACAGGGTGAAATTTCTGGGATATAGTTTACGTTAACGCTAAACGTATGTTAGGTTTTACTGCTTGCGAAAAAAACATATTTTCAGAAACGTCAACGGTACACTAGCCGCAACTAGTAATTTTTTTTTATCAAATAACCAGGGATATATTCAATAAATATCGGTCAATTACTTATTTTAAAAAAGACATTGTAAAGCTAGGTTTTGAATCAGTCACCATATTAAAACTGTACTAGTTGTAACTGGAATATCATTTTTCGATCTGACAACTACACTATATTCCCTGAAAATTGTTAAAGTACCAATAATTAGACGTTGTACATGTTTTATCGTGTATACAGCTACAAAAATACGTTTACCCACAGGTGATGCAATACTGTTCACAGTGTACAAGTAATTTATGGTACCTAACAAAACATTTTCAAAAAAGTTCCAGTTGCAGCTAGTGCAGGTTTAATAGTCAATTCTCATACCGCCGCTCCCCTCCACAGGCAATACGATCCCCTTTTCACTCGCGAAAGGGGTCATTTTACTGCCCTAATGTACGAGAAGGGTACAAATATATTTTTCATGTCAAAACTTGTATTTCTTTAGGATGGTTTAACATCAAATCTGAGTTCTCCTCGACGGTAATTGTAATCATATTATTTGCATTTTATGTTTGGCAGGTTTCCCAAACTATATAACATACAGCCAATGTAACAACAAATTCATGACCCCTTCAAAATACATCAGTGTAACTAGAATTTAGGTTTTGGTATGAGAAAGGGCCTCCTCTTTTCGTCATTGTGGTATGACAACACTTTGGGCGTAGAGGTCTGCGTGGAGCCTCCCATGGAGTCGCCACTCCCCCCCCCCCCGGCTCGTTCTTCTATATACCCTTAGTGGTGCGAGAGCCAATTACTGTATAGTGCATTGTGACATCGTAAACAATATAACCAAGTTGTCAATAAAGCTAATGCTAACGTCCTCGAACGAAAAACACATGTTGCAAAATGATAACTTTCCGAACTTTAAACGACGTTTAGGCCCCCTTCTGAAATTTAAGAAAAATGCGAGTCGACGGTTGATAAGAATTATATTATTTACATGTAATCTTCTTCCAATTTTCTATTTCACTGATGGTATAGAAAGTCGTAAACCCCACCAACATCACAGCAGACAGACAGACAGACAGACAGACAGACAGACAGACAGACAGACAGACAGACAGACAGGCAGACAGACGGACGGACCAACGGACGGACAGACAGACAGACAGACAGACAGACAGACAGACAGACAGACACAGACAGGCAGAGACACACACATATGTACGTACGTACATACACACATACACACATACATACATACATACATACATACATACATACATACATACATACATACATGCATGCATGCATGCATGCATGCATGTATGCATGCATACATACATACATACATACATACATACATACATACATACATACATACATACACACACACACACACACACACACACAGTTAGGTAACGTCACACCAACTATCATCTATATCGATCCTGATAATTGTTTCTAAAAAATACCAAATCAATCTAATCATTGGAAAACCATTACCCGTATTTATCATGATAGTATAATCTTTTTTTTGTATAAAAAATAATCATATAAATCTCATTAATCACGATATGTTTCACAAGTTGTATTTTGCATTTTCAAACAATTCAATGAAACTATTTTAAACAATGCTATCGACTAGATAGACTACAATACAAATATGATTATTCATTCAAGTCTTTACAATAATCATCTGTCCCGATGTCAGCCTGTTAGTGCATGTATCACACCAGCGTTACAGATTCTGTGCCCCAACCGATTACATTATTATCAATTTCAATTGATTTGTTTCATAACACGGTAAGCTTATCATCAAACACTTGGACTCAAGGTAAAAAATACTACGCATTGAAAGCTAACGTATTTACACCATTGATTTCCATTTCTGACAAACGGAAACAAAACATTTTCTTTTCCTATCAGCACAGTGTACTGTTATAAGTGTGATTCATAACCCCCACCCCACCCCATCAAATTGTTAAATTCTGGTCCCTTAATGTGCCAACATGTTTGTTCTGGCCCCTTAATATATTTGAAGCTAAAACTGTTATCATAGAATGCAAACACTTCGCTTTACGGTTCTTAAATAACACGAAGAACTTAGTTTATATAGTAACAAGTAAAACTTAAAATGGGAGAAATTTGATGAAAATGTTGTTACATAATACATAGACAGGGACAGCTCTAGACAGATTTACCTGAGACGAGGACATGCATGTCTTGGTACGGCATTTATCGGATTGATATTAGATTCATGTCGTGATTACAACATCTATCTAAGTTCACTGAAAGACTACCAAACAGAACTGACTGAACTAAGAACGCATATCATATATCTAAATCCTAGATATATGATATGGGAATGTGACTCGAAAGTCCACAGCTTAAGTTTTGCAAAAACTCGTAGAGATAAAATGTACTCAGTCCATTGAAGTAAGCTAAGTTGTAATTTTCTCTCATGCATCCAATATGCGGCACAATTTATTTATGAGATACAAACAATTCTAGATAAAGAAAGTTTGTTTCAGTTTTACTAATGGGAATCGACAAAGTTGACATTAAAAGAAACACTTCGCTCGATACCAACCAAATAGGACTAGAGGGCGCTCGCGCAAGTTGGTACTCATTTGTGACAACTATACTGACTGACTGATTGGCGGGCAGATTTACTGAACGAGTCAGGCAGAGCAAACCAACACGGGGACCCAATAAGTATAATGATGTAAACCTATAAAATGCCTGAGATACTGACCGAAATAATTACTTTGACCTCATTCACCCACCAGATAATATCAAATCATAAAGTCATGTCACCCCCTTCATGCTTTATATCAGAACTTGTTTTGTATTGTAACCTCCAGTCTATGATATTTGCAAGTTGAATCTGCTTACAGAATACATAAACTAATTCACAACTTTATTTCAGTCTCGAAGAATATACCTTTCCCAAGAACGCTTGCTTACCTAAAATAGTACTTAGATGGACACCACCTGCAAAACGCAAAACGCAAACGTGGTAGACCGTACATGGCGGTGGACATCACAGCTAGTGATGATTGTGTTCGAGGAGGTGGGTCCTACATTGGGGCGAAGCTCAATCGTGTGCAAAAGACCCGTCCGATAAAAGTGGCAGAAGTTACATCGGCCCTGTGTTCCAGCTTGGACCCGGAGAATTAGTAATTTACTACTCAAAGGAGCCAGCCTAGTTATAACCCCAAAATTAGGCAAAAATATATATATATATTTTTTTAAATGTTTCTTTCTGATAACATGACTTCAGAAAATAGGGAGGGTTGACATTTTACTTTGTTTTACTTTAAATTTCTAAAAATTACTCCAACCCCAAAATAAGATACTCGTCGGTCACAATACTTCCATAAGAGTTTAATGGAGTGTAAAAGAAGCAAATGAAAACAATTATTTTAAGTTAAGAAGGCGAACATGTTATATAGACTGTAAAGAAACTTCTCTTTGGAATACATTGTTGAAAAAAACTGACAACAGTTGAAGCAGGGACATTAAGCTAAAAAACAAACAGTTTAGGATTCGGGGGTTTAAACTAGGGTCGGTCAGATTATCGGAAACACATTTATTTAATTTGGCCTTTAAAAGCTACGCTTCTTCAGTCTCCTTATTTCTTTTGTCTTTTCATTGTATTATTGTTATTACTCAGTTTCTCTTCAAATATGTAGTTTTGAAGAGATGTATATATGTCATATCCACGCGTCACGTTACTCTACAATTGTATTTACTTGTGTGCTGTGGAATTAATATATTTACTCAGTCATATTGAGAGATAGGACCATTGACTGGATTAGTTGTTACCAGTTGATTACACCCATGGCCATCATCGGAATTTTCATATATAAATAATCATCATTTACTAGTATTTATCTGAAGTAAAGTTCATTCACTCATTCATCCACTCGTTCAGTCATAGAAAGGGCGTTGGCCTCATGACACAGCAACATTCAATCACAGTTTCATATTAAGCTTGGTCTTGCTATTTACGTAACGGAGACGGTGTGTCCAGCGATACAATACATTGATATAATTATAGGTAAAACATGTTCATGGCAATGCGACGTTCTACGCTATCTACCCACATATATACTAGGGTTTTTACACTTAATACCGAACCTAAAGCTATCTATAGCTATTCAGATCTGAAATCGTCATTTCACTCACTTTTCTATAAACTCTTTCGATTTTGCATACAGGCAGAACAAAAACAAGTCTATCAATACTTGGATAGACTGCATGTCGCTTAGACAGTTTAGAACATTATTTTCGTATTTCGGTTGTTTCTGTACTTGTTAAAGATCTCTCAGTCACCCGTCAGACCTAATTAGCATGTGGACAAGTCGATGTTATTACTTAAGTACTGTATTCACGCTTATTAGTGTGACGTCACTAAATTGGTCAGAGGTCATCGAAGAGAACGCCTTGGTGTACTCTTGGCACATCTTATAACATTTAAGGGTAAATCGAATATTTAGTGTTTATACGTTTCTTTGGCAAACCAATAAACCTCCTCCAAGATATTTATAATTCCTAGCTACCAAAATAGAATTGTATGTTTAATATATCTTGTATGTTTTTATTTATTGACAACGAATTAGCAATGTCTTTTAATAAAGTAATGAAGTGACGTGATCAGTGACATATTGCTATGACAACTCACTTTTCCCACGACTTTCCGTTCAATAATGTATAAAAAAAAACGACAACTAACAAACATACACACACATGCACACCCATATATATGTATTCTCTAGTATAATAAATAATATACATACATAATTTATATACATGAAAATATATGTATATATATATATATATATATATATATATATATATATATATATATATATATATATATATATATATATATATATATATATATATATATATAACTCGGTGAGTATCAATCTGCTATAAGACAGTGCTCTATACCGCCGTGGCAGAGCGTAATAGTTTTGGTAGTACACCAAAACTATATATATATATATATATATATATATATATATATATATATATATATATATATATATATATATATATATATATATATATATATGTGTGTGTGTGTGTGTGTGTGTGTGTGTGTGTGTGTGTCTCTCTCTCTCTCTGTCTGTCTGTCTTTATCCGTGTCTTTGTCTGTCTGTCTGTCTGTCTGTCTGTCTGTCTGTCTGTCTGTCTGTCTATCTGTCTGTCTGTCTGTGTCTTGTGTATTATTTACATTGTGTAGTGCAACTCAAAACAAAGTGAGGTGAAAAAATGAGACATTGAGAAAAAAGAAACAATGCATTGCGGTTTTATTCAATACTGTACTACACAATCATTATAGTAACTGCTGATTGATTATCAGTTTGTATTGTTTACTGATGAAATCTACAAGAGATAGATAACTAATCTCCTGACCACGTGTGTTCACAAATCTGTAAACACAAACAAACCCTGAATAATGAATGGATAGTTGGGATCGAATGATGTGGTTGAGACTGGATATATAAACCAATAACTTGGTGGCCAATCCCTCATTCTATTCTTTGCCTTCCTTCAAATTCACTTCATCATGGAGTTCTCGCTCGCCTTCAAGTTGACCTGTGTCTGCCTCTGCCTTCAAGTTATCCCAACACGTAAGTTTTCACACAGCTACTTTGGCACTACTATTAGCTAATTACATCTTTTTCATCTTGAATGTTACTCCACGCGTAAGATTCCACAAAATGAGTGTCATTGCCCCGTTTCTGCTATAATGGTGCATTTTGTATCCGATTATCTTAAACACGTGCGAAGGAGAACAAATTTTCCTTTCGGAACTTTTGGCTAATTTAAGTTTACTTGGTTTTCCATTGCAGTAGGCGTATACGTATATTTATTAATGAATATGTTCTATATTACAATAATAGTTATTGTACGTATTTGCGATACTTTCTGAGAATAACGACTTCACAAAAATGTACCTATAAGAACTTATTCCCCAGTATTGTGAGAGTAAAACTTTATTTCATTATGAAATACAATTTTGAATATGTGGTGATACATTTAAATCTACAGTGTGTGCTTGGGATAATTACTTACAAGCCATTTTAAGGGCAAGTCTTGATGAGGATGTACAGACCGTAGCCATGTCTACCACGGCGGCACCGAGAGCTAGGACACTGCCTGTAAGTATACACAGATGAAACTTTGATATATGGATGGCATGGTTTGATATGCTACTACTGATCTACCGAGTTACGAATTGATTGTAGGAGTAACTTCTAGTATACATTGTTCCTGTGTTCCTGTGTTTTTTTGCGATTATTCTACTCTCGTTAATGTCAACGGCAAGATTAATTGTGATTACACCATGCATGACTATGTATTTGAAATGGTAAGTCGCAAACGTGCCTAAAGCACCGTAGTTAAAACAGACGTTTCCAAGCAAAGGCACATTGTACTGTCAATGTTTACACCAACTGCTTTTAGCTATTTAAGATACTTCAGTACATCCTAAACAGTGGGACTTGAGTAGAAGTCCGAGACCTCAAGACAAATACTGTAGTGTAGGGGAGTTCGGATGAGAATAACAATTGGTACATAACCCCTCCCTCTAATACTAATAGGTGTGCATAAGTCGAATGACCAAACGTTCTTTGACCAAATATGGTGTTGACAACTTGAGTATGCAGTGACTATCAAAAAAAGTGCGTGTTGGGATCGATACTTGTATATATCCTGGAATTGCTCAACGCAACATTTGAACATTTGAACAGTTTCGTTTTCCCTTACACCATGATCACTGTTGACGCCCATTCTAGTTGTCTGCATTTCGCAAGTCATCACTTTTCAATCACAATGTTGGCTACAGTGACCTTTACTGTCTGACTGACCTTTTTACAAAACACGTGACCCAACTGAAAACAGATCTTTGTTTAAAATCTTAATTAAAATCTGTATGTCATCTCTGATTTGTATCTGTAGTCCGGGATAAATACTTTGATTAATTACGTCATTGTTGAATCGCTACAAAGCATAGGTACATCTATACTTAATATAGGATACGTCCTTTGAGTAACCTAGCTACCACAAAACTTGTAGATTTTATCAATAGTCGATGTATTGATGCTCCTGATTTGTTTTCATCATACGAGCGTGAAAACAATGCAAACACTACACGACTCGCAGATAGTGATCAAGGTGATATTGTTCAAGGACCTCTGTCACGACAGAGTGAATGCAAGTTTAATTGAAACGTTAGAGTAACGAAATTGCTATATATATGTTCCTGAAAACGTTGGCTATATTTGAATTAGGTACAAAAACGGTCGACTATACAAATCTAAAATACTGACAGGGAGTTGTAACGGGTTTTTTCTTCTTCTAAATCAGCGTGACAGATTACAAAAATATTGGGCCAATCAAGTGACGACAAGTCACTGCAACCCCAGACATACGGACAAATAGAAATACAAATATCATTTGACTTGTTGTAGACATTTGATGAGATAGCCACCTCATTCTAATCGAGAAAATTGTCAAATTAAGTTTTTTTTTGTTTTGGCCATGAGATGTGTCAAGTGTCATTTAAGATAACTATTCATCACATATTATGTAAATTACTTCAGTCTACACAAATATCACGAGATGCATGTCAATGACACAATTCCCCTCTATAGACGAGTTTTATTTACTCGCGTGAGCTGAAGCAGCTTATAGTGCTCAAGGAACCGCCTGACTGGGGCAGTCCACAGACAGTCCAAGAATACCAACTTGCTCTTTTGAAAATCTAAATTGATAATTTAGTACCTTTAATAGGCGCTTCACTGTTGACTTTTTAGTTGAATAGAGTTCAGTAGTAGCTTGCTTGGTAACAGAACTTCCACTCTCTTCGTCACTCACAAATTCCCCCCAAAAGAAACCAAGAAACCACAAATGGAGAGTATTTTGTTTTTAGATGTAAACCAATATTTTAATACATCTACATACACAATGTTGCAAATAGTTGTTGTCTGTCTGGGTTTTTTTTGTTTATTTGTTAGAGTAACGTACATGTATAATATTTACATGTAGTACTCGTGAAAATCTTGGGGAAAGGGCGATGACTGTTGAACAAATATCGATTTGCGCAGTAATGAATAAAATCATTGCACTACGCATGACTAAGATGAGTACAGATTGCATCTTATTATGAGCGCACTTTAGAACATTTTAGAAAATTTTCGAAAAAAAAGCTGTGTTAAGTCAATTTTGTAAACACACTTTTAGAGTGTCAGCCGTCTTTATTTTTTTTTCAAAGACAAAAATACGTGTTTGTCACTGAAAGCAGAATTTTAGACATATAGAAAACTATTATTCTACGCCTTTAGAAAACACAAGCTCTATCATCTTTCTCGAATGTTGCATGCTGACTCATATGATAAGTGAAAAATGCGACGTTTTGTAGAAACACCTTGTCGGTAAACACTAACACTAACACTGCCTTGATTTGTCCCTCAGTGGCAATGTCAAAACGATGCATGGTCGCTGAGTATTCTAGAGTATAACATTAAACATAGTTACGTAAATTAACATCACTTGAAGTAGACTGGAGAAGACACTTTGATGTGGCCATGGCTATCTCGATGTCATATGACGTGATACTGAAGTTAAGCATTCAAGGCCACTACTAGACATTAAAAAGTCAAATATATAGTCACAAGTAGATGAATGACAAGACATAAGAAAGCCGTGACAAACTGTGGCCAACCTCACATCTAAATGTGAATTTCCATACTCTAAATTTACTGATATTCAAAATCAAATGTCAGCAAAGGTAGATGAATCACAATAGCTATGGAATTCGTGACAAACTGCGGCCAACATAAATATATCTCAATTTGACTTTCAATGCTCTAAATTTGCTGACTCAATCTAATCTCTTTGGTGGTCTGAGATCTCATCAGTTTGTATGTCTGAAACAGTACTGGTGATCAAAGAACACCGTGCACAAATAAATAAACATAACTATAAAAATAAATCTTATACATGTATTACGGAAACATAACAAAACAAACAAAGCACAGACAGAACAAAGTGCATGTGATGTTCATCAAACACGAAATAACTTCTATCATTAACATATATATGACTGACAATGTTTACTTCATATTTTCCAGTTTGATTTGCCAGACAACTTTACCTGTACCACTGAATTGGAGATACCAGAACTTCCCGACTTACCATCTGCCCCTCTGACCTTTCCATGTGGTCCCATTACATCGAATGGACCCGCTACATCAGGTAGGAATTTGCTACCTTTAACTTAAACAATTTGAAACACTTTTAGTAACCTTTTTGTCGGTTATCGTCCATGAAGTTGCAATTGATGGACAAGTGATCTTGATATGCCCTTTCCCATTGACATACACAACATCAGCTTAAAAGTTGTTATTCGAGCATGAACATTCCAATTTTTGGTTGGAGCTTTACATTCTTCTTTACGTTCTTTAAATTCAATTATGTTAAACATGTTAATTTATGCAAATCATTGATTCGTACGTCGTTAAAAATATCAGAAGTTTCATACTTAATCCTCCAGGAGCTAGCTTCATTTGTACACCTGGCCATTAGTTTACATGGTTCCATGAATCCTACAGCATAGCAACGATTTTGAGTCTTAGGTGGCCATTATTCTTAAGTCAGAAAAGGGAACCCCAAATCAAAAGTAAGCACAAAAGAAGTACATCATTTTAGATCATACTTTAGTATATTGATATGGTGTGTTTTTTTCATCAGTGCACGCCTTGACTCCAGCCGATATCAAAGTAGTTGGTGCCATGGGAGACTCACTCACGGTAAGATTGAAGATATTGACACCCGTTTAAAAGTTGATAATGTCACTTTGTTTGCGTCAAATATATGAGATCTTGTTTCAACCACGAGTTGACTTTCTTATATTACTCTTAGTAGCACTTACAAGAACATATATAGTATTACTTTGTATGATGTTTGAAAGCCTTCTTCCTTATTGTACACGTATTCCTTTACAATGACAGGCAGCCAATGGTGCCGGAGCACAAACTATTGTCGGAAGTTTGCGAGAGTATCGTGGAATTAGCTTCAGGTAAGAATATAGCCACGAGATCTACTTAGAGTTTACAGTAGCATGCACTAAAGGGACTACTGAAAATCAAAGCTGGAATCTTAAAATCTCTAAAAAGAAAAACTGTGTGATATGAAAGCTTTGTTTTTAGTCCTTTGCATTAATAAAATAAATTTTGGAGTTCACTCTCTTTTTTTCAAGGAAATCAACGATCGTTGATAATCTTTTATATTCCCGTAGAGTTTATACAATATTCGACGACCTTTACATACAAAATGTGTGGTAACCCATAATTTGTTTTCTTGATTTCATTCAAGAATGAGTTTGAATTTTATTGAACAAAGTAGTAGCAGAATTTTTAATATTTTTATTTGCATAGCATGGAGCATAATACGTTTTTAAGTTTACCACGCAAGTTTACAACATAGCTTATGTTGGCTTTCACTTTCAGCGCCAACGTCATTTTTTGATTTACGTTTCAGGATAGACGCAACTACTAATACTCGGTATTAGTCCGATTCTATAGGTTTTGTCAGCCTATTACTAGTCCGTATGTAGGTCATTGTATACGGCATAATTTGGGAACAATATTTTGGACCCTGTTATTGAAGCTAGGATAGTATATGTCATAGCAACGCCAATCGATGACATTCTTGCCCAACAAAATACAATTCGTTACAAAAATATTTGTCAACTTATTTCAAATTTGTCCAGAATTTTCATCATTGCAATAATAAGAATGACAGCAATGCTTCTACAAGTAAGAATTTGCTATTCTAAATTTGCGAAATCATCTAAATGTGCTCAAACTCAAGATGAATATGGTTTTTTCCTTTCTGTTTATCTTTACAGCATAGGTGGAGATGACACGTATCGAAGAGGCGTCATCACTTTGCCAAGTAAGCTATGAGATATGTCATTCCCCTTGAACTTGACAATTTGCTTCAATCGCTTGAAGGATCAATTTTCTGCTACAAGTAATTCAAATATTCTAGATCCGCCATCTTCTAATTTGGTCGGGTCAATAAGTTTGTCGACTCTAAAATCGCAAAGTCCATAAATCAAGGCTCCTTTATTTGCTGAAATAATTTACATACACTCTAAACCTATCTAAAAATCAAATCAAATCTTGGTCGACAAGGTGTGACAAGGGCGGTAAAAATATGAACAAATGGGTTTTTGAATCTGAGACTGATCTCGATATCATAATACCATTTCATCTCATGTCAGAATTCATGTTAAGAGCGCCAGCAGTTGTCAGACATATTTCAGCATCGTTTATTAGGTGGAATAACACAAGGATATTTCAAAGATAACAGAAAAATATCTAAGGTACAGACTATCATTTTAACATAAATGCTCAAAACGTTTCAATCCATCAATGCACATTTTCAGACCAATCGTCATTGATACACTAAGCACACTATTTTTACTTGAAGGCTAGACTATTTCAACGTTAAAAAGGGAACTAAATGTGTTTTTGGAGTATTCATTTGACAACGTATTTAATCTTGTAGATATCTTAAAGGAATACACCAGCGATCTGATTGGGTTTTCCGTTGGTATACACGACAGAGAGGCCGAGGAATCTTACTTTAATGTTGGACAGCCTGGAGACATCGCCAGGTAGGCGATATAAATATTATATTGCTAATGTGCAAAACATCCCAAGACAATTTTAAAGCGTAAACATTTCTTGACAACGTTACCTAAAGAAAGTCTCTATTTTGTACATAAAAGTGTACTGTTCCTTATTCCGTACAATATAACACAATTAAAGTTTTATATTACACACAGGGACATGAAATACCAAGCCTACAGAATGATAGACAGAATGAAAGCCCATCCTGCTGTTGATTTTGAAAATGACTGGAAACTGGTCACCATGTTCATCGGTGGAAACGATTTGTGTTATTATTGTACGAACAAAAAAATGTACACTGCAGAGTTATACATCGATTACATACAGGCTGCATTGGATATTCTGCACGAATTTGTAAGTGACTTATCATTGCTGAAGAATTGACAAATCACTGGTTATTATAAAGATGTGGAAATAAAACTTCACTTTTTAAAAAAAAATGGATATGTTGACACACTGTGTTAGTCACTCCCCTGTAGTGCTGCATGCTGTCAGTTCCACACAACCACGACAGTACTGTATGGCAATCTAAAGATTAAAACCCCATCACCAATAACAGGGATATGCTCGGAGATGTACTTCCAGTATCCGGTTTATGCTTATAAGTTTGCTGACTTAAAAAAGATTGAGCATGTCCACGCTTCCGTTTCTGCACGGCAAACGAGATTTCATCATATTTACACGCGTTCTATGATATGCATGAATATATTAATATCGCAAACTTTATACACATAACTTACACATATAACTGAACTAAGATCAGGCTAGGCAACGTGGTAATGTATGACGTAACTCTTCATGGCATACTGAGTCAATGTGTTAATATCTAATGATAGTAACAATGATGTGATTCACTTATTTTGGTCTACTGCTATACTTTTTTTTTCTGATAGATGCCCAAAACGTACGTCAACCTAATATCTGTCTTAAAAGTTCCGGAGATTGGGAAATTGAACAAACCTAAATGCAATGGTATACATTGGTGAGTTGAATTACGAGAAGAATTGTTCACCACAGATAAAACGACCTTCTGATCATAGAAAACTATATTCAACCATAATCATTGTTTTAAATAAATATACATAATATATGAATACAATTATGACTACAGATATCTCAATTTGATGACGACAACCGACTACAACGACAGTCTTTACGACAGCAAGTTCGTCAACTACTCATGCCCTTTTTACCTTGACGGTAACGCCATCTCAAATACGCATGCGCACCCTCGATTATTTTTCGTCGTGTCAGCTGACAATTATGCTCTCCGACGTACAAAGCAATAAGCTTAAAACTAAAAACATTGTTGGCAACTTATCACCGATACAATTTATATTAATAGTGTAGGAATACATTTTTTTTTGTAAATTACACATCAGGTTACGCTATCAACAAACACTTATATTGATATCCATTTTTTTACTCTCCTAGTGCATTCTGTAGATGTGCTAAATATGGAGATGACCAGGATGAACTGATGCAGTTGCTAAGAGACTACCAGGTAAGTTCAATATCTATTAACGTTTATAGATGTTCTAGGAATGTGTCTTGATAATGTTAATAAGCATGATGGGGTAAGGGTTGTTGTTGTTGTTGTTGTTGTTGTTATTGTTGTTGTTGTTGTTGTTGTTGTTGTTCGACTGTGTTGAAATGCATATCATTTCTTGAATCTTTCAACAGTATTGACACAGATAATGAATGCAATAGAGAAATAAAAATTGCAATTGTAATTGTGACTAATTCCTAACTCTATAACATATATTTTACATGGTATGTTTACAATTTCAGAATTTCACCAATGTATTGGTTGAAAGTGGTCGTTATGACACAGCTGATGATTTCACCGTTGTTGTACAGCCATTCCTTGAAGAGACCGTCCTTCCAGAACTTGAGGTGAGTTAATAATATTCATTGAAATCTATCATACATGCAGGCCAGATGCATCTAAAACTCACGATATTGAAGGGAGTGGAAACTCAATGTAGCTCAGATCTCCGATATTATGAATGGGCAGTTACTGTGCAACATATTGTGAAGTCTAACTGTTACAATGACAACCAAAAATAGCAAACCCTCCAAATCACTCTGTTTTGAAAAAATGAAGGTGATTTTTTTTGAATGCACGATGTTTTGTGGTGATTTGATCAATCACGTGACTTAAGCCACTACAGGACATGACATAACGTACCAAAACCTCAATTCTTTATTAATTCCGCTCTCTTCACACAACAAGTATCTAATCTTGTATAGCTTACGGCATCGAACTTTGACACATACAAGTCACACGTATCGCGTGTACGTAGTCAAACGTAATGTGGTGTAACACTTGTTACGTGTGACACTGCAGGCCAAAAATAGTATTTGAATTGAAACATATACCTTTTCAGTTGTTGTACGCCATCTTTCTAAATTGACAGTGAGGCTTAATTGTAAGATGCAATCCACAGAGTACCGTAAAGCTCTTTATCAGTAAACTATGCAATTTAGATCATAAAGGCAACACTTTATGAGATTAGTCAACTTTATCCAGAATATAAAGTCTACACTAGTAAAAGTTAAATTTTCTTCCCTTCATTTTATTTAACAGAATGGTGAACCTGATTACTCGTACTTTGCCCAAGATTGTTTTCATTTTAGTGAGAAGGGCCATCAAGAAGCAGCGATAGCACTATGGAATAATATGGTAATTAATCTATGAATATTCAAAGCCATTTATCTACAGTATTTAGGTTGTGTGTTTTGCTAGTTTATTAGTAACCTTATCGGATCCTAAAGTTACAGCTGTAGTTCTACAAATGGACTAAAAATGATACAGTTAACAGATGACTAGGATCGGACGGATTTGTAATTTATAGTTACATCATGTGTAAACGTAAAACAAAACGGTTACCCTGTATATGTATACAATCTGACGTTGGTGTTATCCATCTAAATCGATATACTTATGAAACTTAATTGTAAGATACTGTATTATGGTATGAATTTTTAAAAAAAAAAACTTTTTGATGACGTATGTAAAACATAGCCAATAGATCTAATAACGGGTAGGTGTAAATTCCCACCATCACAATTGTCCAAGATTGGAGTATAGCAAACGACCTGTCCGGCCGGCCACATCAACGAGGAATACAACATTTCAATGAAATAGACAGTCAGTAAAGATGGACATACGTGATCATAAATTGTGACTTTGCCTATATTTTTTTTTCTGAATTCAAGTTTGAACCAGTGGGAGAAAAGTCGCAGACTTGGTATCCAGGATCATCCATTACCTGTCCTAATGAGGTAAGGCAGATATCTTTAGCCACATTTGAAATATGAAAGAAGCTTGGCAATTGAAAACTACATGAGATAACAATTAAATTAAAACTATGTGTCTGGCAAAAAAGGACATTTGCAAGGTTATAGCTTAAGTAGGCCAATGTCAAGAATACGCACAAGACCAGCGCAATGACGTTAAAACCCAAAAGTCGAGAAATGTGTCCTGCGTTTGAAAGAGTTCTAGATGCTAATAATTTTGACTCAGATTGTTTCTAAATAATTTATACACGTAACAAATACCTCCAAGTCTGATAAAGTATTTTAAAAGTTCCTCTCATTTCTCGTTCAGAGGAGTTATATACGAAGACGCTTTCTTACTCGTAAAGGAAAAATCACACCCAACCTTTTTTCTGACAAATATATTTTTTTACCCTTCAGAGTCTACAGTACTTCTACACCTACAAGAATAGCCCCAATTATCAGTTTCCAACCAATCCTACGCAGGCAGCGCCCTCTTCCGCTGAGCCGACCACGCTTCCATCGGCTGGTGATAACGATCAAAGTGCCGATTGCCCACCTGATGACTCCGAGGAAATGCTACTTACGGCCATTATAGTTTTTGTCGTCGCCTTCTGTCTTCTTTTTGCGATATTTACGACCATTTCCATATACTGTAGACGAGTGGGAAGGAAAGAAGGAATGAAACAGGACCTTCAATCGAAAGATATACACATGTAAACTTCAGTGTTCAGCACAAAACAGAAAATCCAACGACACAGTTTCAAAGATAAGCCGCATCTATTTACAATTGCCGAATATGCCGAAAAGAAACTGTCGACTTTGTGTGTGAAACACTATTTCTGTTGGGAACCTCAATTGAACTGACTCTCTGTTATTATTGTTATTTTCTCCCGTTAGAGACCCGGGCACGATTTCTTCCAGTTTTTAGCTTGTACATATTTTAAATAAAACATTTTCATTTTTAAGAAATTTAGTAGTGTTAATGTTATGCCTTTTTTATCACCACCACCACCACCACCACCACCACCACCACCACCACCACCACCACCACCACCACCACCACCACCACCACCACCACTGATCATTACCATTCAATCATTGGTTATTCTGACAACAATAACTGAACTTTGACACGCACAATACTATAATGCAAGTTACACTTATCACACTTATCACAGTTAAAATGGGGGGAGGGGGTATTTGGGAACTGAAAACGGTAAAATCTAGCTCTGTTTGAATCACTTCTTCCCCCTATTCAATAGATTAGAGTTGAGTCAAACTAATAAATGAACAAAACAAAGAATACAATTTGATCACAACTGTCCATAAATAAGGAGTGAATACACGACAGAGAGGGACATATTGTGACCGGGAACTTTATAAGCTAGTGCATGCAATGACTGCAGCGACTTCGCCACGTCACAACACCAACATGTCTACTTCTCATCATTTCATTTGATGACGTCAACACACTAGAGGTCGAGTTTAAAGTTTTTTATGTTGAGAACGATTCTAGAACACTTTCCCCTAAAATAACTTCCCCTCCCGACATATCTGCCCACAGGATTACGGCTCAAAGGACAACCTCCCCCTTCTCCTTGGACAATTGGCCATACCATGAACTGGAAAGTTCACACCTAGCACATATATCGCAAACACCAAAAATATAAAAGCAAAAAAGCAAAATGATCGCATGGTAAACATTTACAGTTTGGTGACTATATACTAGGAAAGTTTTCATTATCAAATTCTGATTGTCATCGTCTACCTCATGGCTAAATTTGGTCAGTTCAAATCATAAGTTGCTGGCTCCTCGTCTGAGAAAGTCTGCAATGTGACACTTTTCACAACCCTGTACCATTGGTAATGGTATCCACAAGTACCTGTTTTTACCTGCTCCTATTTTTAATTGTGAAAGAAAAACAACAAGAGGAAATTTAGGACAGGTTCAGGAACTGGATCATCACTTGATTCTAGTCACTTGATTCTAGTCACGTGATGAAATTGAGTCCATGGTACAAATGTACATGTAATCTCAAATCTAAGCAGATATGAGTAACCCCATGTTCACCGTCGACACAAATGCAACAATAATCACTACATGTACACATTCGACGAGCTCAGTAGATAATGTAAATTGTTGCCTCCTTAGATCTGTTTAATTTGCTATAGGTGCGGTTGTCGAAGGGACAATTCTTCCTGGATGGGGTGGAGGTATATTGTCATACATGTAGTTGTCCAGGTGCAATTGTCCTAGTGGGATATTGCCTACGGTGAAGTTGTCCAGAGGTCCGAGGGGGGGGGGGGTGTTACTGCATAAGGTGCAGCTGTTCAGGGGCAATTGCCGTAGGGGGAGTTGTCAAGGGAGGGAAAATTGTTCTCATATCGCTGGGATCATAGAAAATGCTAGATTTAATTTGTATATCTGCAAGAAGAAAGTTTTTGAACACATGAACAATTGTACGAAATCCACGCATGTTTTAATATTGGCCTAACCAAGATGTAGAGTGTAATATGCTGAAATTTGCAACTTGAATCATCCTCTCTGGAAATTCGTATGTCGAACCTTATTTGTAGGTGATTATTTGTATACATGATGTCAGTTTTTATGTAATTATATTTCCATGATAACAGCGCTTTAACTACCAAATCAAGAATAACATCAACTATTAAACATCAACAAATTTTACCAATAGCTAAATGAAAAATAAAGAGCGACGAATTCCAATCTGTTTTCATTCTTGACCGACGAACCTGTGTATTTTTGTAGACCTTAGATACAATTGATAGCTATACCTGAAACTATATTGATAGCTATACCTGAAACTATGTTGATAGCTATACCTGAAACTATGTTGATAGCTGTACCTGAAACTATGCCATGATTCGGTTATCAACAAGTGTATCACACAACTGACGGCACGTGTACAAAGTAGCAAGGTTGGTTATTAGTCATCTTTTACAACGTGTTCGTATCCCGTTAACGCAACAATGTACAAAGTATACCAAACATAACTGCATACATGCCATGTATGCATTAAATCTGTAGAAAGTTACATGAAAAAAAAGAGTTAATTCCTATTAATACGTTTACTTTTCGAGTGTATGTGGTTCTTTGACAGCTACCGTCTTCGCAAGATCTAGAGTTGTAACATCGAATGCTGAAGATCGATGGATGCTACCTCTGTTGTTATGTATCACTTGACCTACTTTGAGTCAACGACAATTTGATGACAATGTTCAAATAAATTGAATCTAAAGTTCATCAATTCAGCGTAAGCCCGCCTATAACTTTATAAAAAATGCCTATGTGTATCAATTGATATTGTGCGGGGTTCAAGCACACATTATCGGCAGACATGATGAAGTTGGGGTGGACGACGATATTTGTGGTCTTCTTGTTTTTTCCTACTTTTCTGACCCATCAGCTTCTGCAACGTCCAAAACTGAAAGATGACTCGCCGGAAGAATGTAAGTTTTCTCATCCTAACTACGATGCTACATTTTAGATGTTGTTTTCTCTACTTTTTTCTTCTTCTCGTCATTTGTCTTCATTGAAGTGCAACAACCATGCATATATCTGTGTAAATTTTGAATAAGAATTTGTAATAATTTGTAAAAATGAAGGGAATGATGTGATGTAAACAATGAAAAGTTTATCAAATTGAGCTCTCGAAACGCAGACATGCATTTTTATATTATGTATAGGGAAAATGGGGCGTATTTTACTTCTAAGTTTTAAAAAAGTGTTATTGATACCCACGAGACATACTTTGTACTTACTTTATATAAATGTTTCCATTTGTTATCCTCCAACTCACTTTCTCCTAAGGGTTCAACAATCATTTTCTCTGAGACATAACATTTTTTCGTATTGCTATCCAAGTTGGAAAGAGTCTAGCCTTTTTTTTTTCATCGAACCCTTACAATCGACGTGTCTACCAATCAAATTCTGAAGTAACCCTGCCACTCTGTTAATCTTGCACGGAGACGAACCAGTGCATATTTTAGATATGTACACTCCTTTATTTCTCAAGTATCACTTTTGTAGTTGCATATTCAATATACATGTATGCATGTATGTATGTATGTATGTATGTATGTATGTATGTATGTATGTATGTATGTATGTATGTATGTATGTATGTATGTATGTATGTATGTATGTATGTATGTATTAAATTCTATGCTACATGTATGAAAATAAATGACATGTTTATTAATTTACTAATACTTAAATTTGCTAGTGAGCACAAAAATTTGGCGTTGCCTGTAACTCTTTACGTTGATAAAATCTGATGTGTTATCTTTTAATAACCATCTTAACCTGCATCGTTAGCACCAATACCCGTTTTATCTATTTTGGAATTTGCTGATGTCGGCAAATCGTTGTGCTAACTGTATATCCTTTGCATGATCAACAATAAAATTTACATCAACATTTTATTGTTTTACATAATGAATTTATTTCTTTTCCAATTATTTCACCAATTTTGACAGCAATATAATAAGGCAAAATTTAAATGAGAAACTTAAAACAAAAACAGATGAACGGGCGTCAAACTTTTGGCCACTTTGTTGTATAAATACAAATATACCCACCCCCACCCCCCATTATCTGACGTCTGTAAAATATGAATATTAATAACCTTAGAGTCATTAAAGTAAAATGGAAAGATTTGATTTGAATTTCACGAAAATATTTAAGTTGCAAAAGTGACCAACAATAGATGAAAATTGAAGCACCAAATACTGCTAGAGTGTGATCGATATAACTCCCGTATCCCCATGTACTTTGTTAACGTGTTCTTTGCCAACACTTACATAAACAAGAGCAGGTTTCTACTATCATTTGTACGTGTTCTTGTCGACTATTATTTTCTGTTGCCATGGTTGAGATGTGCAATTTCTTTCTGTCTAGTGACGAAATATCGCCAGGAAGCCATAGATACTCTGAACAAACTAGTCGATGGCAGGAATATGGTAAGTACTTACCAGTGCTTACACTGCTTTATTCATCGTTAATTTTATTCTACATGCACTCTTAGTTTAACGAAGAAATAACCTTGCATCCAATCTTAGCTTTGAAGTTGTTTAGTTGCTAGGTTGTGAGATTGTACGGAGGCTTTAATTGCAATATCCCGTAGGGATGCGTCCTATATGGATAACAGGGTCCAATGGTATTCAGTTCATGGTAGCATCATGACTTCAGATTTAACAGACAGGACAAGATAAGACAGTCATGATGATGATGATGATGATGATGATGATGATGATGATGATGATGATGATGATAACAAGATGATTTATTTAGCTCGAATATGTAATCTATTACACGTGTCTCATTAAATAGCTTGAATTGACATATTTTAGATAAGTTTATTATATTGCGTTTCAAAGGCCACCAGACCAGATGCAGGTATTACAGAAAAAAATAAATGGCAGATATTAATAAATAACAGGCATGCATATGATGAACAACGTTTGGTAGTGGGCATGGAGAAAACAAGCTCCAGTTTAGAAAAAACAGTATATATTTGCAACTTTTATCGTGTTCTTAAAGGAAAATCCAAGACGTCCTCGTATATGTTCTCGAAAACTGGAGCTTGTTTTCTTTCATAATCACTGCCACGTTTCCCTAAAGCCCTGTTTACGTATAAAACAACTGGTGTTGGTCTGTAGTTGGACTGATACTTGTTCTGCTTGCAAACCCAAAGTCTGGCGTTCAGCATATTTTTATTGTTTGGAAAGCTTTCATATGTACATGCATGAAAACGTTTATTCAATGTTTGGAATGGGTATACGACAACAAGATAGAAATGTTTCACGTAGACAAACCTCACACAATATATCAAGGAGGCCCTGGTTTTCCCTTCAGAACACGATATAGTTGTAATAATAACATTCATTCAATGAAAGTATTAGTTTTCTGTAGAAATATGGCTTCAAATTTGATAGTGTCATAGACCCAGTACTGAAATCATGTCTTTGCAAAGTAGTCTAAGTTGCATAATCAGCATTATGTATGAAATGTTTGCCCTTCTTGACGTGTCACACTAGTATGCTTTTACCCTTGGCTGTGACATACAATTGGTTCCTACCGTTTCTAATCATGGGACTGAAAAAAAATCTTTTGGTACATACGTATACAGGCTTGTTTTGTTCCCTATATAAGTTATATTTCTGTATCCATTGTTCTCCCTCTCTCTTATTTTCTCAACCCTTCCAAGGTGGAAAAACCTGTCCGTACACACCAGTACAACTTCACATGTCCCCATCTTGAACGTTCAGACCCTAAACCTGAATCAGGTAAGTTACTGTGGGCGCGCAGTGGGTGCAGTACAGTTCATGCAATGTTGACAAATTCCGAAACGAGTAGCTTTTAAACCTGCACTAGCTGAAACTGTGGTATTTGTTTCCATTAAATAAGCAAACATATATTAATTAGAAATTGGTGAATTACTTATAAAAAGACAGTGTATCTGTGATAATCTGTTAATTAGTGGTTAGTATTATATGTAAATAGTGTAGTAGTTGGTAAGGTACGCCGTGACGGGGCGCCCTCACACATCGGTCTGGCGAAGGCGGAACGACACAACGTATCTTACAGTCTAGTAGTAGCATAGTGGCAAGTTTGAATCTTTAGCAAAAGCTAGGTTTTGAATTTGTCGCATGTTAAAATTGTGCTAGTTGTAACTGGAGTATCATGTTTCGATGAGATATTAAACCAAGTTATATTCACTGAAAATCAAATAAATAACAATAATTAATTATACATAATTATACATGTTAATGTAACTAGTGGTCGATTATCCATATATACTGAAGGCTCCCTAAGCAGTATACAAACAAGTTGGAATCGTGATCACAGTTGAGGGTACCGGTGCTAATTTTTGAATGCGGACCCAGAAATCAATTTGATTTTATTTATTGTGTACACAGCTATGACAAATGCGTTCATCCGAAGGTGTTGCAATACTGTTCAGAGGGTGTACGATATTGAGAATAATTTATTGTACCTAAGAAAACGTACACTTCAAACCGTTCCAGTTACACCCAGTGTAACTTTAAAATAATCATTCTAGATGTATGCTGCAACCTCTAAGACAAGGACCCTACTTTCTAGTTACCATGTCACCAGTATCTGTCACTACGAAATTGAAGACTTAATTAATTTTAGAATGACACAACACACGAATCTTCACCTTTTTGATCGAAGGTTATTTTTGAAGAAAATAAACACAGTCTAGTGTTTTCATGACGTCATTATATATTTGTTTCCCTCTCGGCCTTTCCGATATGAGAGAGACGATGTTTGTATTCTTTTTAAAAAGTTTGATAACCTTCGACTGACACCAACCATCCGAAGTACGAGGGGTGGAAGTTCAACGGTAGCATAGGTGAACAAACTAAGACGGGACATCACTATGCGGTAATGAGATGAAAACACACAATACATTATTCTGTGGTTGAATTAATTGCTATCGACCTGATAAATAAATGGTGACTTCAGTGTAATTAATGATGCTAAAACTCATACATCACCAGTTGACATAAATGTGTTGTTTGTCTTTTCCGAAAGATAAACCTCAAATCGGTCTGCTGTTGGCATTAACATCTTATAACTGGAAGATAGTAACTTTTTATCACTGTTGATATAATATGCAATGAAAGATGACTGCCAAATTTCATCAAATTAGTTAAAATTGTCTTCATTCTCAGTTTTAACATGTTTGAGGCAGTAATTCTAGAATGTTCATAAATCGAATTAATATTCAAAATTTGTCATTTTAACCCAGCGTCACAAGTTTGTTAGTTTAGACCTTTCTGTAAATTTCTTCACCTAAGTTCTACATATTCCATTCCATGCGGTGCATAGACGAACGTGTTGCTAAAATCGCGACGTATATGTAATATTCTGTGTCAGCAACGTTCCTTATTATTACCAGAAAATTTAGCTAATTGAAACATAACCAATAATGAAATATATCAACAAGGCATGCAAGGGAGATGTGGGAGGGAGGGGGAGGGGGAGAGAGAGAGAGAGAGAGAGAGAGAGAGAGAGAGAGAGAGAGAGAGAGAGAGAGAGAGAGAGAGAGAGAGAGAGAGACAGACAGACAGACAGACAGACAGAGACAGACAGACACAGAGAGACAGCCAGCCAGCCAGACAGACAGATAGACAGACAGACAGACAGACAGACAGACAGACAGACAGACAGACAGACAGACAGACAGACAGACAGACAGAGAGGGGGCGGGGGCAGGCAGGCAGACAGAAAGAAACAGGCAGAGACAGAGCCTGCATGTGTGTAATACCCTTACATATTTGTGGTTTCCGCGCAACACTGAATTAAGCATCACTACAATTGAAATTTTATTCGTCAATATCTGTATTGGCTATTTAGTTGTAACATAACATTTCATCCGTTTGAAGGTATTGTGGAATTTTCCACGAGTATTTCTGGCTACACAGTGACAGAAGAAAAGGTCAGCGGGAAAAGAGTACCATTGGTTACGCAATAGGCCTACTTACAGTTCGTTGAATTATTATGAAGCAAATAATTGGGCTTTTACTTAAAATCTCAAACTTTTAGACGTCTGAAAGTGAAATGAAAGAAATCAAGTAATAAATATCCACACTTTTCCACACAGTTCACAAACTTCGTCCAGGCGATTTTGATGTGGTGGCTGCACTCGGCGATTCCATTACCGTAAGTGTTAACTTATGTTAATCTTGTTTTTACATGAAAATTTAAGGTGACGTCAGAGGGTAACTTTTTTTCCCGGATGAATTCTAAAGACTTGACAAAAACATATTTAAGTATATATGTTAAGAGTCCTTAGATTTTTAATACTTTATAGTCGATATTGCAGTGCTATTTGATTATGTAAGTTTGTTATTTTCTTCATTTTTTTTTCAGGCGGCAAACGGGGCAGCTGCCGACAATCTTCTACAAGTGATTAGACAAGCCAGGGAGCTGTCCTGGAGGTAAGCTGGGAGGCATTGAAATCCGTTACACATTGCGTTCAACCTTGAAAGGGGGTCTTTTTGGGCTATAACATTGTGGCTTATGTAGTATTGCAGTAGCAGAAGATTTGGACGCAATTTATCACGGAAGCTATAGATCACAACACTCTAGTCCAGAGACTTGGCTATCTGGCTTGATAATGTCGTGTACTATAAATGAGCCAGTATGTCAAGTCAGATAGCCAAATCTTTGGACTACAAGTACTCCGTTATACTCAATTGAATGCCCTTTATGGCGGATGCACGTACAGTCCCTCTATCTATTGCGGGTTGGATGTAAAAAAAAATTTCGTCGCGTAGTCGTCCCAATTGTCACGATAACAAAAAATGACTCGCAGAAGCAATTTTTTTTTCATTAACATACATACATGCAGGCATGACGTTGACTTCGTATCTAAGACTACGACGTAACTTCTTTGTTGTTTTTATTGCTATTTCCTGTGCAATAAAGTTAAAAGTACGTACAAGACGAATTAAAATCTGACTATTCTATTGCAGTATCGGCGGTGACAGATCTTTGCAAGATGGGGTATTGACATTGCCTAGTAAGTAATTGCTTTCATTTAAAGGCCCGTGATTCAATCCCACGTTCTCGTATTAGTGCTGCCTTCTCAGCGAAGCCTAAAGGATGCATATTTTTTGTGCAAGACTATGTTTTTTCCATGGCTCTGTTTTACTCACCAAAATGTTAATCCTTATTGGAACAGAGCATTGAATTTTCAGCTTCGAAAACCGCTATGGCTCTCAGCTTGAAACTTGACAGAAAGACTTGGCGTTTCCCTCGGTGTTAGCACTCCTATTGTGTTCCTACACCATTTAAAGATCGACATTTGTAAAATATTTTATTAAAAAAGAAAACAATTTGGAATGATTTTAAATAAACAAACACTTATATATTTGATTCAAAACACCTAGACAATTACAAAAAATGAATGCATTGTTCTGATCAAGTGTTGAATTTTACAGACATACTTCGTCAGTATAATCCCGACCTGACTGGATTTTCTATCGGTTCATCACCTGACACCAATCTCAATATCTCCAGATTGAACGTAGCTGTACCTGGTGCAAGGGCAAGGTGAGAGAGACTCTTTCTGCTATCGTTATTATATAGAGCACTTTGACGTTGATTTTATTTGACCTGTTAATTTGAGGAATGTATTTAGAACCTAGTTTAAACAGTTGATTTGCCATCTATACTACCAGTCATCTATACTGGCAATGGATGATATGCGCACGCGCGGAAAATCTTGAGTAGTTTTGTAACTTTTGAGGAGGGTAACAATAAAATGTTGATGGTTATAATTTTGTATGGATTAAAGGCACATGTTGGAGCAAACAGAAGAACTAATCGACAGATTGAAATCCTGGGATGAAGTAGACTATGAGAACGACTGGAAAGTAGTGACCATCTTCATCGGCGGTAACGACTTGTGCGCATGTCGTGACTACACAGCCGCGGAATATGCAGGGGAGATCAAAAAGTCTTTGGATCTTATGCATGCAGAGGTAAGAAACAAAACATTCTTGTAAAGTAAAGTAAAGTAAAATTCTCCACAGCTTCTATCAGAACTATTCATCACACGATTTTGTCTCAATCGGCAAAATGAAAGCAACGACTTGTTATTTAAAATTTGGCCCCCACACGGAGGAAGGACAGGGTACTGAAAAGACTGAGTTTGATCCATCCGATGATCAAAGATCAATAAAAATGTTTTGCCGCTATCCTTGACTGTTGATGTGTTTTTCCCCCCAAAATCATAGTAATCTATATTTTTAGATGCCGAGGACAATGGTCAATCTCGCCCAGACTGTTGTAGTTACAGAGATAAACAACCTGAATTCTTTCGTGTGCGATATAGCACATCTGTAAGTATATAAGTAATGACGAGTATGTATGTATGTATGTATGTATGTATGTATGTATGTATGTATGTATGTATGTATGTATGTATGTATGTATGTATGTATGTATGTATGTATGTATGTATGTATGTGTCTGTACTTTCCTATCTATCTATCTGTCTGTCTGTCTGTCGGTCTGTGTATGTATGTATGTGTGTGTGTGTGTCTGTCTGTCTGTCTGTCTGTCTGTCTGTCTGTCTGTCTGTCTGTCTGTCTGTCGGTCTGTGTATGTGTGCGTATCTGTCTGTCTGTCTGTCTGTCTGTCTGTCTGTCTGTCTGTCTGTCTGTCTGTCTATCTGTTGGTTGGTTGGTTGGTTGGTTGGTTGGTTGGTTGGTTGGTTGGTTGGAAGGTTGGTATGTCTAGGTAAGTAGGTATGTACGTACGTACGTACATAGGCAGGTAGGTAGGTGACCTGTAGTGTGGGAGATAGGTATGAATCCGTAGTTATATGGAGGTTGGTATGTATTGGTACTGTATGTAAACATAATGTATAAAACAATGAACGAAGTACAGATATCATAGATATCATACAATGTACCTCCAATCAAAAATTGTTAGTTTTAGATGAGTAAGCGTCTCTAACCATGGCTATAATATATTGACAGTATATATTGTGAATGTGCAAAGGAGAGATGGGATGAAGACTGGCACGAAGTGTATGATTTGGCAAGAGAGTACCATGTAAGTTTGACTTCATTTGCATTTTCCTAACGTTCAATGAAACCAAATATATGTTAACAACTGCACATAAAATAATGCAAAAAAAAAATTCCTGGTTTACAGTATCTTATTAACGGGATTCATTTTGAACAATTTACATAAACTGCACGTTGCCAAGCAAATTCTATAGACCAATATGGGCTAGTTTCTCGTTTAATTTTTTAGCGCAATAATTCGGCACAGGCTTGCTAGTCTGGATGTCAACGGGGTCTCTAAAAGTGAGTGGAGGTGTAAAACGAAACGATACCGTGTAGGGACTAGACTTCTATGTGTCCTATACCATTCAAAGAGATATAATGTGAATAGAATTAGAACAATGTTCGACCAACTGTTTCAGCACAATTTGAGACAGGCTAAGAGATACAGTTGGTCGAACATTGTTGTAGTTCGATTTTCAAATGATGTACGTTAGTCTATATTTGACATGAATTTTTGCCTGCAATCCTTTCAAGTTGCATTCGACTAATGAAATAACAGCCATTTGTAGTCTATTGCCAGTTTATATCTCAGCGGTTTGACTTCTACATTTAACTGCCTTTCCCCAATAAACAGAGAGCTTTGCACGACCTGGTCCAGTATGGTGATTATGAAACAAGGGATGACTTTACTGTTGTGGTCCAACCATTCTTTGAAGAAACAGAGATTCAAGATGGAGATGTAATATTACTTTTATTTGTGTCTTAAAACAGGGAGAATTCACTTTCGTATTTCAAATTATTTTGAGCGAGTCGAGGATTCAAACGATGTGGGATGTGGGAGGGGGGGGGTCGAAGTTGAAATATGTCAGCTAACAGAATTATACTAGCAATACAAATCTCAGCTAGACTTAATCCTAATGATATCTTTGTCTGACAAAAAGTCCTCATATTTTATTTCCTGTTTATGTGAGTAGTATTATAGCTAAACAACTACATGGAAGAGTAAGTTGATATGTTTATTTTGCAGTTTGACTTTGTCTCCCCGGACTGTTTTCACTTCAGCGAATACGGACACCAAATGGTCGCAATGAGTTTATGGAACAATATGGTAAGATTGCAATACACCGAACTGATGCAATACAGCTAAGACAAAACTGAAGAAAAAATCCACCAAGCGTAACTAAAACTCCTCCATTTCATAACTACGTACACCAATTATAACGTTTGTGAAAGACACAGTGTCCATAAACTTGACCAGTACTTGTTTTTTTGTATCTATGCAAACATAAGCTTATACATATTGTTGTGAGTTAAAGTTTATTTATCTTTGGATACATCTCATATTATCATTTTGATGTTAGCAAAGCGTTGTCGGAGCTAAATCATATTATGATATACTTTGCAATGAATATATTGTAGCGATACCGTGTTGGTCATCAGTACATTTGTCCAAGTTTTCAGTGGATATGAAATAATGCGTGCGCAGTCGATGTTACCAATAATAAATTAGTTTAAGATAAAATGTCCTTGGTCCAAAAACATTTTCTGTATCTTGCATTATACTCACTACATCTTCCTTAATTAGATCGAGCCAGTTGGTGAAAAACGTACAAAATGGACGGAAGGTGATATTATAGAGTGTCCTCCAGAGGTGAGAAGTTACAAAGGTTATATTTCAGATCTGTCAAACCTTTGGGTTGTACTCGTATGAGAGAAAAAAACTGACCACTAGGGTCTCTCAGTGAAATTAATATACAGACGACATGAAACTTGGCTTTTCTTTGTGGTTTTCATGCCACTTTGGTCTTCCTTTGGCTTATTTGTTGAATACTTTATACAATTTGGTCCACAGAGTCTCCTTTTTATGAAAATTGATCTCAATTACGAAACATATGTTGGTTCAAAAGTAAATCACCAGTTCTTTATGCTAGGCCTAGGGTGTACAACCGTCTTTTAAAGATCTATAACTGGGAGAATTAATCCTCAGCGCGCGAGGATACAGTGTGTGTGTGCAGTTTATAAAGATTACCGATTCTGGGGTTTGAATCGTCCTCCTCCAGCAACTTTCTCCCCATCCAGACGTTACAGCAATTACCCCTCCCCCCAAAAAAAAATACTAAGAGAGATTTAGCACCATGCATTGTGTATGTCAATAAGTGATGTAAGTATTATTAGTTGACAGGTTTTTAGACGATTAAAGTGGTCTAGTGTCGCAAGTTTTCCAATAACTTATCTGAAGGAAAATGACAACTTTTATTCATGATAGGTATCAATCGATCCCTACTCATATTTCTTGTTGGATTCTATATCATTCTGCAGGACTTTGAGTACATCTACACCATTCAAAACACTCCTGATTATGAAATACCAACTAGAGGACCGTCAACCTTGCCTCCAACTCAAGGACCAAGTACACGAGCTCCCTCGGTAAGGAAACTTGCATGTATGTGGCTAATATACTTTCTGGTTACAATGACCGAGGATGAAAGTGGTAAACGCGAGAGAACAGTGGATAACATCAGCTTGACAATGATTTACGTCAAAAATAAAACCTTCTTTCCCCAAAACTTTACTGTTCAGTACACTACAATACTGTAAGTATCAAGTACAATACCAGTATGGATAAAATTGTTCAGGAATTTGATCAGCTGTCGCCATCTAGTTAAATTTCTTGCTAATTGTTACTGTGTAGACTTCTTGAAGCTATGATATCGGTAGCCATACATGTACGGAATTGTCATAATTGTCGATCACCATGTTAATTGCTTTACCATAATATTTCACAGACAGAAGAACCAACACTACCTTATACCTTTGAATGTGATATTCCTCCACCAACTGGAGGTAGTCCGACTTCAGGTTGGTGATATTTGATTGGGTTAAATTCATTTTCTTGTTTGATCGATCTATCAATTACATCAGTTTGACATCTGTGTGACATCAGTATTTTTTGTATTTTTTTCATTTTAAAGTGGACTTCAAAAGTCGCGAATATAATTCTACAATTCTCCAAATGTTTATTAGAAGTAACAGGGTTACTGTTGTTCGGCATGTCCGAGTTCATCTCCCTTTTTGTCTTTTATGGAAATATTGAACGATATTTGTTGTCGTGCAGAGTCACTAGACGAGGGAAAATGATTGCGTATTGGAACGTTTTGACTCATATTTCGACCAACAGAGAACCAGTGACGTAGACACAGATTGTTACAAAGAACGAATACGGTATAAAATCCATATTTTCTGTTCAAAGACAATAACCTGGCTTGTGACTGGTGTAATTATTATTGTATACTTATCCCATAATTGTCAATATTGTATTTATAACAAACAAACAAACAAACAAACAAACAAACAACAAACCCCTTCCTTCTATACCCACAGTTCATGAACTTCGACCTAGTGACGTGAATGTACTAGCAGCTCTTGGAGATTCTCTTACGGTAAGTGATAACACCAGGCAATGCTTCCTTGTCTGTTAGCATGCTAATAAATAAATACCATAACACCAGTGAACCAAAAATGTCTGGCAAACTTTGCTAAATTTCAGAAGCGAAAAAAAAACTGAATTGAGAACTTCTGAATGCAGTATACCAATCACAAAACAGTGTGTTTTAAAACTTAGTTTTCATATTTAGTTACGCACATTGATATTCTTTTAGACTAGTAACTAGTCTGTTGATTTATTCTAACCGTCTCGTGGTTTTTATTTACAGGCTGGTGTTGGAATCGCGGCAGACAATTTGGCTGAGAATGGTATTAATTACAGAGGATTATCATGGAGGTAAATTCAATTCTTCAACAATTATTATGCCAACTCCTATCTACAATTAATACTTTGGATTTGACACTCCAACAATATCGGTGATATAGTGCAAAAGTGGCCATCATATAATGTTAAGTGATTTCTTTCTAAGATAATAACGACATTGATTATTTTCATTTGATTGTCGCACAACACGACCTTTAACAAGGTACAGTAGTGTAAGTACGAATACTGCTGATTTTCTAATTTATAAACATGTTTACATTTACTCTATGAAGATGAAAAACTTGAAACCGCACTTTGCACTATACTTGAACCATGTGAAATACAATTATCACTGTGAGTATATTATAGCTGTTAACAAAGACAAACTTGAAAGGCACTGTAACAAATGGATAACAATACACCATCTTATTATGTAAAACAAGAGCAACTTATATTGTAAACAACTGAAGTTACCAAGAAAAATCTTATAAATGTAAAAAAAAAAAAACATGTTCAGTGGTAACAATATCAAGTGACACTGCATCATACGCAAATCAGAAAATAGAACGAGTTTTTAAAATTCAATTCAGTTTTATTCTGCAATCGTTTGTTTAAAAGTTCTTCAGTATATTAAACAACAGACAAAACGAGCCAAAACCTGTCATTACACGAATAGAAATCTGTCATGTGTTACATACACAACAAGAATGACATTGAAAGGAGAGCAAAAGTTATGTGAAGTTAATACACTCCCTGACGACAGTGAATAAAATCACAGTGATTGAGTCTAGCTTGCATTCACATAGCTTATTTGAAAAAAAAATCAAATCCTCAGTAAAGTTATACTGTTTTCATTCTTTGCAGTATCGGAGGGGACAATTCTTTGGAAGAGGGTACTTTAACTCTAACAAGTAAGTATATGTCATACTTTTAAAAGTATTTTATTGCGGTGGCCGAGCGAATAGCTCATACGCCTCTTACCTCTGCAATCTGGGTTCGATTAACAAAATTAACCAGGTCTGTATGTAAGAAAAGTGATGCCCAGTTTTACATTGCCGAACAACGCTGGTTTTCCCCGGGTACTACGGTTTCCTCCTGCTTCTCCAACACTAGGGCGCTGCTCGTGTGGTGACCATTCAACACAATTCCGAGACGAATAAAGATTATTGTTGTTAAAATGTGAAGTAAAGTAACAAGTAGTCATAATAGTGAAACTAGTAATATCACAGCCACAAACATTGTGTACCCACAGTTAACCATTCTTCTAATACAGTAGTAAGAATGGTTGTTTCCAATGATCACAGAAAAGTTTTCTTTTTCAATATGGGATACAGAAGGCACTCAATATGACCGGGATATCCCACTTCACAAATATACCCTTTCTTACACCTTTCAGACATTATACGTAAGTACAACCCAGATGTTAGAGGATTCTCCATAGAGACGGGATCTCACACCAACCATAATATTTCTAGACTGAACGTGGCCGTTGGAGGGGCAAGAGCAAGGTGAGCTTAAATTAAAATAACTTTACTGGACCACATAATGTCATCTCTCTGTAATCACGACCCAACAAATCACCTGTATTTACACTCTATCAAGAAAAAATGAATGTGTTCTATGGGGATTACAGGAACTAATAAAGATGTTCATGAAAAGATAGTAAATAAAAAAATAAGAATTTAATTAAAATTAAAGAAATGAAGGCGAAACCTTACCAGTAGTAAATGAATACAGAAACGGCCTTAATCTTCGACTAGTTTTGCACATTTTTCATCGAAATTATAGTGACTTATTGTTTACGTTCTCCTGCATTTATGCATTGTATTCCACAATCTTGGCAAATTCAGACACATGTTGGAGCAGACAGAAGATATGATTGACAGAATGAAGACGTATGATAGTATCGACTATGAAAATGACTGGAAAGTAGTGACATTGTTCATTGGTGGAAATGATCTGTGTGCATATTGTCGTGACCCAGAGGGTTCATCAGCCGAGGCGTACACCGAGGAGATCAAGAAAGCTCTTGACCTGATGCATGCCGAGGTACGTAATATATGATGACAAAGGTTTATATATACATTCTTTTATACCCTGACCGTTGACCTTGACCACCAGTTTCAAGGTCAAAGAGCAAATTACTCGGTACCTTATGAAGTTTTGGATCTAGAGACTCTATTTAAGTCTCTGCACCTATGATGCAGTCCATTCATTCGAGTCATTGAAGATCTAAACACAAACCACCACTACTCATAGAAGTTTAAACATTTAAACACATCAAACTCACAAGTCAGGCTAGTGCCTATAAGAAAAGGTCGTATTCAGAGATGCATTTATAAATGTATAAGATAACAAATTGGTGCGGAATTCATTTTTTTCATATGATCATGAGAATGTCAATTTTGATCATAACTGGCTGGGGGTTTTTGTTGTTGAACTTTCTCCAGATGCCAAAAACGTTCGTGAACCTTGCACAGGTACTTCTGGTGACAGAAATCAACAAATTGGACGGCTACTGTGATTTAATTCATTTGTAAGTATTTTACATGATGGTGTCTGATATTTCTGCTTCTTTTATCATATATCCTTAATCTGTGTTAACATGTGTTAGCTGCTTTCTCCTCCTCCTCTGATCTCTATGTATCAGCGTTATACTGTTCATTTGTTACTAATCAACATTTGACGTCAATTTGACAATGAACAATAACGTCAAAAACAACAACAAACAACATATACCACTATCACATGATCACTGTAAGATGATTCTGACACTTGATTCGTTTGTTTTTTAACTCCACGCAGAGTGGCTTGCCGTTGTGCTAAAGAGAGATGGGATGAAAACTGGGAAGATGTCTTAGACCTTGCACATGAATACCACGTGAGTGTTAGCAGTCGATCATCGTAGCAATGGACTAATTAGTTAGAATCAGAATAAAAAAGAACTACATGTTTCCATTTTTCTAAGAATTGACTGGGGCAAAAAATCCCGATTCGTCGAGTGTTCATTTTTCATTAGCCAAATGAATGCATTTGTTTTAGAACCCCAGTGAAGGGAATTTCCAGTTCAAGAAACCCAAATGAAGAGAATTTGCAGTTCGTGCAAACATTTTAATGTATTAATAGGTATAAAATTGAATTGAATGACATGCAACAATCATACCTAGAATTAGAAGCCGGTAATATTTGCTCGAAACACATTCCTAAACAAAATTAGTACGGTGCCTGAATTTTTTATTTGCCAAATTTCAGGCTTTATTATTTTTTTTATTTGGTGTTTGAACGAAAATTACTTGTATGCCTAGTTTTGCCAACATATCCACAACATAAAACTAGGGTTCACGTGCACTGTAATTTGTTACAGCGAGCACTTGAAGATCTTGTCGAGTACGGCCAATATGACACCAGAGATGATTTCACCGTTGTTATCCAACCCTTCTATGAAGAGACTTACATTCCATGGCTTGAGGTAAGTGAACACAGCTGACATTCCTTGGCTTGAGGTAAGTGACGACAACTCCCATTCTTTGGTTTGAGGTAAGTGAAAATAACTTACATTCCTTGGCTTGAGGTAAGTGAAAATAACTAACATTTCTTTGGCTTGAGGTAAGTGAAAATAACTTACATTCCCTGGCTTGAGAAAAGTGAAAATAACTTACATTCCCTGGCTTGAGGTAAGTGAAAATAACTTACATTCCCTGGCTTGAGATAAGTGAAAATAACTTACATTCCCTGGCTTGAGGTAAGTGAAAATAACTTACATTCCCTGGCTTGAGAAAAGTGAAAATAACTTGAATTCTCTGGCTTGAGGTAAGTGAAAATAACTTACATTCCCTGGCTTGAGGTAAGTGAAAATAACTTACATTCCCTGGCTTGAGGTAAGTGAAAATAACTAACATTTCCTTGGCTTGAGGTAAGTGAAAATAACTTGAATTCTCTGGCCTGAGATAAGTGAAAAGTAACTTACATTTCCTGGCTTGAGATAAGTGAAAATAACTTAGATTCCCTGCCTTGAGGTAAGTGAAAATAACTTACATTCCCTGGCTTGAGATAAGTCAAAATAACTTACATTCCCTGGCTTGAGATAATCAAAATAATTTCACTGGCTAGAGATACAATGTAAGTGAAAATAACTTACATTCTCTGAATTGGATTAAGGTGAAGTGTATGTTGTCGGTTTAACAAATGAGATGTTGTGCCATAACGATATATCAAATTCATTCTCTTTCTAATTATCCAGGATGAAGGAAAGTGGGATGACAGCATGTTTGCCCCTGACTGTTTCCATCTCAGTGAATATGGACACCAAGCATCGGCAATGAGTCTGTGGAATAATATGGTAATTGTCTTAAGTGTATATTGCGTATACATGTCATGTTATTGTACGTATGAACGCCATCTCTGTCATTTGTGTGAGGGTAGAGCGCGCATGTCAGGGAAAGAGTCGGCAATCAAGACAGCGAGTCAGCTCGAGACAAAGTTCCAGACATAGACAAACATTGGTGAAGAGAGAAGGAGAAGGGGAGAGGTTATGTATGTATGTATGTATGTATGTATGTATGTATGTATGTATGTATGTATGTATGTATGTATGTATGTATGTATGTGTGTGTGCGTGTGTGTGCGCGCGCGCTCGTATGCGTGTACGTACGTTTACGTATCTACGTGTGCGTAAACGTATGTGTGTGTTTGCGTGTGAGTATGTACGTGTGTTTGTTTGGTGGGGTGTTGTGGCTATTGTTTTTTTAATACACTTCTTGGAGCGTTTCCATTTTGGCTATTTGACATCAACTCAACACACTAATTTACTTTCACTTTCAGATCGAGCCAGTCGGTGAAAAACGTATAGGTTGGGTCCCAGATGACGTCATTGAATGTCCGTCAGAGGTAGGCTACCTGCCATTACCATCACAAACCAGAAATACTTTTCAGTCAGACTCTGGCTTCAAAGCGTTATAAGTTTAGCAATGAGACAGAACAACGCAGGCTTCATTTCCAAGTTCAAACTATAGTTACGTTGAATATAAAAGATTCTACCTTCATTTCGTATGTAATATATTCGTTTTTGTGTGACGAAATGAATAATTAAAAAGTAAAAATGTTACATCTTGTTAGGAGTTCGAATATTTCTATACGTACAAGAATACACCTGGATACGTAGCACCAACCAGAGGACCAACAACAGAACCACCCTCGGTAAGAAAATTTCATCTACATTGTACTATAGTTTGACTAGTATATCCCTGCCAACAAATACAGAGAAATAGTAAAACCCGCAATTCAAGTAAAGTTTTTCCACAGTTTGCCACTATTATTTACAGCATTTATGTCAAATGTAAAGGTAAGCGTTAACTCTGAAATGCTTTAATTGATATTTTACTAGTAATTATAGAGCACATGGTGTCTCTACAAGTAATCGAGCAGCTAAGAATGTTTTCAGTAATTCGTAAATGGCTGGAGTGTAAACGTTGATGTCATAAAGTATCTTCTACATCTCACTAAGAGCTGCACTTGTATTCGTAACTTCATGGCCAAACGTCACCTATAAAGACATATTGTCATTCATCATTCTGTTACCATTAGAACTTCATAAGTGTTTTCCTGTCCAAATCAAGACATGATAGTTTAGGTCATTTATCAAACAACAGTCATGATCACATTGAATTGTTTCACTTGTCATCTTCGTAGCATACCTTCTGACATCAAACGCTTACTTTAATGTAAATCGTACAGGGGTTCGATATTCATGAATCAAATTGAGGCTGTCCTTGTTATTAAAATTGTCGATCGCCATGACAACTGTTTAACCATATTATTGTTATAGACAGTAGCACCGACACTACCTACCTTCGAATGTCCTATTCCTCCACCATCTGCTGAGAGACCTACTTCAGGTTGGTGACGTTTTCTTCCCCGTTTAATCAAAATATTTGTTCTATCAATAGATAACAGATTTACATTTTTACTACATGGTTTCTGATTTTTTTATGGTTTGCCTATTGAAGGTCACGTACGATTAAGCGCGACTAAAAGCTTAGAATTATAAGTAACAAATCCATGTTCAAAACATGACACACGTGAAGTAAGACTCATTCAGGAATGACAAGTCACACTAATGTTTACTTTGCGCGAAGACTGATGAGAGGGTTTTAATATTTCTTAGAATACACATGTGACGTAATTGTCGGTATGCTGAGATGATACATTTTCATTTCCCTTTTATACATAGTTCACGAACTCCGACCTAGTGACGTAGATGTGATGGCAGCTCTTGGTGACTCCATAACGGTGAGACTTTATCACGTTGTTGTCAAACTGAAATAATCTAGTGTACTTGATTAAATACAGAAGTCTAACCCAATATTGTCGGTTTTTAAATTTCTTTTTTCAAAATTCGTCATAATAGTACGTTAGAAATTGTTTCGTTCAGAAACGTAGTCTTTCTAATTGAAACAGCTACTTTCATTTTTGCTTTGTCATTTTGATATTTCGATGTTTTCATGAAATTATACAAACGAGGATTTCGATTACAATTTATACATGTCAATCAAATTAATATTCTTTTACATTGTCCAAGTATATGAATATGCAAATGGGAGGCCATGCGACCTTTATCAACGATTTGGTATCATAAGTATTATAAATGTGCGTTTGCTTTTGCTTTGTAAAATAAAATAAAATAAAATAAAATAAAATAATCAACTCTCCCAAAATTGTAAATTTACAGGCTGGCTTCGGAGCAGGGGCAGAGACGTTTGCTGAAACCGGCATTCAGTATAGAGGAATATCTTGGAGGTATGTTTCTCTCTCTTTCAATCGACATACACACTTTCAAGATGATTACTATTCAGTAGAAGACAGCTGACTTGAAACAAAACGTTGGCTGGCTCAACATAAATCTTACTAACATTGTTACATTTTGTTTGTGTGACCTACAATTAATCATGGCAGATCGTCATCAAGTCATATACATTGTAACAACGTGCTATTCTTTTTAGGCATGACAATGGATCAAAATGTAACAATTGTGTTTCCATATAAGGTATAGCAATGTTGGTAAGATATCTATTGAGCCAGTCGATTTATTTGTTTCAACTTAACTAGTTTCTATTGTATTTCATATCTAAATATACTCATTTTTGTATCGATGAACTCTATTTTGCGAAAATAGAATCGAGATTATATATAATATAAGCGATGATATTTTTATTGCAGCATTGGAGGGGACAACAGCCTTGAAGAAGGCACTTTGACCTTGACAAGTAAGTTGTCCTGTCTTGCTTTGATTAAACACGGATCAGAAAACTGATACAGGTACACTCATTATGCTTCAGACACTTGTATGATTCATCGACACAATGTATTTATACATCTAGATTGTTAATTTATTCGAATGTCGGTAGTTAACAGAGTCTTATGTCACAAACTGCTTACTGGGGGACTTTACCATTTAACAAAGCTAACTAACTGCAGCCTTGATATCATCATGGTGTTCATCATGCAATGAATGCATTTAGTTGAGTGGCGATTCTTTTATGAATATTAACTAAGATGCGTTTGTTCTCTGTTCAGAAAATGATTGGGTGAAAGCTTGCTTGGTCTTAAAATATCTCTAAAGTTTTACCTTTATTTCCTTTCATTTCTGAGACGCACACAGTTTTGACTGACTGTTTCACAATTCTTTATACTTTATAGATATAATACGTGAGTACAACCCAGACGTTAGAGGATTCTCCATAGACACAGGATCTCATAACAACCATAACATTTCTAGACTGAACGTGGCCGTTGGAGGGGCAAGGGCAAGGTGAGTGTAAACTTCCAAACCCTATAATCATTTGATATTAAGATCCAAACAGATTCATCATCTTGGTTTTATGATAGAGATTATATAAATACAGGTTTATTTTATCACAAGCAAGAAAAGTTACATTGCCCAAATAGGTCGTCTAGACTGGATTGACTACTTCAGTGGCCTGAATGTGTTCGAGATATATGGGTGGGGTGGGGGGGGGGGGTGGGGGGGTTGCAGCTATCACACGCATACGATCAGGTCCTCAATTCCAAAACATTGATCAAAAACCACGTGACGCCATTAAGACTTTGCAAAAACATTCATCCACTGAAGAAGTCACTCGAGTCCAGACGAAATATTTGAACGAGGTAACATTTCCTGGTTGTGATAAAATAACATTTATTTACATTTGATATTAAGACCAACTGTCCTTTGCTATAACCTTGGCGTAAGACAGGTATTTGTCTGTCTGTCTGTCTGTCTGTAAGTCTGTCTGTCTGTCTGTCAGTCTGTCTGTCTGTCTGTCTGTGACGCGTATATGGCTGTGTGAGTGTGTATGTGTAAGTGTGTGTATGTTTGTGTGTGTGTGTGTCTCTGTGTTTGAGAGCCTACGTCTATGGGTCTGTGTCCCCTATGTGTGTTATTATAACAAGTGGAGAATTTCAGCGCTTGGCATTATAGTTAGACCAAATTCTTGGGATTATTGTCTCTTGTCATTTTTATTCGATCTCTACAACTAACAGGCACATGTTGGGACAGACAGAAGATATGATTGACAGAATGAAGACGTATGATAGTATTGACTATGAAAATGACTGGAAAGTAGTGACATTGTTCATTGGTGGAAATGATCTGTGTGCATATTGTCGTGATCCAGAGGGTTCAACAGCCGAGGCGTACACCGAGGAGATCAAGAAAGCGCTGGATCTTATGCATGCTGAGGTAGGTGATTCTTATGGAGAACTAGTTTACCCTAAAATGGGATCTAAAGACTTCTTTTTCAATGAAGGTAAAGTGGTCTTTTCGCAATATTCTTAGAGTGACAGTAAGCTATTATATACTGAACTGTGTATACTGTCTTTTTGTATAACGAAGTATGTAGTGACAATTGAATGACTGTTAGTGAGAAGTTCATTTTTTTCCTTTAGATGCCGAAAACCTTTGTGAACCTTGTACAGGTACTGTTGGTGACAGAAATAAATAAATTGGACGGTTACTGTGATTTCATACACTTGTAAGTATTGGACAGTTTAATTTGATATTTAAGCGATACCCCACCCCCACCCCTTCCTCTCACATGGTATACTTCAATTTTCCGGATGCATGACAAGTGTGTTGCATCAAGAATATATTATCGGAATTTTACTGTCTGCACCAATAACATCTCCAAGTTTGTAATATCGACTGAGGGTCAACTACGACAGTAAGCTTACTATTCCCATCCAGGGCTGCTCGGATAGTTGCTAAGTGTGTTATTTCATAAGTACAGCATTGGTATGTTTGTGTCTGGACCAATAACATTTATGGATTTGACTGACAAATGTCAATAGAAATTATGCTATTCTCATTCAGGTTCACGCTGTGTTTGCTTAGTGTAGTATACCTCGAATATCGAATCCATGTTTTTGTGTCTAGGCCAATACTGGGAAAGATCATCAAGATACTGGTATATTTACTAGTATATACTCTACATAACTATATGTATTTTACCCACGACTTGACACCGTTTAAGGATATTTTAACATCCACATTATCACTCATGATAACATTAACAGACGATATAAATGTAGATCAACATATGCATGAGATGAATAAATACATAAATATTTTCATGACTGCAGGGCGGTATGTAGCTGCGCTAAAGAGAGATGGGATGAAAACTGGGAAGAGGTTTTAGACCTTGCACACGAATATCATGTAAGTACACTGTCAACCACAACACTACAATTTACATTTTGTGTTCAGAAAGTCAAGTAGTAAGGAAACATGAATAAAACATTCGGTGACATGTTTCATTATAGCGATCAATTGAAGAACTTGTTGAGTATGGCCAATATGACACAAGAGAAGATTTCACCGTTGTTATCCAACCCTTCTATGAAGAGACTTACATTCCATGGCTTGAGGTAAGTGAATAAAAGACACAGTGAACGTATTGGGAACATTTGAAAATAACAAGATACAACATAAAATCAGAGTAAACACGGATTCTCGAAGAGTTCTCGAAATATTTACATGTGTAAAGAGTCATCTCATACTAGCAGCTAGCAAGAGACACTGTTAATTTTGTCTGACTCGCATGCTTGAGTTAACTATTGCATTGGACGTTTTCCCTCGACAGCCCTCAAACGTGCAATCGTTTTAAATCTCATGGCTGAATGAAGTCAATGTACTAACTTGTTCTTCAAAGATGATACATTGTTTAAGTATGATGACTTGTGTTTGGACACTCCTTATAATTCATCACCGACGGTGGTTGGTTATAACCTACTGAAATTTGTAATACAGTGGCTTATATTTTAATTGTTTCTTCAAAACCTAGGATGAAGGCAAGTGGGATGACAGCCTATTTTCACCAGATTGCTTCCACTTTAGTGAATCGGGTCATCAATTGTCAGCTATGAGTTTGTGGAACAATATGGTAAGATCTGCCTGTCTTCAGTGTACAAATTGCGTACATATCATTGTGTGTGTATGGATAGCATGTCTGTCTCGGTTATGAGGAAAACGTGTGACAATGACAGTCAGTGGTTGGTTGTTGTGACAGAGTCAGAACGACATTTCGAGACAAAGTACTGACATAAGGAGGAGGACAGGCATAAGGATTGGTGCGTGTGTGTGTTTTGCTTGTAAATGTGTCTTTGTGTATGTGTGCGTGTGTGTGCGTGTGCGTGTGCGTGCGTGCATGTGTGTGAGTTTGTGTTTATGTATGTATGTATGTATGTATGTATGTATGTATGTATGTATGTATGTATGTATGTCTGTCTGTCTGTCTGTCTGTGCACTTATGTTTTTGTTTGTTTGTTTGTTTGTTTGTTTGTTTGTTTGTTTGTTTGTTTGTTTGTTTGGGTGTTATGGCTAATTTATTTAGTACACTACATTGTGCATTTCCAGTTTGTCTATTCAATACACTGTTTTACTTATATTTTCAGATCGAGCCAGTCGGTGAAAAACGCACAGGTTGGGTTCCTGAAGACATCATTGAATGTCCGTCAGAGGTAGGTTACCATTTCTCTGGCTTCATAACACCCTATAGTTACGCGGAAAGATACACACTTCTTTCCCTTCATTTTTGTATGTAAGATATTCGTTTTTGTGTGACGAAATAAATAATTAAAAAGTAAAACTGTTATATCTTTTTTAGGAATTTGAATATTTCTATACGTACAAGAATACACCTGGATATGTAGCACCAACCAGGGGACCAACCACAGAACCACCCTCGGTAAGAGATTTTCATCTACATTGTACTATAGTTTGTCTAGTATATCCCTGCCAACAAATACAGAGAAATAGCAAAACCGGTATCACCCAAATAAAGCCTTTCCATATTTTGCCACTGTTATTTACATCATTTATGTCAAATGTAAAGGTAAGCGTTAACTTTGAAATGCTGTGATTAATTGTAACTTTAGTTATATAGTACATGGTGTTAGCATTAACTTTCAATTTTTACTTTAATTATTAGCAGTACATGAATGATATATCTAAATATAATCAAACCGCTAAGAATGTTAGCAGTAATTCGTAAATGACTAGTCTAAGAGCGGAAACATATGATGTTATAAAACATCTTCTACATCTTATCATCTTTTCTCCTCAAGAGCTAGGTATAAATTGCATGTGTACTTCGTAACTTCATGGTCAACGTCACCTATATACAGATGTATTACCATGCATAATTCTTTTACCTAACTTCAAAAGCGTTTAACTTTCAACTTGGCCCAAGCCGAGACATGGTACTTAATATGTCATTATCAAACAAGCGTTATGCTCATATTGGCTTGTTTTAATATTGTCATCTTATTTTACACAGTAGATTCATTTTCTTAGCATATCTTCTGACTTCTTTTATGTAACTCGTGCAACGGTACAGTGATTTGATATTCATGAATCGAATAGCGGCTGTTATTGTAGATTACCATGACAGCTGTTTAACCCATTTATTTCTATAGACAGTAGAGCCTACACTACCTACCTTCGATTGTCCTATTCCTCCACCATCTGCTGAGAGACCTACTTCAGGTTGGTGATATTTTGTTCCTCGTTAAATAAAAAAGTGTTGTTTTTTCTCTATATTAAGTGGATAACAGATTTACAATTTTACTGCATTGTTTCACGTTTTTCAGAATTTACTTATTGAAGGTCTATTGCGATTAAGAGCGACTAAAAGGTTTTGTAGATAAATCATTTAAACATTAGCAATATCGATGCGTTGCAAAAAATTATTCACCCATGCTCCCTCGCCGTGCAAAATATCTACCAACATGAGTATAACTTATTATTCGCGGTTATCGAGATTTTTCAACATACTTCAAGTTTTTAACCACATCTGTAAAATGAATTGCTTCCCTTCATATTATAAAGAATAAGTCCATGTCCAAAGAAATTGGAAGCACGAAGTAAGACTCATTCAACAAAGACAAGAATGTTTACAATTGCACTAAGGCTGATGGCAGGGTTTAGTATTTCTCTGAATACACCTGTGAGGCTGTGATGTAATTGTAGCTATGCTAAGATGATAAATTTTCCTTTCCCTTCTATACATAGTTCACGAACTCCGACCTAGTGACGTAGATGTGATGGCAGCTCTTGGTGACTCCATAACGGTGAGACTTTATCACGTTCTTTACAAACTGAAATAATCTAGAGTACTTGATTAAATACGGTAGTATAACCAAATATTGTCGTTTTTATTTTTTTTTCAAAATTCGTCATAATAGTACGTTAGAATTGTTTCGTTCAGAAACTTAGTCTTTCTAAGTGAAACAGCGACTTTCATTTTTGCTTTGTCATTTTGATATTTCGATGTTTTCATGAAATTATACAAACGAGGATTTCGATTACAATTTATACATGTCAATCAAATTAATATTCTTTTACATTGTTCAAGTCTATGAATATGCAAAGCGGAGGCCATGTGACCTTTATCAACGATTTGGTTTCATAAGTATTATACATGTGCGTTTGCTTTTTAAAAAAACCACACAACTAACTCTAACACATTATATATTGACAGGCTGGCTTCGGAGCAGGGGCAGAGACGTTGTTCCAAACCGGCATTCAGTATAGAGGAATATCTTGGAGGTATTTTTTCTCGACACACACAATGTCAAGATGATTACTATACTGTGGAAGCCAGCTGACTTGAAACAAAACGTTGTCTGGCTGAACACAAATAGCATTGCTACATTATTATCTTCCGCGAAGGAAGGTTATGTATTAGGGATGAAAAGTCTCTGTGTATGTGTGTAGATATGTGTCTGTCTATATCATAATTGTCTCAAAATGGACTGGCTCAATTCAAACATAATTTGGTGCACTTACTCTGTAGGGTAATGGCTAGAACTGATTGGGTTTTGGTAAACATTCATCAATGTTAATGAGCTAATTATAATATAGTTAATGGTTTTCGGTAATTAGACTGTATCTTAAGAATGCGTGCTCCAAATTTAATATGAGTTGGTACATATATTTGTGATACCAAATCGCATCTGTTTTGAAAATATCTTTTATGTAATTTTAGTTTTAAGTAGTTATTTGCATATTTATGTTTTCGGTAATTAGATTACCTGTTTGCAAACTTATGAATTCTCTTTGCACAGCATGAGATACCTATGTTAATTTGAATATTGACCCAACAATCTCATTGCTCGTGCACGTCGGCCATTCAATACCACCATAAATCAGACCGCATCCATTTGTGAGCAGTTTTGCTGGAGAATTCTCCAAGATAAATGCATTCCATCTCTTCACTATTTCATTCTCAATTAAAATTGAAAATCTTCCAGTTTTGAAACTGGGTCATAAGTCACACAATAATCCCTTCTGAAGAGCCTCTTTCTGGTGTACAAATTCATGATTTCGGCCATCGTGTGGTGTATAACCCCACAATTTTAATCATTTTTGGCTAAATTTTCTAGGTAACGTTTTCTTAATATGTACACAGTGCTTATTTAGATGTCCTGTCTGTGTTGAAATTTGTATGGCCGGCAAAGTGGGTTCATATTGCTTGATACAACACAAAATCTTATTGATGTAGTAACTTATGGATATGCAATGTCATGTCTGGTATCACAGAATTGATCTTTGAAACAAGGTGTGAAGGAACAAAAATCTAAAGGTTTGCCCTTACGGAAAGCATTCAGTTTACGTCTAGAATTTGTTTGAACTACAATTAATCTTGGTAGATCGTCATCAAAAGCATATACATTGTAACAAAATACTCTACTTTTTAGGCATGACATTGAATCAAAATGTAACAATTATGCTTCCATATAAGGTATATCAATGTTGGTATAAGATATCTGTCGGGCCAGACATCTGTATTTTGCGCGAAAATAGAATCGAGACGTGAAAAAGTGATAGTTGCCATATACAACATAATTGAAAAAATATTTTCAACGAATTAGGAAAACAGAAAATGAAAATGACTAGCTTTAAATGCGTATAAAGTTAATGAAAATGAAATAAACATACTCGAGAACTTGTCATCATATATATATGTATGTAGAATATTATCAATGATATTTTTATTGCAGCATTGGTGGGGACAACAGTCTTGAGGAAGGAACTTTGACTTTGACAAGTAAGTTGTCCTGTCTTGCTTTGATTGGACACACCTCTGACTATAGTTACACGTACGCCCAGACACTTTAGTGTGTTTATTCTCTGTTCACAAAAGTGAATGATGAAAGCTTTCTTGGTTTTAAATTAATATTATATAGTTTTACCATTACTTCCTTTCATTTGTGATATGCATGCAATTTTAAATTTCACAATTCTTTATACTTTATAGATATAATACGTGAGTACAATCCAGACGTTAGAGGATTCTCCATAGAGACAGGATCTCACAACAACCATAATATATCCAGACTGAACGTGGCCGTTGGAGGGGCAAGAGCAAGGTGAGTGTACAAAATGAAAGCTAATATCATCATCTGATATAAAGATTAACCTTCAGTATTTGTGCATATTTTGTTCTTAAATGTCCTTTCTACACCGACCATCGCTCCAAATACATTAAACCATATTATTTGAAGAAACCATCTATGTTCAAACTTGTACAGTTATTCTCTGTCCGTAATGTAAAGCAAACGTATAACTTAGGACAATTCTTGAGACATGCAGGAAATTTAAGAATCATGTAAGGTGTTATTTGCAATATACATACTTCTGTTTTTTTGGGTTTTTTCATTCTCCATATATTTTCCTGTGTACAGTCATGTATATTTTTCTTGGTACGTTACTGATGAGCAGTAATGCTCAAGATGAATAAATAATTGTAATTGTGCGTCTAGGCTGTGTGAGTGTGTGTGTGTGTGTCTCTATGTGTGAGAGCCTAAGTCTATGGGCATGTGTCTCACTGTGTGTGTTATTATAACAAGTGGAGAATTTCAGCACTTGGAATTACAGTTAGACCAACTTCTTGGGATCATTGTCTCTTGTCTTTTTTATTCGATCTCTACAACTAACAGACATATGTTGGGACAGACAGAAGATATGATTGACAGAATGAAGACGTATGATAGTATCGACTATGAAAATGACTGGAAAGTAGTGACATTGTTCATTGGTGGAAATGATCTGTGTGCATATTGTCGTGATCCAGAGGGTTCAACAGCCGAGGCTTACACCGAGGAGATCAAGAAAGCGCTGGATCTTATGCATGCTGAGGTATGTGATTCTTATGGCGAACTGGTTTACCTTAACATGGGATCTTCTTTTTCAAAGAAGGTAAAGTGAACCTTCCCAAAGTGACCAATGGTATTGCGATAAAATGTTTTGCAAAGATGCTTGATTTCAAAAGTTATGACATAGAATGACATTGAATTATTACATGACTGTAAATACTGAATTGTGTGTTTCATTTGTCTATCTTTTTGTATGTCAAAATATACGGTATAGTGACGTTTTAATGTTTATTAAATAGTGATGTATTCAATTTTTTTCCTTTAGATGCCGAAAACGTTTGTGAATCTTGTACAGGTACTTTTGGTGACAGAAATCAACAAATTGGAGGGCTACTGTGATTTCATACACTTGTAAGTTTTGGACAGTTTCAGTTCTAATATTTAAGTAATACCCTCCTCCTCCCACCCCGCCATATCACGCTGTTTCTTGCTCAGTGTAGTATATCTCGAATATCGAATCCATATTTTTGTGTCTTGACCAATACTGGCCAAGATCTCTGTATTTGCATCATCAATATACTGGTATATTTATATACTCTACAAAACTATGTATTGACTGTAGACACCATTATACCCACGACATGATACTACTGAACATTCAAGTTATCACTCCTGGTAACACTAACAGACGATATAAATATAGATCAACATAGTATGAGATGAATAAATACAGAAATATTTTTATGACTGCAGGGCGGTATGTCCCTGCGCTAAAGAGAGATGGGATGAAAACTGGGAAGAAGTTTTAGACCTCGCACATGACTATCATGTAAGTACACTGTCAACCACAACACTACAATTTACATTTTGAGTTTTCAGAAAGTCATTTAGTAAGGAAACGTGAATAAAACATCGCCTGTTTCATTATAGCGATCAATTGAAGAAATTGTAGAGTATGGCCAATATGACACCAGAGATGATTTCACCGTTGTTATCCAACCCTTCTATGAAGAGACGTACATTCCATGGCTTGAGGTAAGTGAATAAAAGACACAGTGAACGTATTGGGAAAATTTGATAATAACAAGATGCAGCATAAACTCAAACTAGGGGAGGGTAAACACGAATACTCGAAGAGTCCTCGAATATTTACATGTGTAAAGAGTCATCCCATACTAGTAGCTAGCAAGAGACACTGTTAATTTGTGTGATTCGATCGCACACAGAGTTAACTGGTAGATTCAAATTTGGAAGTTTTCGTCAACAAACCTCAAAATTTAGTATGGAATCTGCTTGCATTGAAAACTCATGGCGGAATGAAGTCAATGTACTTACTTGTTCACCAGTGATGATTCACCATTGTTTAGGTATGGTGACTTGTAGTTTCAAATTGATGCTCCTTTTACCACTCGATGGTTGGTCAGATCAACTCACTGAAATTTTGTAACATGTAACAATCACTAATTATACGTTACTTGTTTCTCTAAAACCACCTAGGATGAAGGAAAGTGGGATGATAGCCTGTTTTCTCCAGATTGCTTCCACTTTAGTGAATCGGGTCATCAAATGTCAGCTATGAGTTTGTGGAATAACATGGTAAGATCTGCCTGTCTTCAGTGTACAAATTACGTACATGTCATTGTGTGTGTGGATAGCATGTCTGTCACGTTTGTGAGGAAAAAGTGTGACAATGACAGTCAGTGGTTGGTTGTTGTGACAGAGTCAGAACGACACAAAATTATGGACAGAAAGTACAAAGACAGGGCGGAGCTAGAGAGACATGCATAAGGGAATTGGAGGTTATGTGTGTGTGTGTTTTGTGCGCAAGCGTGTAGTGTGTCCGTGCGCGCGCGTGTACTTATGTGTTTGTATGTTTGTTTGTTGGTTGGTTTGCTTGGGTGTTATGGCTAATTGATTTAGTACACTATAACATTGTTCATTTCCAGTTTGTCTAAGCTTTTTTAACATCAACTCAATATACGGTTTTACTTATATTTTCAGATCGAGCCAGTCGGTGAAAAACGCACAGGTTGGGTTCCTGAAGACATCATTGAATGCCCGTCAGAGGTAGGTTACCACTTCTCTGGCTTCATAGTAACATCCTATAGTTACGCGGAAAGATATGCACTTCTTTCCCTTCATTTTTGAATATAATATATTCGTTTTTGTGTGACAAAACAAATAATTAAATTGTAAAAATAATATATCTTTTTAGGAATTTGAATATTTCTATACGTACAAGAATACACCTGGATATGTAGCACCAACCAGAGGACCTACAACAGAACCACCCTCGGTAAGAAAATTTTATTCTACATTAGCATATTCCTGCCAACACATACAGCAAAATTGTACAGCCCGTAACACTCAGTTTATAGCATTGATATGCTTGAAATATAAAATTACACCTTTTTAATTATATAAACAATGTTAGTAGCACAAAGCAAGTAAATGATCAATGACAATTAATGTCACAAAACACCATCTACACTGAGAGCTAGATATAACCCGGGTTGTAAGTCGCAATTTCATGGTGAACGTTACCACATATAACGCCATACATACCAGTTGTCGGTCACCATGTCAACTGTTTCAACCATTATCTTTATAGACAGTAGAACCAACACTACCTTATACCTTCGAATGTCCTATTCCTCCACCATCTGCTGAGAGACCTACTTCAGGTAGGTGATATTTTGTTCCCATTTAAATCAAAATAGTTGTTCTATCAATGGATAACAGGTTTCCATTTTTACTGCATGTTTTCTCGTTTTTCAGGATTTATTTATTGATGGTCAAGTGCGATTAAGCGCGACTATCTGTTTATGTAGATAATTCCCTAAAATTATCAAAATCGATGTGTTGCAAAAAAAATCATCCACGTTACTCTGCCGACAGGAGTATAAATTATTATCCTTAATATCGATATTTTAAACCATATTTGTAAAATGAATAACAACCTATCGATATGATATGACATGGTATGGTATGATATGATATGATATGATATGATATGATATGATATGATATGATATGATATGATATGATATGATATGATATGATATGATATGATATGATGTGAGAGTAACAGAGTTGTTAAGAACAAATCTATGTTGAAAACATAGCAAACATGAAGTAAGACCCATTCAGCAATGATAAGTCACGAAAATAAATTACACTAAGGCTGATGGCATTGTTAAGTATTTCTCTGAACACACCTGTGAGGCTGTGACGTAATTGTAGGTATGCTGAGATGATACATTTTTATTTCCCTTGTATACATAGTTCACGAACTCCGACCTAGTGACGTAGATGTAATGGCAGCTCTTGGTGACTCCATAACGGTGAGACTTATCAAGTGAACTTAAAATATCTAGGGTACTTGATTAAATAATAGTAGCATTACCAAAATTGCGATTTAAAAACAATCTTTTAAAAATGCATTGTAATACATTGGAAATTATGTCGTGTCTAAAGCCTTGGTTAGTGAAACAGCGATTTCATTATTGTATTTGATCGTTCGATGTTTGTATGCAAATTTATGCAAACTAGGATTTCGATTACAATTTATACATGTCAATCAAATCAACCTTCTATAACATGTACAAGTCTGTAAATAAATATGCAAATATGAGGTCATCTGACCTTTATTACCAATCTGACACAGTAATTATAATAACTATACGTTTGCCTTTTTTAAAATGACCTAACTCTCTCAATTGTATACTTGCAGGCTGGCTTTGCAGCAGGGGCAGAGACGTTTGCTGAAATAGGCATTCAATATAGAGGAATATCTTGGAGGTATTTTTCTTTTTAGCGGCATGTCATTGGGAGACAGTTGACATGAAATAGAACGTTGTCTGGCTCAACCAAAATCTTACAGTTGATCGTCTGGATCGAGACAAATTTTACTAAAATTGCTACAGTTGATCGTCGTGATCGAGAAATGTTTACTAACATTGCTACAGTTGATCGTCTGGGTCGAGACAAATCTTACTATTAAACATTGCTACATTTGATCATCTGGGTCGAGACAAATCTCACTAAAGTTGTTATATTTTCTTTGGGTGAACCACCATTCTGTTATCACACCATCACCAAATCATATACATTGTAACAACATACTATTCTTTTTAGGCATGTCAATGGATTGAAATGTAACAATTGTGCTTCGATTTTTGTCGATAAGATTTGGCAATTTTAGTAAGATATTTGTCGTGTCAATACAATGTAACAATTTGTCAAATAGACGATTTGTTGCAACTTAGGTGGTTCCTATTGTATTTCCTGTGTACATCTTTGTATTGAGTTTTGTATCATCCTTGGATTGTATTTTGCTAAAATAGAATCGAGACCAGCAAATGACAGTTGGCATGAACAATATATTAAATGTATTTTCAGTACGAATTAGGAAGAATAGAGAATGAATAGCCATTAAATATGAAAATGAAATAAAAAGACTCGAGAACTTGTCACCATATACATGTAGAATATTATCGATGATATTTTTATTGCAGCATTGGTGGGGACAACAGTCTTGAAGAAGGAACTTTGACCTTGACAAGTAAGTTGTCCTGTCCTGTCTTGCTTTGATTAAACACGGATCAGAAAACTGATACAGGTACACTCACTATGCTTCAGAAACTTAGACAGCTTTATGATTCACAGACACAATGTACTGATCTGAAAATAAACCACTTTTGATATACATAGATGTTATTTATTCATTAAGGGATAACGTTTGTAATTTAAAACAGTCCCATTTCATAAACTAGTTATTTATACCAGGGACTTTGTCTCTTGACAAAGCTAATTCAAGTGAACTGCAGACTGATATCACCAGGATCTTCATCATACAGTGAATACATACAGTTGGGCTGCGGTTCTTTATGAATATATGTGTTGCTCCCTGATGAAAAAGGAACTGGTGAAAGCTTTCTTCGTCTTAACATATCTGTAAAGTTTTACCTTTATTTCCTTTCATTTCTGAGACTGACTGACTGTTTCACAATTCTTTATACTTTATAGATATAATACGTCAGTACAACCCAGACGTTAGAGGATTCTCCATAGACACGGGATCTCATAACAACCATAATATTTCCAGGTTGAACGTGGCCGTTGGAGGGGCAAGAGCAAGGTGAGTGTAAACATTAAAAACCTTATAATCATCTGACTTCATGCTTAACTTTCCCAAGCAATAACCATGGCACAAGACAGGTGTGTGTATGTATGTATGTATGTATGTATGTATGTATGTATGTATGTATGTATGTATGTATGTATTTATTTATTTGTGTGTGTGCGTGCGTGTGTGCGTGTGTTTGTGTTTGTTTGTTTGTTTGTTTGTTTGTTTGTTTGTTTGTTTGTGTGTCTGTGTCTGTGTCTGTGTCTGTGTGTATGCGTGTGTCTGTGTCTGTGCGTGTTATTCTTATAAGTAGAGAATGAAAGCACTTAGAAATACATTTAGTCCGCATTTTGGGGGTAATTGACGCTTAAAATTCGATCTCTACAACTAACAGACATATGTTGGCACAGACAGAAGATATGATTGACAGAATGAAGACGTATGATAGTATTGACTATGAAAATGACTGGAAAGTAGTGACATTGTTCATTGGTGGAAATGATCTGTGTGCATACTGTCGTGATCCAGAGGGTTCGACAGCCGAGGCGTACACCGAGGAGATCAAGAAAGCGCTGGATCTTATGCATGCTGAGGTAGGTGATTCTTATGGCGAACTGGTTTACCTTAAAATTCGAATCTTCTACTTCAATTATAGTAATTTCAAAAACATTCCCTAAACGAACAATGTTTTCATTATAGATTGCTTTGCTAAAAATTCCTTATTTAAAAACCCTAATATTCTAAGTGTGGCAATGAACTTTTATTATATATTGAATTGTGTATACTTGTGGATGTTTTTTTTGTATGTTGGACTAATGTCGTGGCATTTGAATGACTATTAGTGAGATGTTCATTTTTTTCCCTTTAGATGCCGAAAACCTTTGTTAACCTTGTACAGGTACTTTTGGTGACAGAAATCAATAAATTGGACGGTTACTGTGATTTCATACACTTGTAAGTATTGGGCAGTTTAAATTCCATTGTTTGAAATGATACCGCCACCCCCACCCCCCACTCCCCACCACATGATTTCAATAATCTGGATGCATGCATTCTCGCAAAGCAAAGTTGTTATTTCTTCCGCGACACTGCGAAATGATTACGCAAGTCTTGGACGGTGCCATAAAAGAGACTGTGGTTACGGCGATGGATGCATTATACTTGCTTAGTGTAGTATACCTCAAATATCGAATCCATACTTTTGAGTCTTGACCAATACTGCACTGCCATTGGAAATATGACAAAAGACAAAAAACAATAGCTAAGGTCTTCAAAAAGAACCTTAAAGACAGCTCTATTCTCCAGCGCATTCTGACTTCACAGCGCATCTGAACTCTACATCGCAGTGGAAACTCGTGCTTTATAAATTCACTGACTGACTGACTGACTGACTGACTGACTGACTGACTGACCGATTGATTATTGATTGATTGATTGATTGATTGATTGATTGATTGATTGATTGATTGATTGATTGATTGATTGATTGATTGATTGATTGATTGATTGATTGATTGACAATGAGGTGGATCTCTGGATTTGCATCATCATCAACACATACTGGTATAACCATACTCTACATAAATATATATTCACACCATTATACCCACGACATGACACGTATAAGGATCTTTTAACATCCAAGTTATCACTCATGATACCCCTAAATGACGATATAAATATAGACCAACATATGAGATGAATAAATACATAAATATTTTCACGACTGCAGGGTGGTATGTCCCTGCGCTAAAGAGAGATGGGATGAAAACTGGGAAGAAGTTTTAGACCTTGCTCATGACTATCATGTAAGTACCTTGTCAACTATAACATACTACAATATTTTTTCGAGTTTCGACAATTCAGCGAGGAAACATGAATAAAACATTCGGTGCCTGTTTCATTATAGCGATCAATTGAAGAAATTGTCGAGCATGGCCAATATGACACCAGAGATGATTTCACCGTTGTTATTCAACCCTTCTATGAAGAGACGTACATTCCATGGCTTGAGGTAAGTGAATAAAAGACACAGTGAACGTATTTGGAAGATTTTACATTCAAAGTAGGAGAGGGTAAACACGAATTCTCGAATAGTTCCCGAAGTATTTATGTGTAAGATGTCGTCTTATAATGGTAACTATAGACACTGCTAACTAGTATGAATCACTATTGGATTCGAAGGTTTTCCTCGACAAACATAAAATAATGTGTAATAATGACTTATATTTTACTTGTTTCTTTAAAAAATCCTAGGATGAAGGAAAGTGGGATGACAGCCTGTTTTCTCCAGATTGCTTCCACTTTAGTGAATTGGGTCACCAATTGTCAGCTATGAGCCTTTGGAATAACATGGTAAGGAATGTTAGGAGGGAGGGAGGGGGAGGGAGGGGGAGGGAGGGAGGGAGGGGGGGGAGGGAAGAGGAGAGGTAGTCAGGCAGCCAGACAGACAGACAGACAGAGACAGAAAATGCATGTGTGTAATACCTTTACATATTTGTGGTTTCCGAGTAACACTGAAATAAGTATCACTACAATTGAAATTCGTCAATATCTGTATTAGCTAGTTAGTTACCAGTATTTGGTTGTGCGCCCTCATGTTGGCAGCCTCCAAACCCTGCTCCTACAACTTTCCTGAGTTTGACAAGACTACAGACGTTTTCTACTGTGTATGAATGCAGCTTTCGGTCTATGAATACTCAGTCACACCGGTGAAAACATCTCAGAAGTCAGAGACGCTCGTAGCAAGTTAAATATCTGGTAAAAGTCTTGCTAAATTTTGTAATGTAGAAGTGTGAGAAGTTACACAGCCTAGATGTCATCTGTATGCATAGTTTCCAACTCAAATTGTGTGTATTCATATGGTAATATTTCAACAGATGAACAATGCAGTACAGCAGATCATTTATGCAACTTTTTAACACCTCATACCACTCCAGACTGCCTACCTCAGTATGGAATGTCATTAAATCCCTGAGACTCAACCACAAACCAGTGACACACAGAGGCACAAGAGGTGGTACTAAGAAAGTTCGACCCATCCAAACGTTTACAACAACAAATATTACTAGTATCACAAACCTCAATTATAAACCACGTGCAAATGGAGTCAACTTCAACAACCTCATTCAAATACCAACCTGTAACTCCATCGACAAATGTGGTTTGATCAAACGACAGTGCCAACTCATGCTAACTACATGGAATGTCAGATCCGTCCGCAACAAAACAACTGAAGTAGAAGACTACACTAGGGAGAAGGATATTGACATCCTTGCTCTGACTGAGACTTGGTTGAATGAAATAGGCGATGAACATATAATTAATGAACTCACCCCTGATGGTTACACTTTTAAACATACTCCACGTACTTCTTCTACTGGTGGTGGAATTGGCTTGTTATTCAAATCATCACTCAAACTCAAAGCATGGAATCCAATAAAATCTGCTAAATCCTTTGAAGCAACAGAAGCTACACTTTGTCATCAGGGCATCACATTGAAAATTATCATTGTATATCGTCCACCTCCCACAGCCAAGAATAAACTCACAAATACACAGTTTTTGCAAGAATTTAGTTCATTGTTAGAAAGGCTTGTGATCACGACAAAGCACCTCTACCTTGTTGGAGATTTTAACATTCACATGGATGATTTGCAAGACCCTACCACCAAGAAATTGAAGTATTTATTCGATACCTTCAGTCTTCTACAATGGGTAGCGGAACCAACTCATGTGAAAGGCCACATTTTAGACCTCATCATATCTAACCAATCAAACTGCATTTCATCAATTTCTGTTGACTCTCAAATAATATCAGATCATAATCCTGTTCATGCTAAGATTATGCTGGAGAAACCACCACTATTACGCCGCAAGATAGTTTACCGCAAAATATCCTCAATCTCAACTGATGATTTCATGAAGGACACTGGATCCGTAACAGATTTCAGACAACCACCATCCGACTTAGACTTTGCCGTATTAGCGTATAATACTCATCTCTCGGAGATTCTGGATAAACATGCACCCTTAAAGCAATGTACAATTACAGTAAGGCCTAATACTAAATGGTATACACCTGAGATTGATGAAGCAAAAAAGAGACGAAGATCAGCTGAGCGTCGATGGCGCAACACAAAACTAGAAGTTCACAAACAAATTTTCCTTGAGAAAGGCAAAGATGTACGTCAACTCCTACAGAAAGCAAAGCAGACATACTACAACAAACTGATACTTGAAAACTCAAACAACCAGAAGACTCTATTTCAGATATTTTCCACTCTGTCCAGTAACTCTCAAAAAGATGACCTACCAGATCACACTTCAGTCAACGATATCACTGAGAAATTCAGTCAATATTTTATTGACAAAATAAGAAATATCCGCCTTAACTTTGACAATTCACAACCAACACCTGCATTTGACTCTCTGGAAACCCATACTTCGTCTTCTCTGTCTGTCTTCAACCCAGTGAATGCAGATGATATCAGCAAAATTATTAACAGCACGCCGTCAAAAACCTGTTCCCTCGATCCTATCCCCACATCGCTTCTGAAACAGTGCCAAGAACACTTGTGGACCATTCTGTCTTTCATCATTAACTCATCTCTTACTCATGGTAATGTTCCAGAATCACTCAAGTCAGCCGTCATTAAACCAATTCTCAAGAAATCCTCACTTGATACCAATGTATTCAAGAACTACAGACTAAGATTATCAAACCTCGGCATTACCGGCATCCCACTGCAATGGTTTAAATCATACCTACAGAACCGACATCAATCAGTATTGATATCAGGCAACACCTCCAAAGCACAACATCTACAATATGGCGTACCCCAGGGCTCTGTGCTAGGCCCACTGCTATTTTGCATCTACATTTCTCCACTTGCCACCCTATTAAGACGTCATGATTTGAATTTTATACAATATGCTGATGACAATCAACTATATGAAGGCTTTGCTTTGGCTGACACATCCACCACTGTTGCCAAGATGGAGACTGCAGTACTGGACATAAAATCATGGATGACACAAAACAAACTTCAACTAAATGATGGTAAAACTGAGGTACTACTCATTAGGTCTCAGTTTATGCGCATACCCCGTCCCATTGACAGTATAAACATTGGATCATGTTCTGTTGACTTGGTTAACTATGCACGCAATATTGGTGTAACCTTCGATGATAAACACACTCTTAGGAAGCACATTACCATAACATGCAATTCGATCTATTACAATCTTCGAAAAATTGGTCGCATTCGTCGCTATCTGACAAGTGAAGCATGTGAAAATCTAGTCCATGCTCTTGTCTCATGCAAACTGGATTACTGTAATGGACTCTTATATGGTTTAGCATCTAAAGACATTACTCATCTACAACACGCTCAAAACACAGCGGCCAGAATTGTTTCACGCCGCAAGAAATCAGATCATATCTCCCCAGTTCTCAAGGATCTACATTGGCTACCAGTCTACTACAGAATACATTACAAAATACTCTTGATGACCTACAAAGCTCTCAACAATGCTGCACCTAGTTACATATCGGATCTGATCAGTTATAAGCATGCTCCACGTGTACTTCGCTCTAACAACAAAGGTCTATTACACATCCCACCCTGCAAACTTAAATCCTATGGTGAACGTGCTTTTTCACGAGCTGCCCCGCAATTATGGAACAGTCTTCCGGTTGCTCTGCGTCAATCACCAACCCTGGACAAGTTCAGGAAAGACATTAAGACTCATCTTTTTATGAGAGCATTTTGATAAGAACTATTTTTAGTGTCCTGTAAAGTGCCTTTGAACATTCTGAGTAATGGATTCAGGCGCTATATAAATTGTTTGATTGATTGATTGATTGATTGATAGTTGTAACATGACATTTTATCCGTCTGAAGGTGTTTACTTGTGGAAAGTTCACAAGTATATCTGGCTACACAGCGACAGAAAAAAAGAGAGACAAACAGACACATACATACATACATACATACATACATACATACATACAGACAGACAGACAGACAGACAGACAGACAGACAGACAGACAGACAGATAGATCGAAGGAAACGCCAGTAGCTAATGTATTCACTATAAACATACTTTGCCCGGTAAGTTTATATTCTTTTAGTGATGGTGTCTTTCAAAACTAATATATTCGTAGTAAAACCTTAAGTGAGTCACCAAGGTTAAAATCGTTCTCTTCATTTGCAGATTGAACCTGTTGGTCAAAAACGCACGGGTTGGTTACCAGAAGATATTGTGGAGTGTCCTTCAGAAGTAAGTATTATCACAATTTGATATGTTTATCACTCTGCACTAGTCAATACGTGTACTTACAATATCGCCCTCTCTTTCCAAACCAGGACTTCGAATATTTCTATACATATGTGAACTCACCAGGACATCAAACTACCACCACCACCACAACAACAACAACAGCAACTAAAGAACCAGCAAAAACAACAACAAAACCGAAAACCGAGGAACCGACAAAGGGCATCACGGAGGCACCTACGGAAGAAGAAGGCCCAGCAGAACCCGTGTGCGACGATTACACCGACGTTTTTATAACTGTCATATGTCTTCTGAGTGTTGTCCTTCTTGTCTGCTTATGTGGATTCGTTTGGCTCGCTATGAAAATATCCAAAGCGTCATCCAAATATGACACAAGTTTCTAACCTATCAATAAATAAAGTTAAACAAAAAAAACCTGTCTATTATCCGGACATAGATATCATACAAAGTGTATGCCTAATCGTTTCTCCAAGGGAAATAGTCACCGTGATATGGTTCAGGTAGCACCCATTTATGTCCAACTCACGTACATCGGATACGAGAATAAATTGATACCGTGTCTTGCAGGAGCAGAATTTATGATAATTTGATTGATTGATTGATTGATTGATTGATTGATTGATTGATTGATTGATTGATTGATTGATTGATTGATTGATTGATTGATTGATTGATTGATTGATTGATTGATTGATTGATTGATTGATTGATTGATTGATTGATTGATTGATTGATTGATTGATTGATCGATCGATCGATCGATCGATCGATCGATCGATCGATCGATTGATTGATTGATTGATTGATCGATCGATCGATTGATTGATCGATCGATCGATTACTGTTTTTTTACCACCGGAATATTGACATTTACTGGGAATAAATTTAAACTGCTAGTCGGTGAAATTCAATGTTCAGTCTGTTGCCCAATTCTGTATGATCTTTGTGATTTTAATGCAGCGAACTCTTACTGAAGACACTGAGATATCACTTGGAAAATCTCCAGTCACTTATCATATTAAAATCGATTTCTGGGTATCTTTAATAATGTGTTTTGTATTCTCTTGTATAAATTATACTATCAATATATCAATAAAGAAACGTTATAGTACTTATTTCGGACTGATTTTTTAGACAGATATTTGATATTTGACATTTGATATCAGAATGTATCAGATGTATCTAGGTAATCTTAAATCTGACGACATAATGAATTTCAATTCATGATTTGTATCGGTTTTCAACGTCGAACACGTTTACCGTAGTTTTGACGTTTCATCACCCAATTTATCAGGCTCAGTATACGAATACGTTCATCAAAGTCCCTGTGTGATTAATACCATAATTCAAATATAGGCAGCTTTGGTGTAGTTGTGTCAATTTTCAATTTACAAATACAAGTGTCGAGAGAACTTAATACCCAGTCTGTTCCAGCCGGTAAAGTCAAGAGATGAGTATTTGTAAGCAGTCTATACTTGTGTAGTGACAGTCACCTTGTTTTTGCTTAACCGGCCATGGAGGTAGGAACTGGCCAAGTAGGTGTTTTTACGTGTAGTGTCTGATATGTAATTATTTGTAAATTAAAATATTCTAACCTTAATAAAGGTTTGGTGTAGTCTCGCAGGTTTTATTGTATGATTTTGATCATTTTTTTAAATATTAAAATCAACTTCATTTTCAATTTGAAGGATAAGTGATACTGTAGAAAGACCTAAATATATGCTTAAATAATTCGTCGTAAAAATATTTCGTTTGGTTTTGGTACTTTCCTGTACTGTTCACAACAAAGTAAAATCGCTTAATAGGAGCAAATGGATGGTTGTCACTTCATAGTGATAATGACTAAGTGACAGTGTACTTATCTGTGCCAGTTCCCCTGGCATTTCATGTACACATAAAGTGGCCATAAAACCGTTCATATCAAATGATGGAATGTAATACATGGTTTCTATACTTCCATCATGCTGTACTAAATGTTATATAATCCAATACACTTGTTTACTTTCCCTGTTTGTAACAGGTTCTGTTTGTTCACGGTCTGATGTCAGCAGTTGTATCTCACAGAATTAACGATATTAGGGGTATGACGTACTCAATGCGTTCGTGACATCAAATTACTTTGTGCGTGGTAAAGGCTACCGTGATAAAGCAGAAAGCAAAGTCCGCATCAGTTTACGGCCAACAGGTGGTTGAAAAAGTTGCAACTTATTTAGTTCAAAGCTGTTGAATCAATTATCCGAATGATTTAAGCTTTGGGTGAATAAGGCATGTGAACCACAGTGATAAGGCAAAAATAAAAATGTTGTGTTTCAGAAGTAGACATTCAAACACAATATGCAGACTGTGCTGTTTTAGGCTAAAATGACATCGTTTCTCAAAGTCTCTGGAATGTGATTTTTTTAAAAAGTAACCAAAGATACCTTGGCAAGAAAATCTACAGGGGAACTAAAATCAAATTGTCATATTTTTACCTTAAGTTTTTGAATGTAAAAAAAAAACGTTTTGGATCGGCGGCTTAAACTAGGGTCGGTCGGGTTATTAGAAACGCACTATTTGTATTTTGTTTATTTGGCCTAAACCAAATAATATGAAGGCCGGATATTTTTATTAAAGTCTGTATGTCACTTGAAATATATTGATAAATGAGGACTGACAACAGTCAATTATTTAATCACTGCGATAACCGTTACGTAACAGCTGTCATTGCAATGTTTACTAATATTTGTGTGATTACATACTAATACGTTACGCTAAGGCCATTTATTGTTTCAGGACCAGGAATCCAATTATAAATTATTTAACCTCTTGAAGTGGTGTAAAAATCAATGCTGTAAAATAACACGTGATGTGCTCACCCTTCTTTTATTTCACCTTTGGTACATGTATCATTGTGTATATCTCTTTTGGAATGCCTGTACAAAGAAAAGGCCGGCCACGCAATCTAGAACACCTAATGAAAATTACCAGTCTCCCCAGTTTTCGTTATCACTGCTAATATCAAAGGTACCTGTATGAGGGTTTTACAGTGCTCCTCCTACGTTCAGTTATCACCATAGCAAAGAACTATCTGTTAAAGTTTTTTTTAACGGGTTTTACATTTGAATATGTATATATGATACACACGGTATCGCTACTGTACAGGCAATGCCATTGTGTTAAAATATTTGAATTGAATTGAATTTATTTCCACCAGAAATATAAGATAATAACAAATACAAAAGAAAAATATCACTAATAAGAAAATGTTCTGGTGAGGACCATGGAAATAGTTCACTTGGAACTAATCCCGTCCACGGTCCTGGCAAATATGGAGGGGGGGGGGTAACTAAATACAAGGTGTACATATCAATGATAATTTATTTAATCAAATACACATACTTATTTACATTTGTATACATAATATTTCAAAATAAACAAAGAAAAACGCGATAGCAAAAAGAGTACCAAACAATCAGAACAGAAAAACCAAAACAGTAGAAATATATGACAACACACAACAAGATATTTACATATATACAGTAATGGAGAAATAACAATCAATGGGGAAAAAAGGTGTGACTTTATTGATTTCATAACGTTTATGTATGTTCATAAGTGTATTTGACAGGGAGTTCAATTGTTTGGTTAAAGCATATTTTAATTTTTTCTTGACATATTGTAAGGTTGACCTTTTGGAATGGGAAGGTTACAACTGAGAGGTGATCTGGTAGGGTAGTTATGGGGTAATATATATGTAGCGGTTAAGGTTATGAGTATAGTGGTTATTTAGACAAACATGCATGTTTGGAGCTTACAGAGCTTATGGATATCCAGCATTCGTAGCTGATTGAAAAGGGGCGCAGAATGTGTCTGATAATCTAAAAAAGTTATAATATATTTTGTTAGCTATTGTGCACTCTGGAGTTCGCTGCAGAGGAAGAATAGAACGGCTAGTGTACGCTGTATAACAATAAAGTACTTACCACGGTATGGAATTTAATTGAACTAATTTACGTTTTGCATGATAGTGTACTACCATGTGTTTTGAGATGTCATGTACGAAATTGACCTCGGTGTCATGTGAGATAGCGCTCTGCATGCCTGAAATTCACTATGCGTGTAACACTCTTTTAGAGCTTGCCAGGACACAGGTGCATGTCATGCTCTACATATACGCCATATCTGGAAGCGATAGAATACACCAGAACTTCAAATAATTATTAATAATTAATTTCTGCAACTTGATTATTAAAAACAAGTACTTTATTTTAATTTGGCACAGGTTATTATTTTTTTCTAATTAGTAAGCATCTGCGCGCCATTGGGCCTAAAATTGTCCGGAATTATAATTTTGGAAAATCCAGAAAATATTATAATAAAGTGATGAAGGATTTTCCCCAAATACTGTTGGCCATTCCCTGGTATCAACTAATTTATCTTGGCGGCTTGTTTGATAGCAGTTGATAAATGTGATGCAATAGAGGTGCTGATTGTAATCTTGGTTAATGTGCATAGATGCCGTCAAGAGCATTGTCGTCCCACTTACTACTACCCCTATTAATATTCCAGAAGTGACAATACATCTCATCCTGTAAACAGACATCAAGATGAGAACGACGTTTCTCTTGGCCGCCGCCGCCGCCTGCTTCCTCCCGGCACTACTTGGCATCCAAGTGGGTGCAAAGCCCTCGGATGAGGATGACTCCCGTGAAGCATGTAAGTTTCACGCATTTTGAAAGTTTTAAGGTTTTTTTTCTTAAATTCACGAATCTCGCCAAGTCGGTTTCTGTATCCGATTCTTGAAACCACTAAGTTAGTCTGGTTTCAAATACATGTGTTGATTTTTCTTTTTTACATTTGATAACAATTCAAGTTAGCGTGGTTGGTGGTTTATAAATTTAAAGGGGCGTACCCACATGTTTGGTTCTCCTCCGTACTAGTATGCGACCTTGAGATATCTGGTTCTCCGAGCGCCACAAAAAAATAAAGATGAAGTCCGCTATTTAGACCATAAAACCCATTCCGGTATGGCACCGCAAATGTTACACACCCCCGGTCGTCCATTGTTGTAAATCAATTCAATTGGTCGATATCGATGGATATTTGTAGTGCTTTATCGATTGTACCAATGCACTCAACGCCACCTTAAAGCATTCCTTTAAATACGTACGTTTTTTTAACAAAAACAAATTATATGTTGAAATTCGGATATTCCAATGATAAATCTCAGTGAAGAAAAAGGAATGAGAATGGCGCATGTCCTTAGAAATCCCTATAAAGTAATCGGTATCCTACTATCACTGCTTGAATTGTATCTACATGTAAGTCTAGTTGATCCAGGCATTAGCTGAAACACGACAACAGAACTGATTTAATCATACGAATTATATGAAGCTTAAATAGTCAAAGAATAAGATTTATTTCAAACATTCAACATCATCTATTTAAACTTTTAATACCTGAAAAAAGATAAGATGTGCTATCAAATTGACCCTACCAACTGTGACCAGGCGAGTTAGGAAGTTCGCGTCCCTACCAATGCAATCATCATGGGGATTATAGTTTTTAAGTTGACGTTTTCTACAGTAATGATGTAAAATTTCCACCAAACTTTCTCTCTCTCTCTCTCTCTCTCTCTCTCTCTCTCTCTCTCTCTCTCTCTCTCTCTCTCTCTCTCTCTCTCTCTCTCTCTCTCTCTCTCTCTCTCTCTCTCTCTCTCTCTCTCTCTCTCTCTCCTCTCTCTCTCTCTCTCTCTCTCTCTCTCTCTCTCTCTCTCTCTCTCTCTCTCTCTCTCTCTCTCTCTCTCTCTCTCTCTCTCTCTCTCTCTCCCCTCGAGATCTCGAGATCATTTTGAAAAGACTAGGAAGGGGAAAAGAAATGTTAGTCAACTTCAACGCTTTGTCTAATATAATTATATTGACTTCGACAAACCTCAATGAATTATCTAGTTATCCTAGGTACATTCGTAGTTCTCAAATCTTCTACATGTTCTATACCACATCACATGGCACTGATTACTTTTAAACGATTATTTATGTTGCTGTCTCGACCCATGTTCGTTTTACCGATTTCAACAGTTGATGGCGCTATGAGACACACAGATTATTATGACAAAGGTCATGAATCAGGCATCTCTACTAAAACTAAAAATAGACCAAATTTTCAAAATGAAAATATGAAAAATACTATAAAAACTATATCATAAACGATTTTGTGTCCTGGTGAATACATGGAAAGGTGAAAAAAATGTGAACGCAGTCACATTCTCCCTAATAATCGTACCTCCACAATATCACAAGCAACAAACATATATCTTCGATGCATGCTCAAGTCAGGACAGAGACACAATAGAAAGTCTGGTCTTTTATGTCTATGTATTTCTCGTTTGCAGTGGCGAAATCTCGTGAAGATATGATATATAGTTTATACAAGCTATTTGGTGACACACACACGGTAAGTAAACTGCAAATCTTCTCTTTGAATACAAAATAAAGTCGAGTACCTTTCAATTACTTTATGTTTGTTGTTATTGTTATGTCTGCTTTAAATGATCGGGTTATCAAGTTTTTAAAAACCATACAACTTCGTTAATAAAACGAATGCAAATTTCCAAAAACAATTGTAGCAGATCAGGAAAAGTGAAGATTAAGAATATCTTAGAAGTACAACTTTCAGATTTCACAAACCACATACTCGCTAGGGCTAACTTCTTCAATGTTGTGACCGGTCAAGCTTGATTAGTACATTACGTAATAATTACTGAACTACCATATGTAGGTGAAAGGTTAGAATTGTTATCGTTCGGCTGTTTTGAAAATAAAGTAGATAAAAATGATTCGAAATTCGTTCGGTAACAAATTTTCTCAAAGTTTAATTTACTACAAGGTTTTCACTATCTATATGTGTGCGTCGTTTGTAAATTCGATGTTGAAGCATAGTGCAAAAAAAAAGTGTTTAAACGTAAGCCCATTTGAAAGGAAGACATTTGAAAGAAACAGTCAAACAAATTTGGATGTGAGCACAGGTTTTAGCACAATGTTCCAGAAGACAGAAACTCGGTTCTGACGTCACTGAGAATGCCGTGTTCATGCCGGATTAATTGAAAATCAGAATTGATGGAAAGTAACGAGTTTGATTTGAAAATATATCGATGAACTTCTCGTCCTAGTTAAGGTGTCAAGTACGTTATAACTTTAGTTGAGTACAGCGCAAGATGGCGCCTCGGTGAAAACTCAATTTGCTAAACGTTAACGTTTCAGCTTATTCAGGAAGGTTTGTTTAATCTCAGACTAAGTTGTACCATCGTGATCTGAAGTATTTATAAGGGACCGTTATATCCCCAACTATTTTGTTTTCTTCGTGTTTAATTAGATTACCACCATGCGTTCTTGAAATTGAAAAAAAAAGACGCCAAATTTTCATCATGCTAAACTTGGGCGCAAATACTGATCACGTTTTTTTTTTGGCGCTAAATTAACTAGGTTAGATGTCACAAGTGTATCATCCGTAGTTTGCTGTTTGTTCCGATCCGCTGGATGAGGTGATCTAGTCTCATTGTCCGATATCTTGTTTACAATTTATCATATCATGACATAGTCAGGTGGTTTGTATTGGACAAATACAGCTTATTGTCAACCTATCAATATGAGACAAGATAGGAACGGCATTGGATAAATTTAGACACAAAAAATCTAATTAGAGGTACAGGGGAGGAATAAACGAGCCACTGTGTTGTTATTATGATTGTATTTAATTAATAGTGAACTTCAAAATGAATATGATTGTGACATATCAAAAAAATGCTTGTACATAGATTAGATCTCGTGTATCGTGTGGAATGAAACTGATTGAAGACGAATGAGAAATAACCATAGACCTGGCGGGTCTATGAGATGACTTAGGCAAAATAAAAAAAATTGTTTGGTTCCTGTTACCCGACCCCACCTAGTTTTACACGCCGACCTTATACTCTTTTTTTTACGTATTCGAGAAAAATAATAATAAAATCTCGAAAATCGTGAAGTCTCGCAAGAAACAGTGGGTGCGGAAACTTAAAAAGACAATATAAAAATTCGATCGGTGACTTAGCAAAATTGCTACACGATCCGACTTGAAGCACTGACTGAGTTGATTGATATATTGATATACAGGGCAACTATTTACAAACAGAACAAATAATAAAAAAAAAAGTCGTTGAAACTCTGACACATTTGGCTAGGTTTACTGTACGTTGCCTCCACAAACCATCATGGATAGATATTAGATATTTGTGAACATGCTACAATCGTGGTATATTGGGGGTTTAATGTATTATCACCCACACAAATAAGCTGTTAATCCTATGAGTGACACTGTATAGTTAGTTCACAGATCGACACGTGTTCTCATTAACCTGTCATACAGGTATCATTTTTCCACCACTAGTATAACCTATTCACAATTCACACAAATATTAATATATTTTTATTTCTCTTTTTCATCTGTTAGGGAAAATGTCAAACCCGCAAACTAACTTCTAACAACATAAATTGCAACATAATTTTCACTAACTGCATACCTATGAACTATATGAACAGGTTGCCATGGCGCTATGAATACTTTGTTGGTGGGTCAAATGTGTTGAAATTGCAATATGTACACGTGCATATATAAATGTATATTGAACTTTGTGTAATTGCGTTCGCCTTCTGTGAAAATAGTTTGATGAAGGCAACTCACATGAACAACAAAATGAATGAGGTGATAATATAGCGACACGCCCGGCATATGGTTTGAAGAAGGGGATGAGAAAACACGTGTTGGAAATTGTCTTCTCAATGGCATGTGATATCAATGCATGAATGGGATGATATTTAAAACATGATTTTCTTTCTTCAATCTTTATCAACAGGTTGATAAGCCAGTACACACATCGAACTATGATTTTAACTGCCCTTATCTCCCGCCATCAAATTCCACTCCAACATCTGGTAAGTGTCTGGTTCGTCTTTCAAAGTATTGTCAGTCATGTGATGAGATGCTTCTCTCTGCTGGCACTGAACGTGCTCTCATATCTCATGATCTAGCAGTAAGACAGTATGCATCGCTTCACCAAAACCGCCCTTACTTTAATACGAAAGTCTGCAAATGCTACCAACACTACTGTATTGGGCTAGTAATAAGAAACTCAAGGTTCAGAGTTCACGGCATATCGAGACGAGCCCCACAACAATGAACATACTTAGGAAACCAATCGTGATTTCTAGAGGGTATAGCTGATACATCTAAATCTTTGGCAGAAAACTGTGGATAGTTCAATGTAGAAAACAATTGAAAATGCTCGAAATTTCTCGGTAAATCTGAGTAATGGTCCAAATTGCTGCGTAACACCTTTACCAGGTAAAGGTAAATTTATATAGGTCAGTGAAATAACAAAACACCAAATGATTACACGAGTGACCAGTTAAAAGTGTATCGACCCTATCTTTTTGGGCTCCTCATATGTAGCTTAGCTATAACAGTAGGCTATATGGAGCTCAGTGAAATCAGCGTCCTTCGCCATCACCACCACAACCTCTTTAAAAAAACCTAAGCAATCTTAGCAATAACTGCGTCAGCGGCAAATAGAAAATTCTGCAGTCAGTGGTACGGTGGTGACGAAAACAAATAAAAGCAACAACGAAAACAACAACAACAACAACAACAACAATAATAATGACATCAACAACAGTAAACATCACCAAAGGCAACAATGGGGATGATGATGATGATGATGGTGATGATGATGATGATGATGATGATGATGATGATGATGATGATGATGATGATGATGATGATGTTGTTGTTGTTGTTGTTGTTGTTGTTGTTGTTGTTGTTGTTGTTGTTGGTGGTGGTGGTGGTGGTGGTGGTGGTGGTGGTGACCGTCTTCATCAGTAACAACCCGCTCAAGGCCAATAACTGTTAACATGGTTAATAGAGCATAGTTCGTCTGTATATAGCACGTTTAACCCTTCTCTCACCTTGATGAACATAGTTTGCATGTTTTGTCTTATCAATAAAGGCTATCGCACTTTATCGGACAAGATAACGGAACATAAATTAAGTCAATTATCTCCGAACTGTACAAATACAAATCGGTTGATCGATATCACTAATGCACGGATTATTGCACAGATCTACAGCTACCAAACTATACATTGCCCCAGGTCAAACTAATCCGATTAGAGTATGTCGATTCTAATTATGTGTTACAATGGAAATCAGTCGAGTCATCTGGCTCACAATATTGCTACATTTGATAGTCTGGCTCAACAAAAATCTTACTGACACTGCTAAATTTTATCGTATCGTCTGGGGCAACACAATTCTTACTAACACTGATGCATTTTATCATCTGGCTCCATAACAATCTTACTAACATCGCTACATTTTATCATCTGGCTCAACAATAATATTACTAACATCGCTACATTTTATTGTCTGGCTTAACAATAATCCTGCAAACATTATTCCTTCTCATCATCTGGCGTTTAACAAAAATTTCACCAACATAACTACATTATTGTGTTTGCATCAGCTACCATTATCGCGAAATCAGATACATTGTAACAACATACAATTTTTCAGGAATGTCAGTGGATTGCCACACAATACGATGCAGCACTATGAATAAATTTTTGTAGAGCTAGACAATGATTACTTTATACTCAAATGGCTTCATTGTACTGTGTCCTGTTTAATGTTGGGGATGGGTTGGGGCGGGGTGGGGTATTGGGTACGAGACAAGGTTTAGTTATATAATTACCTGTAACATGTATAAGTCAATAAGCATATGGTTTTGAATGAAGAATTTTCAGTCATATGAGTTTAGCCGAAACTGATATTCAGATATACGCACATATAAATCTCTGATTGTTTTAAAATGTTTGTATTGACTTTGTGTCCATGTTCTGATACATAGGCCCATGTCACATAGCTATACAAGGTGATGGCCAGGCCAAGAAAAGACCCGAAGTTTCTCGAAATAATATGACCATTGTCCGGGACTATGTTTTTATATGAGAAAAGTCAATTTGTACATACTTAAAGAGTTCTTTATCAGAATTCATCAATAATATCATTTAATATGTGTATTTACTGTTCATTTGCATAGCTCACGAACTTCGACCTGCCGACATTGACGTTGTTGCAGCACTTGGTGATTCAATTACTGTAAGTTGGTATACTGTAATTACTGTAATAATTTCATTGTTTTTCAAAGTAATATAAATATCACCAAACGCTACAAAACAGAAAGTAGTTTTTTTTTCTTCTTTTCATTGTGATGCTTCGACTACTGTTAAGCTTATATTCTTTGGCACTATTGACATGTCCAGTATAGTAAAATCACGGATTGATTACAAACACAAACACATGCCTATTGATTATGTCGATGCAGAAGCCATGTATGTAAACACTATGTATCAGAAAACCGTGTCTTTAAAGTTGCTGTTGCTCACATTATAATTGCGTTTTTTCATTGAGTTGATTTTGTCGTTATTTTACAGGCTGGTAATGGAGCAGGGGCAGAAGGCCTTGTACGAGTTATTAGGCAAAATAGGAAGCTATCATGGAGGTATGAAAGAATGAAATTGTTGATTATGAAACCAATGGGAATTGACAATTACGGGTTGTTATCAAAGTGCCCAAAACAAACAAACAAACAAACAAACAAACAAACAAACAAACAAACAAAAACTTAGCTATCATCACTGCTAGTATCAGCAGTCCTACACTGTACTATGACGAAAACCATGACTAACGTCGCCAGCAGCAATGAAACCATCGCTGCAACAACCGTCATCATCACCACCATCAGCACTATCGCCAGAACATCAAAGTCACCAAATCACCACTCCAACGAACATTACCTTTACCTCAACAACCTTCTTACCTACCATCACCACTACCATTATGACCAAAGCAATAATCACCACTGTCACCACCTATACCACTGACATCATCACTACCACCACCACAATCACAGCAACCTTCGAATTCACTACCACCGTCACAGCTACCGCCATATCCATCACCACCTCTCTCTTCACCTAACACTGCCACCATCACCACTCCAAATGTTATGACCACCATCATAACAACTGTTACCACCATAATCATAATTCATCCACACATCACTACTACGGCCACAACAAAAGCAAGCATAAAAATCGACAGAACACAACAGTATTATGAATTGCTATTTTTCTATCAAGCAACAATCACTCTGACGTATCCACTCACATACTTCTAAGTCTGAACATGAGACGCCGATTTTGCATGCTGAAATAATCATTAACGAAGCTTAAAATGTTTGCTTGCAGTATTGGTGGCGACCGTTCTCTACAAGAAGGTGTTTTGACACTGCCAAGTAAGTATGACTATTCATATATATACAGTTTTGTTTAGTTTACCTTCTTATCATGTTCATTAGCCAACAAATATTCTTGGTCCTCACTTCTTGTTTTAGGCCAGTGTCCTTATTTCCGAATATCCTGGTGATTTAAAAAAATTGTGTAGAGAGTCGAATAACAAGTATATTTTATTCAACAGACTTACTACGGCAATACAATCCTGATCTTACTGGCCATGCCATTGGCGCTTCCACTACAGAAAATTACAATTCTTCGCGATTGAATGTTGCAGAACCAGGCGGTAAAGCGAGGTAGGGCAGATTTACTGGAAGTTGGCAATGTAACTTCGAACGACAAGACTTTAATACCTGAACTGTAACTTAAAATTCGAATATCAGAACATTTGATAATATTATAATATTTTATTCTCGACGAGAGCAGTGTAAACATTTATTCAAATCTAAAAACCATGCCATGGCTCCAATAGAAAACGACTAGTGCTCGGTCTATGCAAAGTGAGCTCATGGGATACTAATGAATACCACGTGACATGACCTAAGCCAATAACTAACGGGTATATATAAGAAAGCGATGAATTAAAATTCAATCTAAAGACGGTGTGATATGTACCTTCCATCAACAGAGACATGCTGGAGCAAACCGAAGAAATGATCTTCAGGATGAAGAACTGGACAGAAATTGACTGGGACAACGACTGGAAAGTGGTGACTCTATTCATCGGAGGAAACGACTTGTGTGCCTGCAATATGTATTCGGCCGAGAGATATGCAGAGGACATAAAGGAAGCACTCGATCTCATGCATGCTGAGGTATATACATCCTACGGCTTATTACAACCAAAGTTGAACGCGCTCGAGCAAAAAATATGGCCCTGTTCGTATGTCACGACATGGCGCGTCTACATCATAAGTTCTGCCGTGTTCAAAGTATACGTCAAAACTGTCAAACGCTATTTTCCCGATTTTTTAAATAAACTATTATACTTAGGCAAGGTCCCGTGGGTTACTCGCATTTTCCTTAGCTGAACGAACGAAAACGTTGGGGAGTAATATCTAACCCATATCTCTGAATACATTGTATATTCACAGATGCCAAGAACGTTTGTCAACCTGGCTCAGACATTACTGGTAACAGAGATAAACAAACTCGACTCTACATTCTGTAATATTGCTCATTTGTAAGTGTGAAAATGTTTTATTATAGCTATAGCTTTCTGTTTGTGTTTGTGTTTCAAGACTACTTGAACGGTTGAAAATATCAATTAAGCTATCTTAATTAATTTTGATAAATAAGTATTTAAACAATAATGTACGCCCTTCCAGCCCATAATGGACGAAAGCAAACTTTGAACGACATAATGGGCGAGGCGACAGCCGAGCCCATTATGGAGTGCAACGTTTGCTTGAGTCCATTATGGACTGGGAGGGCATACATTATTGTTATTATTTTATAGTTTTGCCAATTCCAGTGAATTTGTAGACCGAGAAACGCAAAACAACGTATAATATACACAGCGCTGAACGTCGTCTGCCATGTTCGGCCCGGAAGCTGAATACTAATCATAGCGACACACGTACGTACACGTACACACAAATATACACTTCAATGAACTGCTGTGAAGACAAACTTGTTTCATGAATGCGTTGTATTTTTAAACAGTGGAAATGACAATCATAAGTAACAACATACATTTCGAAAAAATACCTAGTCGTATGAAGAAACACAACAAATAAGCTTGTATTGTTATGCCCGTTCCGGGGCCGCGATGCCCAATAATGGAGTACATTATCAGTAATAATGTACAGCGATGACGTCACAAAATTCACTGGAATTGGTAATGCTATAATATAATAGTCAATAAATAATTGTTACATTTATTACCGATTTCCAGGATTGCCTGTCCATGTGCAAAAGAATTGTGGAATAGACGCTGGGAAGATTACTATTACTTGGCTGGAGAATATCATGTAAGAATATCTTTGGTTACACTCACAGATGGGCTGATTTACCAATCTTTCCTCAAACTCTATCGTTCCAATTCTTTACAGTAACTGTTCTGTGCGGTGTATGACTTGTGTGTGCAGTGTTGTGTTGTATAGTATTATATTGTATTGCATTGTATCGTATTGTAACAATGTATTGTAAAATTGTATTGTACTATACTATACTATACTGTATCGTATTGTATTGTATTGCATCGTATCGTATTGTATTGTATTGTATTGTATTGTATTGTATTGTATTGTATTGTATTGTATTGTATTGTATTGTATTGTATTGTATTGTATGGTATGGTATTGTATTGTATTATGCTGTCTTGTGTTTCACTATACTAGCACAGCACTATACTGTACTGTATCTCACAGTGTTGTATTTTACTATTATAACTGCAACACTTTACTTTACCCGTGTTCACTACATTGTTACACATGACTTTGTGGACACTATAATACTGCAAAGTAATGTCTAGTACATCTAGCTACAGCCTGGAATACATTTCACTATACTAATGAATTAATTCACAACACAAGGTTAACTGTAAGTCCATGATTTTGTCACAAACTTTATTGACGGGTTTATTTTCGTACACATAGTGTAATTTTCTATTCTTTTCCAGAAAGCACTTCATAATCTCGTTCAGTATGGCCAATATGATACTAGGGACGATTTTACCGTTGTGGTCCAACCATTCTTTGAAGAATTACATATTCCATATGGAGCCGTAAGTTGCACATACATGTATATCCAAAACAAAAGATAGATAGATAGATAGATAGATAGATAGATAGATAGATAGATAGATAGATAGATAGATAGATAGATAGATAGATAGATAGATAGATAGATAGATAGATAGATAGAGATAGATAGATAGATATGATATAATGTTAGTGAATATATGTATGTATGTATGTATGTATGTATGTATGTATGTATGTATGTATGTATGTATGTATGTATGTATGTATGTGTGTGTGTGTGTGTGCGTAATTGTATCATAGAATCTACGAGTATGATGAATAATGTTGGTTTTTGATGTTGACCATTTTGTCTTTCTTTCCGTAGTACGAGTTTCTCTCTCACGACTGTTTTCATCTTAGTGAATACGGACATCAAATGGTAGCGATGAGTCTTTGGAATAACATGGTGAGAGTTTTCTTAATCCACTCTTCTGACCTCCCCCTCCCCTTCCCCCCACACATTTCCGATGATGACAACGAAAAGTAATGAAATGGTTGAGTTCGTGAACTCTGACCTAACTTAAAGTGCTCCTGTTGTCATGATACTGGCAATTTTAATTATGTGGCTTAGCACTACGGATGGTTTCAAAGCCCGAACTATTTTAATATACATGTTGACGTCGTAATGAGGGGTTGGACATAAATTACAGGGGCAAGTGTTCTAAGAAGTTCTATGCGTAAAAAGAATGACCCATTAAAGATTACTGACTCCCGCAATGTTTTGAATGTATGTGATAAAGATATCATTGCACAAGAAATAATGAAAAAGTTGCATGAAAAATGTCGAACCTCAAAAAACACCTCAACCTGTAATGTGGGGTCCAGTCCCCTAATCTATTCAAAATGCCGTGATGTATTTTCTCCCACATGCTAAAGTGATGCAGTGTGATAAATAAATACATGGCCCTGTATTAACTTCATTTAATTTTAATTAATTCTATTTTAATTTCATATATTTATTTCATACTTATACAAACCATGGATATTCTCCTTGGTGTAGATTGAACCAGTAGGCAAGAAACGCATAGCTTGGACAGAAGATGACGTCATTGAGTGTCCTCCTGAGGTGTGTTGACATATTACATAAAGGTGTTTTATTACAATGGTGTTACAAACGTACAGTCTGACACTCGAGACTTGTGAGCTTTCATTTTGTGTCATACTTGTCAATATGCAGTCCTAGATATTTGACAAATTAATTACTATCGATTCTTGAAATCATATAATAGATTTCCGGCATCTCAATTTGAGCAAAATCTTCCTTCGATCACTTTCATAACAATTAACGTGTTGCATCAAACATACTCCCTTTCAAGAGAGTTTAGCAACTAGGCTAACATGATGGGTGAACTACCAACATTCTACAAGAAAAGCTGCCTATATTTAAATCAACACGTTATGACTTTGCTGTCAAACGCGAAGCGCAGCTGCAGTAGATTTTGGTATGCCCTACAATTCAGAACGTAATTTCCTATAGACCGAGTTTTACATGCAATCCACATTGTACTTTCCCTACAGGATTTTGAATACTTCTACACATACTTGAACTCGCCAGACTATGAAAGACCGAGTCCGGGACCATCTACGTTACCGCCACCGGTGAGTATATTCTCCAGCTAAAACTTAAAAAAAAAACCTCTATCGCGCATTTAGTTTTATCCTTTAATGTGGATGTCAGTTTTTCTGCCGTTCATCTGTCTCCCATCTTCTCCAACCTTTCTTTTCGACCCATCTTCTGAATACTTTGGGTATTTGCTGTGTGTACAGTGGTAAGATTTGTATGGACCTCAATATTATCAACTGAGGGACAGGTCGTCACACCTGGCGAACTACACACAACGGCAGTAAATTCACAATGAACACATTGACATTTTGGATATTCATAGTAACGTTTGGATACCATACAGTAAGATGCAACAAGTAGTGAACTTTTTTCAGGTTTCACCACCCCACTATTAGTGATGTATTCCACTCCAACAACATTATACATTAACATTGTAAACCCGTATTTGGATGTTCCCTTTTGTAGACCGAAGAACCAACACTGCCCTATAACTTCACATGTCCTATCACGCCACGTGGAAACAAGCCCGACTCAGGTTAGTATAGTGGCAATGTTAATTCTTTTAAACAGTATTATAACCGCTTCATGATTTTTTCGTATCCGTAAACAGGCTGATGTGTTACCTACCTCTTAGTTCATTATACGCCTTGGCAATTTTTGGTAAATATTTGCTTCTCTGATCGCGTTTTGCCGCAGTGAAAACAGTAAGCTGTTGTTTGTAGGAAAGCTAAGGCTTCATTTTCACTTGACGGGGATCTCTTTCATCTTTCCAACAGTTCATGAACTTCGACCGGCTGATATAGATGTGGTCGCAGCTCTGGGAGACTCAATTACGGTTGGTGTACAGTTTAAATTATAGATTTCTGAATTGACTCCCAGGTTCGTTAGTGCCATCTTATCAATGGAACCATATACGTATGAAATGTGGTCATTCTTTTGATCAGGGCCAAGTTTTTTCTATAGCTCTATCAGACAACTGTTTTTTTTTCTTCGGCCAAATGTTGATCTTAAAGTAGCATGAGTCATTAAACGCCACACCAAGTTTCTTTGTAAATGGATGTGTGTACATATGTATGTATACATGCCCTACACAAGCCTACGTATTACAGATTCGTGTTACAGAGAACATTGTATACAAGGCCCCATAGTATCGTCTGAATTGTGGTATCATTGATACGACATTACTTGTGGGGGAGGGACGGCAGGGCGGGGTATATGCAAATGATAAAACCATTTACCTAAACTCGTATTTGTTCTGCAGGCAGGGTATGGAGCTGAATCAGATTCACTTGCCGAACTTAATACCGAGTACAGAGGAAGATCATGGAGGTAATTGGGTATTAGTCTTAATTTGTTCTAGTTCACAATGGATTAATCAATATTTTAGTAAATGGTTTAGTCAGTGAATTTTAAAAGTAGACCTATTAAATCAATGAGAGAGAGAGGGGTGCGACAGACAGACAGACAGACAGACAGACAGACAGACAGACAGACAGACAGACAGACAGACAGACAGACAGGCAGGCAGGCAGGCAGGTAGAGAAAGAGAGATGTAATATATGGAGTTGCTAGTTGTTACTCGGAGTTACACTCCATAAGACAGATATATGAATACATGGTGTACCTGTATCTAAAACATGTAACTGATTTCTTAAATAAACTTTACAGTATTGGCGGAGATGACTCTCTTGAGGCAGGTGTTTTGACACTAGCAAGTGAGTATTTACTTTAATTAATGTGTACCACATGACCCAACTTTGCTCTTTTATTGCAATACGCTATTAATAATGTCTGTATTCTTAACACAAGATAAACGATATATATATAGTTTGAATATCTCAAAGATAGTGAAACAATCATGTTATAACACTCTCTTTGTGTCTAGACATACTTCGGTTGTATAACAAGGATGTCATTGGGTATTCCGAAGGGGTAGGACATCACAGTGATAAAGAGATAGCAAAACTGAACGTAGCTATTAGTGGTGCTAGAGCAAGGTAAGATAATAAACACAGTATTACGCATAACGTACGGTAAGATGCATGGTTTATGTATTACAGTCAGTTTGTTGTATTTCTATAAATCACCTGTCACACTTCATATTCATTCATATTCATTCTTAGGAATATATTCAGATTTGAAATTGAAACTTATCGGTAGTCCTTCCGAAATTACAAAATTGCTAAAATTGCATTTCGAAATGTCAGATGCTAAAACACAATAGATCAACCAGTTACATTCCATCCCATCTGTAGATTTTGTGAATATGCATGTGGATATGAATAGCATCCCATTTGTAGATTTGTGTGAATATTAATGTGAATATGAATAGCATCCTATTTGTAGAAATTTCAGATTCAGATTTTTTTAAAATGAGTTTGTTTTGAGTCCTTTAAAGCACGTTTGAAGTGTTCAAACGGAAAACATTTGAAGTTAACAGTGGCTGTCGCATTTACAAATTTGACATATAAGTAACACGTTTTTGTTCTTGATTATCTTTTACTTTTTAGGCATCTTTGTTTCTAAGTTTTAATATCTTGTTTCACTTTTTTTGTGAACATACAGCGGTATGCTTGGTCAAACGGAGGAAATGATTGACAGGATGAAGACATGGTCTGAGATTGACTACGAAAATGACTGGAAAGTCGTGACACTTTTTATCGGCGGCAATGATCTCTGTGCTTATTGTCGTGATGAGGAGGGGGCAAGTGCCAAGGCCTACGCGGAGGAGGTCAAGAAAGCTCTGGACCTTATGCATGCCGAGGTACTTTCTTATTCTTACAGAGATGGCGTAAATTTATCTGACATGTTGGTCAGAAATGGTTAACCAAATAACTCGTATAGTTATTAGTGTACCAGAAATCTTTTACTGTAGATTAAACCCATCGGCTATGTATTTTGTCGTAAATGCAAACTTATTTAAATGTTTAGCTGTCACTACGGACCATTGTATTCAAGGAGAAAACAAGAGCACGTATTTGCAAGCATGATACATTTTGTAGTCTGCATGCCCATATATAGTATTGTTCTCCTGCCAGTGACGCAATACTGTATGGTATAAAGAAGTAGAATGGATTGTTTTGTTATCTTAGCATGTTGCTTCTTTCCTCTTCTGATTTACTCAAATCGTTTATTTTCTCTTCAAAGATGCCCAGAACATTCGTCAACCTTGTACAAGTACTGTTGGTGACAGAAATCAACAAACTGACCGGATATTGTGATCTTATACATTTGTGAGTAGAATTCTCCTATTCAGGTGTTCAGGTGTCATGCCTGAATTCTTTCGGATTTTCAAAGTCTTAGGTTACATTTTTGATTTGCAATAATGATTATCAGTTATCATTAATATGCAAAAAAGGAGATATCAGCTGTGAGTTTATGTTTAGCCTTACAGTCAGGGTTAGCATCACAATGCTTTCGTTTTGTTTTGTTTTTGTAGAGTTGCTTGTCGATGTGCAAAGGAAAGATGGTCTGACGATTGGGAAGTTATCCTGGACCTGGCACATGAGTATCACGTGAGTGAACTGGTGTTATCAGCAGCATTGTTGAATTTCTCGTTGTACGTGCATAGTCGTGCAAATTGTTCTCTCGATGCATGGGGAAAATGATAAAAATAATATTGCTTCTAACACGGTGGATTGTATGCTATTATATAGACAACATCGTGCATACAATTCATTTATCAAGAGTCTATTTTCATATGTGCTGTATTCAATAATGCCAGAACACCAGGCATAGCCATTTGTGTCTCTCATTTGTAGTAATCAACAGTTGTACAGCAATTATTTCATCAAAGTAAATGCATTGAAATTGTAGTTTTCAAGCCTCACACATCTGCAATTCCTTCCTTCCCTCCTAACTACCTACCCACCTACTTACCTACCAACCCATCCCCGCACATACATACATACATACATACATACATACATACATACATACATACATACATACATACACACACACACACACACACACACACACACACACACATACATACATACATACATACATACATACATACATACATACATACATACATACATACATAAAACCTCTCCTATCTATATCTTTTTTTTTATCAGAGAGAACTTGAAGAACTCGTACAGTATGGTCAATACGATACAAGGTCTGACTTCACAGTTGTTATTCAACCGTTCTTTGAAGAAACCCACATCCCTTACCTTGAGGTTGGTTTTTTGAAATAATAAAATAACACAGAAGCGCTAAGTTTTGACTATCTCTTTCGTATTTTTTTGTATATGGGACGATTCACTTCTGTTTCTATATCAACCATTATCTGAGCTCGTTATACAGGTAACGACCTGCAACGTTTTCCAAGCAGTTGTAATGTTTTCACTGTTTCAAATCGAGTTGTGTAGCGGCGGGTATGCGTGGTGGATGAGCGAGATCTATTTACAGTAATTGCTTTTTTTCCCTCTTTTCTAATTCTATAGGATGAAGGCAAATATGACGATGGTCTGTTCGCACCTGATTGCTTTCATTTCAGTGAATCTGGACATGCTATGGCTGGTATGAGTCTTTGGAATAACATGGTAAGAAATTTAATACTACTAGTTTGTTGACAGGATACATATCAGGTGTAATGTTTCTGTTTGTTTGTTTGTTTGTTTGTTTGTCTGTCTGTCTGTCTGTCTGTCTGTTTGTTTGTTTGTTTGTGTATGTATGTGCGTTACTGAGTTCATGTATGTATGTATGTATGTATGTATGTATGTATGTATGTATGTATGTATGTAAAAACATGTATATATGTGTGTGTGTGTGTGTGTGTGTGTGTGCGTGCGAATGTGTGCCTGTCTGTGAGTAAGCGTTGACTCTATATATGTGACTACAGATTGGTCGAATTTTGTATACGATAGAAATTACGAGATTGATTTATGTTTCCCTGTTTTCAACCTATCAAGTAGACAATTCTCGTACATGTCGTAATATAAATTCCGTACAGTATAGTGTTGCTATCATTTACTGTATACCGATTTGCAGAACGAACCAGTTGGTGCAAAACGTACAGCATGGTTACCGGACGATATTTTGGAATGTCCATCAGGGGTAAGTTTTCAATGAACACATTGTGAATGAGGTATAGTAGACCTGACCTTTAAAACAATCGAAACAGGTGCTTGTTTTATTATTTATGCAAGCTCTGTGAGAAATTGTACGTCATATCCCAGTTGCTCCTGGTTTGAAATAGCATATGATTATATCGATTTGTGAAACAGCAAACAGCTACATGTATCAAACACACACAGCTTCATTTGATGCTAACAGCTTTTTATATCTTTTTAGTTATTTCACGAATGAAAAGGTTTGATCTGTGGAGTACATTTGTATAGATAGATACACTGTGTTATTGTTTAATCGATTGGGTGAAGTTAAGAGCTGTTCAGGAAAGAGAGAATCGCTGTTGTTTGACTAACAGCAGCTATTTAGTTTAGATAACACCTACACATTTTGGTATCATTATCAGTTATTTTGTCATTGTAAAATCGAAGGAAGCAAATTAGGTGTCTATATCATGTACCACAACATTCCAACACATAACTCACACGTGATTGTATTTCCCTTGTCAGGATGGTTATTTATACACCTCCCAGAATTCACCTGGCTATGAAGTACCGACCAAAGGACCTGAAGCTTCTGTAAGTTTATCATGTAAACTGTTCTTTTTTCAAATAAAGTGATGGTCTATAGTCACAGGCTATGCTGAACTAGAACGGCTAGAGAAATTTTGAAGCAAACCTGTATCGGTCAAATCAATGTGATTTTATCAAACTGAAAATTTAATGTATCTTTTTTTGTCTTTCTTTGAAGTATTCACAGACTTCATTAATTTATGTTCTTTTATTTGGTTTGATTTATTAGACAGAAAAACCTACAATGCCATACACCTTTCCATGTGAAATTCTACCACCATCTGATACTATTCCAACCTCAGGTGAGAACGGAGTGGACTGATTGATTGGGTGGGTGCGTTTGTGGGTTGATGGGTGGGTGGGTGGGTGAGTGAGTGGGTTGGTTGGTTGGTTGGTTGGAGGGAGGGAGGGTGGTAGGGCCTAGGGAGGGCGTGGTGTCTGTGTCTGTGTGCATATATATATATATATATTGTCATCTGTACATGTGTCACTGTGGTTGTCGTTGTGATGGTGGTAACCGGTGGTCATGGTGATCGTCTTTGAAGTTCAATTTGCTGTGACATAAAGCAGTTTGTTTAGGTGTATCATTACAACAACACATACACAATCGTACTCTGAGACTTTGTACAGTTCACAAGTACACTACAGGATATTCTGATTTAAAGTTCGCTACTTTTGTTGCACGCAGTTCTGTTTGACAATATATATACACGCTGACTGCTAGTCTAAGATCACACTGCTCTGTATGTCTGTGTTCTGACATTGTGGCGTGACTGCTTTATCTCACATTCGACATTTGAAGTACGCATTTATCTAATAGATCCGCTGTGCCAAGATGACATTTTACATATACACAGATCACTCGACAATATTTGCCTATACTCAGCGATAGGTGCATGATGTATCCCTTTATGATGTCGCCTTTATAATAACACAAAACATTTGTACTTGTTTTGCTGTCTGATAGACTATCATACGATCAACTTCCCTTCAAAAAAAGTTCATTAGTCTTTTGTAATTGGTCATCATTCTCTACCATGTCAAAGGTCAACCTATCCTGTAGTTGTGTTCTTTTAAATTGACATATACACGTAATTTATCAGATTATTATCGTTCACTGTATCGATTTCAACTTTGTAAAGTTTTGCCAGGTTCTTTTAATGGAATCAAATCACTTAATTAGAATGGCGATGCTAGTATTTTCTTAGTGGCTAATTAAAAATCATGTAGATTTGACGACAATATGTCAGTATTGGGGGACAATATCTACCAAGTAATCCCATCGCCAATGCTTCTACAGAGGCATCCTTTAATTTGCTCGTTAATTGTTGTAATTTCGAAAAAGAAATTTGTTTAATTTCCAGTTGATTAAATGTGTGCTGAAAATATTTTTTTTTTCAATACTTTTTTTAGCTCATCGTCTTCGCCCTGCTGATGTAAAGGTTGTTGCTGCCCTTGGAGATTCTATAACTGTAAGTAAATACATACATACATACATACATACATACATACATACATACATACATACATACATACATACATACATACATACATAAATTAGAAACTGATTTTTCTGTCCCACGTTTACGTTATTGCTTTATTATCATTGAGAGTGGAAAATGATAAGTGTGTGTTTAGTCTAGTTGTGGAAATGTTTTTCAGTAATAGTTGTTTTATATTGATGACATGTGTATCACCACAAACAGGTCTTCATGAGGTTTTGCGATGATCACATGGCATGCGCAGGATATGTGAAACTTGGATTTTCTAATCAAGCATCTCACTGTCCGGGGTAATAGAGATACAATAATCTAACACTGACTTATTCAGTTGATGGAGCAACTGTATGATGATCAATTACCAAAAACGTTGAATTTTCATACCAATTCTTCTTAATAGGCTGCCAACGGAGCCGGGGCAGATAATATATTTCAAGTTATCATCGAATACAGAGGTATTTCATTTAGGTAAGCTTGTCGCAGTCAGTTTCAAAGTCAGTTTTCCAGTTTTCTGTTTGTGTCCACGGAGTTCACGTACACAGCGTAGTATACCAGAAAGAGTCGGTATTATAAATGTTCTATGTCATTTCGTCGCAATATGATAAGTGGATACTTGGCATGGATGTGAAGGGGAGGGGTGGGGTGGGGGTGGGGGTTAGGTTGGGGTTGGAGATGAGTTACAACTGTTACGTGAATGATATAAGCAGGGGCAAATTTCACTTTCTTTTCAAATTTTCTTTTTCGCAGCATTGGTGGAGACAAGTCCTTTGAAGAGGGAGTTTTAACGTTATCGAGTAAGTTGATTCAACGTCGTATAACGTCTAAATAACACAATATAGGGAACTTGTAATCCAGACTGAGCATGCTCAGATGCAAAGGACAATGGGATTATCTGTAGTTATCGTAGTACCTAGTCTGGAGCTATACAATAGAGTAAACCTCCTACAATGGTCAGGCCAACCATGAATTGATTAGTTGTGTTACAAAGTATTTAACAATAGAGTTTACAATACTGATCGATTGATATGTATTGTCATATTTCCCATGATGCAACATTCAAGATGGCAGGTTTGCAAGTTCCTTACTGTGATGGTGATGATGTAATTGAAATTTTTTAATATAATTATACAAATGAACGCGATTTCAATGTGGTATATCTATTCCATAAGGAGAAATTACATGTAATGTAATGTAAATTCCAAGTAAAAATTATTCATTTCAGGGACATAATTTCACTTTAATGTCATTGTAAAAGGTTGCTTAGAATGTATCAATTGTCTCATCTCACCACTGAAAGTGCAGGTGTTCCTTGTGTGTTGGACAAAGCTACCCAAACATCGTTTGTAGTTACAATCTCCACGTAATATGTTATAAGCCTATGCGATTATAACATGATATACAATTTATTTGTAGATATACTACGCAAGTATAATCCCGATTTGAAAGGCGATTCGATTGAAACTGGTCGCCACACCGAATATGAAATATCACGACTAAATGTTGCCGTACCTGGAGCGAGAGCAAGGTACGTATATGTGAGAGTCAATAACATTAATGTTGATTAAGATGGCACAAACTGAGTTTAATATAACATACCCTTGTTACTAGGACGAAAATCTTACATAATTAATTAACCACTCTGGTATAAAATTGATAGTGGATACATGCCTTCGATTGTACGAAGAATATTCTTCTGGTATACTTGTTAGCGCAGTTGATTGCATGATACTGGGCTCTTATATCTTACATCTGAATACCAGGTACCATTTAATATGCACCACCCTGAAGTATAAACTCAGTTTCTACTCCCGGTCCAACTGTCTCTCACGTCCGAGTATCAAGTTCTAGCCTGGTCCAATTTGTCATGAGAGTTTATATGGCCACAGGTGTTATGAACAAGTAAACAGAATTCAAATAAAGTTAAGAATTACATACATCTTGTGGGAGCTGATAATTCAAATTTATGATATAGAACCAAGCTAGTAAACTTGTGATACTGGAAAAAACTAATAGATGTATTTATTTTGTGAAAGATGGAGCAATCTGCAAACAAACAAACAAGCAAACATACATACATACATACATACATACATACATACATACATACATACATACATACATACACACACACACATACATACATACATACATACATACATACATACATACATACATACATACATACATACATACAAACAAACAAACAAACAAACAAACAAACAAACAGCTTCATAGTCACTCACCATTATGAACAACCCAGAACTGAAAATAGTGACATTCCATCTTGGTTGTAATACATTGTTCACGAATGTTGGGCGCCAGTCTTGTTGAATATCACCTTCTGTTTGTACTTGCCCCATGTTCAGACACATGTTGGAGCAAACAGTAGAGATGATCGACAGGATGAAAACCTGGGATGAAGTAGACTATGAGAACGACTGGAAAGTAGTGACCCTCTTCATCGGTGGTAACGACTTGTGTTCCTGTACCAACTACTCTGCCGAGGAATTTGCAGGAGAAATTGAAAAAGCTTTGGATCATATGCATGAAGTGGTACGTCATTATTTAATTAAGACAATTAGAATGAAAAGAGTTATTAGAATACGTGGTTAGTGGTCAATAAATATGGACTAGGCATTAAATTCCCAAAGTAAGATTTGTATGGTATCTATCGAACTGTTTTCCATTTTGCTCTCTCTAACTTAAAGGGATACAATATGAGTTTATAAATTTTTTACTCGACAGAAAATACTAACATAAAACCTCGACTAAACTATTCTTGATAATATAATGTTATGCCGATGCATGCCTTCTATGACATTACAGCTGTCTTCCAGCATTGTTAGAAAGGTTTATTGAATAGTAAGGATTTGCGCGACATCTTTGCATGCGTATGATAAATTACGTCATTGGATAATTTATAAGGGATATTTTCATACCAGGTTTGAGTTCAGTCAATTGCAAGTGGTGGTTAAGTATGCTTCAGTAAGTAGAATTCCGTGAGTGCTCTTTAAGTACGCAGAAAAAAATATGCCCAAGAATGTATAGACTCAGCTTGTGCGCCTTTAAATCATATTTTTCTAATGGTGTAGTTCATGGCATTCACGTTGATGGACAAGATGTTTAGATGTCAAAATTTCACGGAAAGAAAGGACCGAAGCTACAAAGTTTGGTTTTTAATTTTAATAGTGGTGGAGTTACACGAAGAGCAGAGGAGAATGAGGAATGTAATCTTGACCCTTGCTTGTATGTAATATGTTGTAATTCATAAACGTATTTTATCTTTACTCCCCACAGATGCCTCGAACGTTTGTTAATCTTAACCAAATTGTCGAGATAACAGAAATTAACAAGTTAGACGATCCCATATGCGATGTATTCCATTTGTAAGTATGCATAAATTATTGATAAGAATTCACTGATCTACATATTAATACGCAAATGGCAGCTTAAATAAACCTTAAAGGATGGAATGCGATATTATTCTAAGGACATATAACGTGACCACTACTTTACCATATATTGTTATGATTGTACTCATGCTGTATGCTTTATAGGTCTCACATACTTTTATAGATGTCACATATACTTGATAATTAAACCTACACAAAAATACCTGAAAAGATTGTGAATACTTTCTTCAAATGATTCATCAACTCACAACATCTTACATCTTCAAGCGATTCCTATGGTATCCGACGTTTTTGATGGGTACTGCAAAAGCTCAGAGAATGTCACCTAAACTGTAATATTACCGATCTATTTCAGGGCCTACTGTCCTTGTGGCAGGGAAAGGTACGACGAAAACTGGCGAGAACTCACGGAATTATCACATCAATATCATGTAAGTCTACCCGTTCACCAAAGAGAGCTTTGAACAAAGAGAAGCTATTATCTACATGTATTAACGATGAGTTTTCTAATTCTTAGAATTTACAATGTTCTATTTTTCTCTGTCTTTTGGTGTCTTGAAATATCTGTCGGTTTATAGTACCTCAATTTGCTCAAAGGTTTTCTTCTACATATTTGGCCAACATCGTTTATACAAATTGCAATTTCTTTATTTACCATTCCTGGGGTGGGGGTGGGGGTATCGTTCACTATTGACTATTGTACTGAAATCAGTTCCATCCCTGTTCTGTTGGGGAAAGTCACGGTGTCAACTCTGTCATAATCGTGATTGTATATCATCAGATTATTTTTTGTTTACGTTTTTTTTCAGAGAGCATTGGAAGAGCTTGTAGAATCAGGACGATACGATACCAGAGAGGATTTCACTGTTGTACTGCAGCCGTTCTTTGAACAGACATATGTACCTCCAAATGAAGTAAGTCAAGATAATCCTATGTATTAATTTACTTAATTAAGTTAACCGGTCCTCTCCCCCTTTCCTTTGTACTTCCTGTGTGTTTTGTAATGTATTCCTTTCCTTTGTATTGTTTTCAATTTGTAATGGATATCTAAAAAAAAATTAAGTGCGGAAAGCAGCGAATAGTTCTTTGGTTTCCATAGAACTCTACACTCTCGTCTCCCTTTCACGTTTACTAATTATTATTATTATCAGGACATTTGATGTATTCCAGACCTTAATTTGGAATATACTTTAAAATACTGACTTTTGACAGTATTACCATGGCTACGAAACAACGTGCTCGAAAAAATACATAGATATATCATTATATATTACGGTGTATTAGGAAACATCAAACATTTAATCTATTCAGCGGGTAAAGATAAAGTAAATACGATCGAGTAAATGAAATTTCAATATTACAGGATGGAACTGGCTGGGACGATAGCTACTTCTCTCCGGATTGTTTCCATTTTAGTGAATATGGTCACCAAATGTCGGCTATGAGTCTTTGGAACAATATGGTAAGACAGTAGATATTATAATCTTTTTTTGGAATATTCCTATATTTAATTATTGTAAGCAGATGACGCATGTTCAAGTAAAGTGAGTGCCGAAGAATGAACCAGTGATGCCAACTGTGTGACGTAGTCACCGGCAGATTTGAATAATTCACGATTTAATGATTGATTACGTGGTATGTAGAGGATGGAGCCCGGTTTACGCGTGTGTCTTCAGAAAAAAAGAGTTGACAGTATTCAGTTATGTTTTGCTAGTCTGATAAAAGTTACATATCTAGAATCAGATTGATAACGAGGTTTTCAGGTAACGGACTGGGCTGATTATTTGTTTGATTTGGTAAATTGATGAGAGCCGTGTATGATTACGTCATGGCGTTTTTCATATTGTGTAGTTGTAATGCATGTATAAACTGAGTTCAAGATATTCTAAATTTCCAGCTTGAACCAGTGGGTCAGAAACGTAGAGGATGGCACCCGGATGACGTATTTGAATGTCCTAAAGAAGTAAGTTTTGCATTCAGCTATTAAAGATGATAATAAACATGACAAGGAAATAAAAAAAATTATAAACCTATGAATTATACCACCATAAACAGAAAATTTATCTAGCTGCTTACTAAACTATAAGATGTCATTTTTTTTCTGTGTGTGTGTGTGTGTGTGTGTGTGTGTGTGTGTGTGTGTGTGTGTGTGAGAGAGAGAGAGAGAGGCAGATAGGCAGAGATAGAGACACTGAGAGAGAAGGTTTGCGAGAGACAGAAACACACACACGCATACATACACATTCACACACACACACACACACACCTATATATATATATATATATATATATATATATATATATATATATATATATATATATATTATATATATACTTAATTCAAAAGAATAAGGATGTAATAAGTCGTTACTCAGAGTTTCACGCTTCGACATACATACCGAGATGGACAGACAGACAGGATAGATAGATAGATAGATAGATAGATAGATAGATAGATAGATAGATAGATAGATAGATAGATAGATAGATAGATAAACGTCTATACTCACATTCATCTCCTCCAACAGGACTTTGAATTCTTCTATACCAGTCTGAATTCACCAGGATACATGTCTACTGCAAGACCAACAACAGTACAGACAGAAGAGACACCAACAGAGCCAGAGGAAGAGGTAAAGGAGGCTGTCTGTGATGACTACACGGGAGCATTTATCACCGTTCTTTGTCTTCTTGGTGTCACCCTCGTTACCTGTGTAGTTGGGTTCATTTGGATCATCATGAAGCTATCTGCGTCATCCAGGAAATACGATTCCAGCTTCTAATCTTCCACGCTTATAACTTGCGGAATGTTTTGCTTTCTTCGGGAGATTAGCATTTATTGCCTTGTTTGGACAACAATCCAACCCTCAACAAGTTCACTTTTATATCACCACCAGAGACTTGTGCAAAGACACGAGTAAAATTTCCATGGATATCGCGTTTTCGTATAAAGTGAATTTGAGCGTAGAGAATGGGTTAGTCCCTCCTCTGTCTATGATTCGAGGAACGATATACTCCAAATGTTATATTATTGCAAGTTGTCAGCAAAAATCGTTGAATTGTGTTTAGTTTTGATAAATCTCTTTCCTTCATAGTTTTGTTCCTTCATTTTTCCCCCTAATACAATTTACCTTCAATATCCAGAAAGTGTATAAAACTTTAAAAGGTTTTTTTTTCAAAGGAGAATTGGACAGTTAATACTGTAGTATTTAAAATGTAATTTGTGCATCTCAAACATATAACGTGGGAATATTTTCCACAAGGAAATCTTGGCACCATTTTGAAGATGAATTAAAGTTAGATTTCACCAAGAATTTGTTTTATGCCAAGACAAAATAAATCACATTTATTAGCATTTACATCTAATTTGGTTGTCAGAATGTGTGGTTATTCCATGTCAGTCCAGGGAGTGTTATTTCTATGGAAACGAATGACTTAACATTTCAATTTTTTGTCCACAATTCTTTAATTGTCAATAGTTCGAAGCCAGTTATTGTTACGCATCGATATGAATGGCTGTTAGTGACGTCATCTCAATCTGGTAACGTGACTACAAGTTTGGAGGGCATTTTAAATCCTGGCAAGTAAAACACCTGAATTGTCAACCCTAATTTTGTGATTAAAAATAATTTACGAGAAAAATCGTTGTTAGGCCTGACGGTATATTTTATCGAGAGAACTTCCTTCAATGTTGAACATAAATAGGTTATCATATTAAAGGACACACACACACACACACACGCACACACACACACACACACACACACACACGCCTTCAAAATTGACACATTGTGTTACCGAACACCACCCACCAACTAAAACAACAATCCGAGGAAATTAGCTCGCAACACTTCTCTTTAGGTTGGTTATTATTAGGGGACATTTAGGGGACTTTATTATTATAGTCAAACTTCTCAGACAGCGCAACATTTCTATATCATGCCACACTCTAACGTTTTCTTTTGGTTACCTCTAAGTTTTCAATTGATTGGCATGATCGAAAAGAAAGATGTGATGCTATGCCCACAAAATACATGATAATTTGATAACCTCTGAAGACGTACATATATGGATTATCCATATCGCCATCTGTGTTACTGTGTTATACTGAAATGACGATGGGAAGAATGTTTTGACTAATATGTAAATGTAGCTATCTTGGTCTCTATAACCTTACACAGGTTATTCTTTGCTTGAGTCATAAATTTACTTAATATGACGGAAATTTTGATAACTTATCTGTATGATATATATGTTCATATGACCTCACTCAGTCGTTCAAACATGTTCATCTCTTGATGGCTAAACATCCCATGTCACAGAAATCATGATTTATTAAATTAATCAATCAATCAAAACAAACAATAATGTATTGATATGAATGTATCTGTTTGCATCACATTTCGTGATCATCTCACAGAGGGGACGCATCACACGGTGCTGAGATCCGACTTTCAGTATACCTCCTTTTGTTGCGGCGTCACACATGACATGCAAAGATGACAAGAACGTGTTTCCTGCTTATGATCATCCTTGCACTTGTTGGAATTGGACAGGCAACTCAGGAAAATACCAGTAAGTTTACTGTATCAGAGACTGATTACGTAGTATTCAAAGCGTACCGTGCCAAAAAGTTTTCTAACCGCCATTTTGTTTGCGATTTAATTTGGAAGAGCTTACCCGATGGCAATTTGAAATCAGTGGATGTTGGTCCTTATGTTGCCACGCAAACAATGTCATATACTACAGTACCAACGCCGATGTTTCACTTATGAGACATGATGGTGGGGGATTTTTAGAGATAAAGCTAGAAACATTTCAACTTCTGACTAACAAGAACGGACTCCAGATACACACAACACACACAGTAGGATCGCTTTTACCCAATCGCAATGAAAAGTGATAAAGCGTTGCCATTAACTTGCACAGTGCAGTTCGGAAACAGGCTTCTGCTGAAAACATTACACATGAACTTGATGATTTTAATGGCTTTAATTTGTTTACTTTCCAACTGATAATCAACATATGGTAACTTGTCTACTTCTACATCCCCATTGTGTGCGGCACCTATATTATTGTTTCTTTAGTATATGAAGTTGTCTGATGAGTGAGTGGAAAAAAGTGAGAAATCAAGGCAACACCGTTTGTACTGTACGTTATTCAGGACAAGGGAGATCGCCTATCTATTTAATACGTATGTGGTATGCACTTTGTTCAGGTTCTTTCCCAGTGCATATATAGTACGTGGGTTTCAGAAATAGAAAACATGTTATATTTGTAGGTGGAAACAGGTGATTTGTGAACATTTTATACATATTAGTAAGTTTCATAATTTTTTACGTGAGATTTTCGTCTAAAAGATGAAGGATAGTATAGGATGTATTGTGATATTCATGGTGCGTTATCTAGTCTAAAAATGGCATCGCAATCACAGGGGAGTGCGTACCTTTGTTGGCAGGTACAAGTGGAACCTAGTATCAATTAATTAGTTATTTAATCGATATGGTATGTATATAGTCAAGGTGTTGTGTTATAGCAACGTTACCTGGTGACTAACGATTAATAAGTAATATACTAGTATACTAAATTCCATTCTGCAATTTTTAACTGGAATCCTAAAACACCAAGATCATAAAATTCCCTCTCTCACACACAAAAAAATCTTAGAAGCGAATCTCAAATAGGAATTTCATCACTAAGTATGACCCCAGAGTCCATGAACATTCATTCTCGCAGAATTATAGTTGTACAGAACAGAAAACTTCAACAGACTATATACGCAATGCCCGTTGATTGCCATTCTTACACATGCACAGAAGATCATTTGTTAGCATACATGTCACCCAATGTCACATATTTCCGATACTATCTACAGTATCAACTTGTCGATCCCACCAGTTACCCCTACTTTTTTTAAATATCCTAAAATACGTCAACACACACAATATTTTAAGAGTCTTCTTTTTGGTCCAGGTTTGATAAAAACTTGCCAACTTTTACTTCTACTGTGTTAATGATAACTATTTTGGGTAAAATTGAGACTTGAGTGATATTTATAACAGACAGCCTTCAAGTGATAAACTACACATCACATGATTTTATGTCACGCGATTTCATCTGCATATTGTCTTTCAATTGGTGCTACCTTTAGAAATTTCAAGTGGTAGTCCGATTAGATAAGGTCAGCATGGAGGGTGATTTTAGCGGTTGCTCTTTAAAGCTACGAACTTATAAATGTGTCCTAGTTTTATCTGAATAATTAGATTATAAAAACCTTCGGAAACTTTTGTTAAGAGTCGTAACATCTATACGATCCTTTCCCTTTCAAGCTTTCGCCCACACAATAAACGTTTCTCTCAGCTGAACTGTTTTGAGTCGAATTCGGGAGCTGTGAATCACAAACTCTGCCCTCTGTGTCCACAACTCGGATGTTTTACTAACAAACCGCAATATTTGATGATATCACACTGAACATATTACAATAAAACCCACAAAGAAGTATTTTCACGTAACTATTGAACTGAGATTTTTTAAAATAAAATTTATGCTGGAACACACACGTATTTATTTTCACATGCACAGATTGGAATGATTACGTCACATTGATAGAAAGTCTAAATGAAGACGACATTAACGAACTGCAGTCCAAGGTGAAGAAAACAACCAATGTAAGTTAAAATTGTTTCACATCGCTATTTATATCATCAGCACTTTTACAACCCATGATACCAAAGTAAAGCGTTTTCTGTATGTACCTCAATCTTTATAGCATTCCACCCCATATGTAAAAGTATACTGTTTCATTTGCTAATTGACAACATTAGAAAGGCCACATGCATGCTAGTATAGGCTTGTAAATAAACCAATTGAAACAGTATATTTTTACACTTGATATGAGTACTATAAACGAGTGTAGCACATAAAGAAAGTGCATTTACTTTCAGTGTTACTCCTTATAATGAAATATTCAACCGCCTAATTATTGTAGGGTTTATCCGTTGTCTTATCAATACAACACAGGTGGTATAAACCTAATAGTCATGTATAATAAAAGCACATTTGAAGTTAGAATAAAAGTAAGAGGAACAAAGCACGAAGTCTATCGATTCGGAATCCAATGTTTGAATATTGTAAAAAAAAAAAGAAAAAAAAAAGAAGAAGTTCTGGGGGATTTCAAGAGCAATTGATACATTTGGTTTCAGATAAAGGTTCAATCAGACTTTCCATGCAATATCGAAGCACCAAAGAACAGACCAGTTATTGACGGTAAGAAAATGTATCTACACTTAATAGTAATTAGGATTTTTTACGGCACGTCTTCTTCAAATATGCATATCACGTGATTAATTACAGATATCCTAGTTTTTGTTTGATTAGACAATTATGCTAAAAGGTTGTTGTTAAACTTTTACTTTGGGACTTATATATTTTACTGAAAAGTTACAAACACAATTCACAAACGGGTTTATTTGGACCCCAAGAATGTAACGTATTTAGGTTTGTTCACAGGGACAACTCACTAATATGTCGTAGGATGAATGAACAAATGCAATATTTAGTTATTATTCCCCAATATTTTTCTTCGTTCAGCCAATGAAAATACGGTTGACCTAAGGGGTCTTATGACTACGCGTCGCTAGACAAGTAGTGACAAACCCATCATAGGTCACGCGTATACATTGTCTTATGATATGATTATACCCCCTCGTGCATAAATTATCAAAAGTTGGGAAAAATAATGGCTATTTAGAACGTTCTGACACATATTTAGAGCATCCCATAACCAGTGACGTAGACACAGGTTGTCGTGATGTAGAACGACCAGGGTATATAATCTGTATTTGCTGTTCAAAACAATAACTTGGCTTGAGCATGGTATAATCATTTGTAATCATTTTTTCATCATTCATCAAAAGTATGCCATATAGGCCTACAGTTCTGTTAAATGTCCACATCCACATTCATTCGTTCACCGTCACATAATATGTTACAAATACAGAAATTAATGCATCCATTTTCCGCTGTGTGTTGATTCATTCTTTGTAACCAGTTCACCATCTCCATCCAAGTGATATCAAGGTGGTTGGTGCAATGGGCGATTCTCTGTCTGTAAGTATATTCAATTTTTCCCCACATCATACCAATCTTCTCTATGATCAATACCTGGTTTTTTCCTTTACTTGTTCGAAATGCAGACATGGAAAATTTCAATATTTATATTGGCTCAAATGATAATTTTACTTGATAAAACACGACTTCCACTAAAAGTCACAGCGATCGTTGTTAAAGCTAATACAGCACCAGCTTAATTAACAAGAGTGAGCGTTTCTAACTTTTAAATAACGTTGTGTCAATTTTGCCGATTTCAGTTTTAATAATGGGACCGTTTACAATCATTTTAGGCTGGTAATGGAGCGAGGGCCGGTAACAATCCACTGTTGTGTTTGGTTGAGTACCGAGGAGTTGTATTCAGCGTCGGAGGGGATGATTATGCGAACTACGGCGAAGAAGGCACTGTTATCACCTTGGCAAGTAAGTGTTGTGAAGTTCATATGGCCACATACACTTACATTCTTGTATCGAATTATTCACGAATAGATTTTGTCCGCGGTACGGAAAAATAGTCGGCAAAATCGCCATTCAAGTAAGCTGCATTACTACTTAAATTTTCGACATTGTGAATACTCGCAATATTTCGGAGAAGGTGCCAGGTTCAGTACGTACGGCCACTGTTGTCAAGAATTCAAGTATAAATGTTGGCTAAGTTCTTTCGAAGATAATGATGGATTACTTCTTCTACAGTCACCAGTTGGCATTCATAGTTACTGTAAATTTGAAAATGATTCATTAAGCGCTTCATCGTTCTTCTTTTCGTTGCATTGTTTCTATTCGCCTGCAGCGATGCTGAAACATTACGGGGAAGATTTGATTGGGTATTCGACGGGTAGTGGTGACGTCAATTCAGAAGGGGCGCGTCTCAATGTCGCCGTTGCAGGAGCTGTGTCGAGGTAAAGACCATATAGTGTACTATAATGAGTATGGTGAATTAGTAAAAAATGGTACTTTTTTTAAAGATTTAATTGTGGCATAAATAATCACATTTACAAGATATTGGAAACTACTCCTAATTATAAACTACAAGTGTTATTTATTAGTATACTCGATGAGACGATAAAAGGCAACATTTTGATGCTGTTACAGTAGATTTCAAAGTACCGTTCAGCTTCTGTTTGATACAACCGCACAGATCTCAATAAGAAACTGCACATGCTACATTTTAATAGAAAGATGTCAATTTATTGCTACAAGTTTGTCTAAATGAAAAAAAAAACAGGCGTCAATGTTTTGACGTCAGACTCTGCATATCGGATGTATGCATGGCGGCACGTCAGTTCATTTCATTCAGACAAAATGTTGCAATAAACTATACTCATTCAATCTTGTAGTTTCTTATTAGCTTCTGCATGGTTGTATGCAAACAGAGAAACTGTACGGTATCTTGAAATTCGCTGTATATACCTTACAAATATGCTTGAAATTTTGTACATCATCCTACGAATACAAACACTCAAATTCTATGTCCATCTTTTTTATGTTAGAAATATGGAGGAACATGCTACATGGCTAGTGGACAGATTGAAAACCCATACAGATTATGAAAATGATTGGAAAATGGTGACGTTATTCATTGGTGGCAACGACTTGTGTGCTTGGTGCCGCGACAACGAGTTATACAGTGCCGAGACTTACATCGACAACGTTCGTAAAGCGCTGGATATTCTACATGCTGAGGTGGGATGGTAGAACGTCTGTTTTATGAGGATGTTACATTTTAGGTCCCTTATGGATGCCAATGTATTAGTTCAGTCTGTCTGCCTGCCTGCCTGTCTGTCTGTCTGTCTGTCTGTCTGTCTGTCTGTCTGTCTGTCTGTCTGTCTGTCTGTCTGTCTCTCTGTCTGTCTCTCTGTCTGTCTCTCTGTCTCTCTGTCGCATGCCTGTCTGTCTGTCTCTCTGTCTCTCTGTCTGTCTGTCTGTCTGTCTGTCTGTCTGTCTGTCTGCCTGTCTGTCTGTCTGTCTGTCTGTCTGTCTGTCTGTCTGTCTGTCTGTCTGTCTGTCTGTCTGTCTGTCTGTCTGTCTGCCTGCCTGCCTATGTCTGTCTGCCTGTCTACCTGTCTTTGAAAAATAAAATAAAATTGGTACATACATTCTTTGTGGCTATGTCTTGAACAGATCAGTTCTAGAGTGAAGTTCATGCATATGGATAACCTAATTTGCATATAGAGCTATAGAAGAATTGTGCAAACATGACAATAACACGCATTCTCATATAAGCGTTGGTTACTACACATCTCTAAGTATCTGTGTACTTTACTTTGACCCATCCGCCCAAATATATATATATTCCTGCTAACAATTTCTTGATTACAATCATTGTACTATGTTAGTTTTCATGAATTTTCTATTTTGACAGGTTCCCAAGGCATTCGTTAATCTGGTGTCTGTAATACAAGTGACAGAAATCAACAAACTCAACGACCCACTGTGTGACCTTATTCATATGTAAGGGACTCAATTAATGTGTTCATAGTGGGAACTTAGTATAGGGTATATGGTAGAATTCAGGGATGGGGCATACAACTCAATGTACCCCATGGACTAATTTCTCGGCAAAATCAAATACTTAAAATCTCGCCAAATATTGACATATATGGAAACTAATTTAAAAGAAGCATTGTTCCTGGTCCTTCGGAAGTAATACAAGAAATTCAGCTGTTTACCATCCTTTTTTTTTCAAGGACACCAACAATACATTTCCTATAATGTAAACACGCAGGATGCTAGTTTTGAGGTTGATATAATTGAGATATTAATTTCAGTTTTCTTGAGCAAAGTAACGGTAAAAGTTAAAGATTTGTATTTCCAATGTACACACTATGTTAACAGATTAATATTTTCGCAGCTTCTTAAATATGGAGGATTTCATTTTTTTTCGCTTGTAACGATTATATGTATTAAGTATGGTTACAAAAAATGCTCTTAGCATAGTTCTTACTGATCAAATGTATAAAGGAACCTAAGAATGTTTATAACTCCGATTTGTTTAAATCTCGAGATTGAGATATCAAAACAAACATATATTTATGTGTTCAATTTCAGGGCAGTATGTAGCTGTGCCAAGCTAAAATTCACCAACGCTACTGAAGTCGATAAACTGATCGAAACAACGGCAGAATATCACGTAAGGTGGAAACTTTGCGAGAAGTATGCAGTGGCTATTAAACGAGGTATCAAATTCGGTGAAAGTGATCACAGGGTTCGGAAACACAATGAAGATAACACACACACACAACCATCCCCAACACAGTATCTGCTGAATGTAAGCAGCAGTAGCATGCACACTACTACTACTACTACTACTACTACTACTACAATTACAAAAGACACCTTGTAGCTTGTTGATGTTTAAACATTGAAACATCCAATTCTACAGTGACCACACATACCAGACAGTGAGGGGTAAATCTCTCTGTCATAGTAATCGTGTTTATTACCTAAAGCGTTGTGGCAAGTCTCACTGAATACAATATCCCGTTTTATAGCCACTGCAAATAAAAAGGTTGTAATGTAATACAGTAAGTTAGTTGTGTTTATTATTGGTTGCACAAAAGTGCTCTTTGTCTGATTTTTTCCGTTTGCCAATCTGCATTGAGGGTAATAAACTTGCAACCTGTCACTGTCCTCGCAGATATGAAACAAGTTTGAAATAGTTTAATGTTATTTTCATGGTTCGTTTATAGAGACTTACTAGAGAATTGGTCGACAGTGGACGATACGACACGCGAGATGACTTCACAGTAGTTGTGCAACCCTTCTTAGAAGACACTGGAATGCCATGGGATGAAGAAGTAAGGTTCAATGCTTTGTGTGCATATACAAGAAAGGAATTTCATTCGAAAATCCTCGAACCCCAAACCCTAACGACATTGGGTATAGAAATCATAAATAGAAATGGTTATGCTGTTTTCGATCATTATGAAACTTAAGTAAAATGCGGAGGTGCTGCTGCAGCGTGTAACAAACAACTAAAGTACGACATATTAGTGAGTTTGGCTGATGTCAATCTATTTAGTATAAACAACTTTCTTCTTCTTCTCCCCCTCTCCCCCTCCCCCCCCCCTCTCTCTCTCTCTCTCTCTCTCTCTCTCTCTCTCTCTCTCTCTCTCTCTGACTCTCTGACGGTTCTATACATTCAGGCCAATGACTGGGATGATAGTATTATGGCTCCGGACTGTTTTCATCTCAGTGAGCTAGGTCATCAGCTATCGTCAATGGCACTCTGGAACAATATGGTAAGCATCTAATGAAATCGGCCGAAATGTAAACACCCTTTATAGACCTATATAAGGTTTGCTATCCAATATCAATATATAAGAAAATGTGTCCATTCGATAACTTTAAGTTATTACTTTTGAGAAACGATAATATAATTCATGTATCACCTCCTCCAACAGAAGTTGGGTGGACGTGCTGTGTCCATGCCTAGCCTGTTGTCTGTTTTGCTTATTTGCTGATATAAGGTGAAACTTTTGTGGAAAGATTGCCTATGAGACAATGACTAATTAATTAGATTTTGGTAGAAATCTGACTTTGGACCATGAGTTGAGTGAAGTCGTGGTATAAGGGAATCTGAAATACAATAGCAGATCATAATTTGAATTAAAATTTGTGATTAAATCATTGCTTTTTATTTATCTATCAAAAATTCAATAAATCTCTCTATCTTTCTATCTCTGTCCGTCTGTCCGTCTGTCTGTCTGTCTGTCTGTCTGTCTGTCTGTCTGTCTGTCTGTCTGTCTGTCTGTCTTTCTGTCTGTCTGTCTGTCTGTCTGTCTTCAACGTCCTTCTAGTTTGAACCAGTTGGCCATAAGACGACTCACTTTGACTACAATAACATATACTATACCTGCCCTGGACCGGTAAGTTATAAATGTAGACTTGAAAAAAATATGCTATTATATGTAGATAGACCTGAAACATTGTCTTAATTAGTGCATTGTGATTAAGTCCACGTCTAGGTTTTATATTAGCTCAGAACAATATAGTCTTACATCTCGTTTTATGTTAGTGTTCACTGGCTATGTTTGCTACAACCATGCAGAAACCAATTATAAACTACACATGCTACACTTTAAGATCTTGCAAGATTGAATGAATACAGTGTTTTGCTACATTTTGCCTAAATGAAATAAACTAACGTATCACCACAAATGCAGACATCAAAGCCTTGGTGTCCGCGTGTCTGCGTCTAGTTGCCTTACACATTTAGACAAATTGTAGCAAAAAATTCCGAACTTGCTCTTAAAGTGTAGAATGTGCAGTTTCTTATTGATTTCCGTATGGTTACATGTATATTAAAACAGAGACAGTGAACACTAGCATGAAATGGGCGGTATGTCATTTACCATTCAAGGAAAGTGGAAATTTTGACATAAACTGTATTCTCTTGATTCAAATATGGTGTCTACTCAAGTACTGCCCTTTCAATTGAAATATTGCTTATCTCTTCTCCGTTAGAACGACTATTTCCAGACCACGTTCAGTGAAGAGGTACCAGCGATGACTACAGCGCCAACCGGTCCAGTAAAAGTGACAACAAAGACTCCAGAACCTGAGGTGCCAGAATCGTCATGCGAAAATGAATATACCACTTTTATGTCGACGTTATTTGGTTTAGTTGTTGCCGTTCTTGTCTGCGTTATCATATTGATCATTTTGGTCGGGGTATACATAAGCAAAGTGGAGTCTTCAGGTAATAAATACAACACCGCACCAGATACATGGAACAAGAAGAATGGCCAGACCTTTGAAAATGGTGCCTACACTTGATCAAAATGGAGATTAAGTCAATCTGATCCGTAGGGCAGGACCCAAGCATTACACTTTTTTTCCAATTGAAGTTGAGATTTACATCTTGTAGTAACACAATCACCTTACTATCTGATTACCAGAAAGGATGTCTACCCTTCATTTTACGAAATCTCCAATATGTCTTTCTTTAAAAAAAACATCCATTTTGAATATTGCCCTAAAAAAACCATGTAATGTTATAATTAACTGGAGACTCCCTAAAGATGATACTTTAAAAGTCACTGTGTGTTCTAGCTATAAAGAATGTTCAACGAGATATGTTGAATTTGAACTTCAAATAAATTTTCTGAATTTGCACTTTGAGGTGTTCTGTAAATTTGTTGTACACCGACTTTACTAAAAAGCCAAATAAACGCTTCAAACTTTAGGGAGTTGCATATGGCTGGATTGTTTACATGACGTAGATGCCTAGGTGTTTGAGGTCATGAGATCATGATTGACAGATTGCACCCATGACGCAGTTCATTTTTGATGTACTGTATTTTAGTTTGATTGTGTATGCTTGGCGTAGTAGGCTGGTTTGCTGTATGATGAGGTTCAATGATGCTGTGACCCTATGTTATAACACAGGTCGATGTTATGTGGTTGTCTGGATGGTGTCTGGCAGCATTGATTGATGTAATGACGTTATATATAGCATAGCATAGCTTGGTATGATTCATTACATTTGAATGCGTGTCTTCATCAGTGTGTGGTACTTTATGTAGTGATTAATTAATACATAGTGTTGTCCTGCATGTTTTACTGTGACGCAGTGCACCATTACATGATAACGAACGTTGTACGCACAAACGTTAGGAGTTAAATCATTTGCGTTTGATGTATTGTTTGAAAGCCTAAAGTTTTGACTTTATAAAGGAAAGGAGGGGGGGGGGGGAGATGGAAAATTGTCCTGTCACACCAATGGTATGATATATACCTGTTATACTTGTTGTGGAATGATGTGTTGTTAAAGTGAACTGTTGTACCCTGTGATGTTGTGTTATGAAATGTGCCACAACATAGGTTTGCAGTGTTTTATAGCATGATGCGACTTGGTGATACTAGTCTTTAATATAGCAGTGAAGTTAGTATGGCGTTATGTGTTGTTGGGAGGTTGTCTCGTGTGAGGGCAATGTTGGATGTTGTCCGGTGTGAAGAACGATGCATATGTGATGTGGTCTTAATGTTAGATTAGCCCACCGCACAAAAGTCGTAAACTGTTCGAAGATTCGAACCTTCATCCTTGAACAACTTCATCGAAGTATTACATATATAGTTTATGCATCGAGTGAAAATAGTCAAACCAGTGGGGGGGGGGGGGCTCGATTGTTATACACTGATAACTTTACAAGTCGCTACAATTCAACCACCTGTTGTATGTATGCAATCATTTCAAGTCGTGTACATTTCAGTACGTTCCTCCTCTTTACATTCGACACAGCCCCCACTTTTCTGCGATCACCAACAGCCAATTCATCAAACGAATTGGGTGTGCCGAATTTTTTTTAAATGATAAAGTTACTGATAGCGCTGTAAAGAGACCAAATGCAGTGTCAAGTCCGTTATTTCAAATGTAAGCCGTATGTGCTGGTTAATAATTTCCACCTTTGTTTGAGTTGTTTGTTGTGATACATCCTGACCAATTATAGAAAAGCAGAGCTTGCAGTGCGCGGCTCGAACATAGCCTAGATCGCGCGAGGGTTGGACACCGAACTTAAAACACTGAGACGAAACCGTGGCAGTGCGACACGATGAAGTTGACCTGGTTACTAGTTGTTTGCTCACTTTTTATTGGTTTTGGTGATACCTCCGATGATTTCGATTGTAAGTAGTAATCTTATTATCATGTCAATGCAATATTGAAGTAATATGGGAAAATTAATCATAAATCTACAATACATTTGCTGAACAAAACTGGAGATGACCGTTTTCACTCTGTATCGTGCTGTTAACTCTACTAGCTATGGTGAAGGTTCAACATGCATGGATATTAGTCTACAAAATGATTTATGGTCTAAAAGTGTGACAACAATTTTTCGATATTGTGTTCCATAAATTTCACTTTAGGGACGATCGAACAATGTCACATAAACCCAATAAACAAACGTGTTTGGGGGGGGGGGCGTCTGGCGTCGATGCGATTGCTGAACTTCATTTCGCACTTCTAACCAAATTTAGAGAACTTTCACGCCTTCAATGATAACAGCTTATGTACGCATTTACTACTGAGAAGTGGATAAGTTTATTAAAATTTACTTCTAATGTGATAGACAGTGCTGGGTTTTCGATAGTAGTTTAGTGTGTTTGCCATCATGTTTTTGCATTCCATCGATCGATGTCGCACTTGTTATTCGTTTAGGGAGAGGGGGAGGGGATTTCGTTATAAACAAGCTTGTGCAACATTGTGCAATCGCCCCTTAGGTATTTACTTTGGAAATATGTCCAACATGTCCAGTCTATGTTCTGCATGCGTTTGGCTAAACTTCTCCTGCTACAACAGTTATGTCATGTGCATACAATCCAATCAAATATAAACAAGTTTATGAAGGTCAACAGTGAATTACAGAATTGCAGTGTGTACAGTGTAGTTCAGTATATTGGCGATGCAGTGGTACCATCAACAGTACAGATATAAACCACCAAAATGATCCGTTGCCTAGCCAGACAGCTATTTGGCGCTTATCCAGCCCATCAACTTGTTCAAAATATGTGTCATTCCTGCAACCAAATTTTAAAATTGTTACGATAAACTTGAAAGTGAATTCATGAAAAAAAGGTGTCATTATGTGTTATAAGAAAAGTATTTTACTGTCTTTCGTCTGATTTCAGAAATTAGAAACTAGCAAGCCGTGTTAAAGCAATTAAGGTAAAATCTTCCTCTGGTACCCTTTGATAATGCATTCATTTTGTAGCAAGGGGCTGTAGTTGATTGGACGATACCCTAATTGTAATGGATGAACGATTAATACATGTGGTATGCTGAAGGACAAACTTAGCAATTATAAGCAAGCCCATTCTTACCGTTAAAGTTTTATCACGGCCAAAGAAATGTTTATGT